>NC_079135.1:79425519-79734572 GCF_945859705.1 Episyrphus balteatus | reverse complement strand
AAAGGTTTCAAGCTCCCGTTCAACCCGGTTCAATGGATAGTGAAGCTGGTATATTTGCAATGTCATTTGATCAATCTGGATCGCGTCTTATTACAGCTGAAGCAGATAAAACTATTAAGATTTATAAAGAAGATGACGAAGCTACCGAAGAGAGTCATCCTGTTAATTGGCGACCAGATATTCTTAAGCGTAGAAAATTTTAAGACACAAAATAGGTACATATATTATGTTTTGTAAGAATAAACAGAAAATAAATAGGTCAGCAATGATTTTTTTAAAAACTAATTGTGTTTGTAAATTATTAAAATTAGTATGGTGTTATTGTAAAGGCAAATTTTTCAATAGTTAGTTAAAGCGTTTTATATGCGTATTGACATTCCTTTCACGATGTCACCTTTTTTATGCATTTTATTGGTTTTGAAATGGTTCGACTTCATACCCATAGCAGAATAGACAATCATTGAACCATAGAGTGGTTGACTGCTTAAGAGGCTTGTGTCTCCAGTGGTTCAGTTTTATTGATCTAACATCCGCTTTTGCTCGGATTTCCTTTACGTTCTCGAAAACCATTTTTTTTTTCGTTTGCTCGATGTGACCGAGCTTGTTTAAGCTTTTTGGATTACATCAACGTCTTGGTAGAGCTCATACTGTCCTCAATCAATAATCCTTCTCTACTTAATACTCGACGCCGACGGCAGGATTGACAGATTTTTTGTTTATAGTGCAAGTAATCAAAATTTTAAACTATTAAACTGTAGTGCCCAAGCCAAGTAGTAGTGGTTTTCTAGGATTTTCGGATTCGTTGAATCTTCACACCATCATTCGTAAAGTTGATTATTTATTCGGGATAAATAACTACCTCAAAATAACTGCTTTCAACAATAACATTTTTTTGCCCTAGGTGGCGGAAAGATGTTTGCTTATACGTAGGCAGGTAAAAATTGCATCTTCTCGGAGAGTCCCATTTCTCTCTTAATTGTTTGTGAAATGGTTAAGTGTGCTCTGGCCAAAGAAGACAAAAATTGTTTAAAAAAATGCCGGAAATTTGCCCTTGTATAGTACAAAAATCGTTCGCTTAATAACTCCTCAACGCTGACGTCCGCTTTTCCGACTCAAATTCGTCAACACAGAACCCAAAGCCAAGTTTATCCATCAAGGAACCCAGTGAGCAAGTTATTGCAAAACGTGGAATAGAATTTTTGACGATGGGGCGTATAGCTCATTTATTTGATTATTGTCATAACTCAAAAATCACGAATTTTGAGTTTTTAATGTAGAAGTTATTGGAATAATTTAATCCTGCAGAAATTCATTTCTTAGCTTTAAAAACTGACGGAGAAGGAGCACTATTTTTGTTTACTAAAAACTAACTTTTTACATACAAAAATAGATCGATACTAAATTTAAAACTCAGTTTTTTTGAGTTATGAAAGTATTCAAGTAAATTAGGGAATGAAATCTGTAATTGGTGATTTCAACCGCTCTTTAGGAAGGGCTATGTCTTTCATGAACACTTGTACTATTCTCTATTCTTTGGTGACGTGTTAGCATTCAATATTTGGAAGAACTAGCATCGTTCCGGTTTTAGAACCCGTAGCAAGCTGTTTCAATTTTTATAAAACCTTCGGCTATTGTTAGCTTCAAGTTAAAAAAAAGCCATTTTTATGACTCAAAATATTTGCATTAAATTTTAAAGTTCAAGTGACCTCAACTCCAAAAGCGTTTCGCTCAGGTACATTTTTTTTTTTCTTCGTTGTTAAAATTTTTGCAGCATTAATTTCTTCGTCAAATTGTTTTACAGTTGACACTGGAACATTATGCCATATTTAAATGCTTTGCCCCCTGCACCTATAACATACAATTCGCAAGATAGCATTGGTATGCGTTTAGTAATTTCCCTATTACCATGATAATAAAACTCTTCTCTTGAAGTTGATTAAATAAGTGGGCTAATCCATCTTTAAAAAATTTGACTGAAAAGCAGATTTTACCAGTAAGCTTATACGAATAAGTTTAAATATCGCTGTTCCAAATTTTTGAACATCGGATGGATGGGTATTTTGACCATCCTCCTTCAAGTTGATTGGATAGTTCTACTTTATAACGTTCGTTTATTGATTTTGGTGTCCATTAGTTTGCAAAATTTTCTTTCCATCCCTAACAAAATTGTCTTAAACCTAGTTACGCTTTAAAAATCTATCGGCCTTATACCGAATTCCATTAGCATTCGTAAAATTTCAACGATTCCCGAAAAAAAACCATCACAAAATCCGATCGTGTTGACGACCTGTAAGAACGGATTTCGTGATTGTTTTTCGTAGGAATCGTAGCAAATTTCCGATACGAATGAAATTCGCGATAAGGCTGTATATCTCAACAAATTGAGAAAATGGATATAGAAGATAGGACAAAGCAGAAAAAAATGTTTACTAAATGTTTAGGTGTTTTCAGTCTGACTTCTCAAATACTTTGCTCCGTAGAAATGTTAATCTTATTTTTAACGCAATGAAAACGAGATATTAACTAGTTTGGAATTCCAAATCCATTTCACAGAGACGAAAAAAAAAATAATAAAACTCAATTAAAATTGCTTCAGTTTTGAATATGATTATTTTTTATTTTTAAATTATGAATTTCCTCAATTATTATAATTTTACTTCTCTTTCGCATAATATAGTTGTGTGGTTGTTAAGAAAATATAGTATAATAAAATTTAACGGCAAATTAAAAAAACAAAACGCGAAACGTAAAAAAAACGTAACAGAAACACAATACACATATTTACATGTACCTACGGCAGAAAACAAGACTGGGAACATTTTTATTTATCTCATTCGGGTGCTCCAAAGATGTACAACAAATTTATTTTAATTTTTTTTTTCGAGTTTTATTTTTAAAATTTTGAATTTTTTTTTTTTATTTGCAATTTTTTATTTTGTTTCATTTTGATATTCAATAAGTTTCAATAAGCAAATCAGTGTTCTGTTTATTTGTTATTATTTTGTTTTGTTTTTTTTTTTTATGTTTTATCTTTCAACTTTTCAATTATAAATTTTAATAGCCTTTTCAGAGAAATTCAAAGAGGTTCTCTTGCGGGACTTATTAATGTGATCAAGGCCAAAGAAGGGCAGTGGTGTCCCACCAACAACAGTCGCCTGTGTTGTTCCATTTGGTCGGAATACATCCAAATCGATTAGGTTACTATCGACCACATCAGTTATGGAACCATTCGAAATGACAACAAATTTATAGCTCTCCCATTCTTTTTCTGGCACGTTGAGGCGTTTCTGGATTCGCTGCTTCAATGCTCCATAGGTTTCATTGTGCTTACACTTAATAAGGAACGGAACTCCAAATGAATTGTAAATTTCCTTACTGAAATGCGAAACTGGTATAAGCATTTCATTTTCAGCTAATTGGGTGTCTTCAAGTGGAACTTCTTCAATGCGGAACGTTTTTTGATTGTTCTGACTGGAGACTGTTTCGCTTCCCTTTTGTAAATTCTCTAATGGAACATCCTCTTTGAATACGCACATTATTTTGTGACTTCCCATTTTCATAAGGCGCAATTTCTTTCGACTATTTTCGGGAAATTGGATTTTCTTGGCCGCTTCGTCGAGGAGACTTTTGACGGTTTCATTTTTATTTGGATAAAGGACAAGTTCCTTTTCTTCTCTTAAATCATTTGATACCCAAATGCATTTGAATTGACGCTTGTTATCAAGCTCGTGTATACTCAAGGACAGTCTTTGATAGAAAATCTTTTTGGGGGCTGCTTTGCTGTATAAGATTAGATCTTTTATTATACCCTATAAAAGAAAAGAATAGTTAATTATAATGTCTTAAATTAATTATTTGAAAAAGAAACATTACACGAATAAAATAAATAGCATAGTAATAGAAGAAAGTGTACAACTTTTTCCGACACTTAGCGAATGTTAGGGGAAAAGAGAGGTTCTTAGTTTTTTAACTTAAAATGATAGGGAAAAATAAAGTCGAATAGTGTATTCTACATACGTTTACTCAGGCAAAAGAAAAAATCACTGTACTAAAAACAAAAAATTAAAAATAACGAGGGACTTTACTTGTTGTTTGGGTAACTTCAAGTCTAAAATAAAACTTGTGCAGTGGTTCAGGAACCTGAGATTGTAAGACCCACTAGATAAAGTTTACCTCTTTTAGATACACAACAACCATGATAAAAAAGCCTGTACAAGTATTTCTGCCTAAACAACTTACTGAAGCTCTTCATGTGCCATTTTCAGCTCCTCCTCATCAAAATTGAGGTAAAGGGCTGGCACACATATTTATTTTGATCATCCTACTGGCCCGCGATGGGTCAGCAACAAAAGAAGAAGTATTAATTCAATCCAGAATTAAAACAAATGCATACGGGGACAAGGTACTAAGTTCTCGGCCTGACACATAGTCCTTATATGGCATACATAAACTCATGTGACAATTTCCAAATTTGTTCCTTTTGGTTTGGAATTTTTTTAAAAATCATCCTCCGTTATTACTTGTTCAAATTTAAAACTCGAATATCGGGCAGTGGTTAGATTGTCTGTTTTGGATAGATAACCCCAAATGAAATTCATTCAAAGATGATAGAAACTTACACAGACCTTACTTCTTCCATGTCAACCGTCAAAAAACGGTCAGCCGAATTTAAACGTGGTCACACGTCCTTGGAAAATGACGCACATCAAATAAGGCTGAAAACAGCAGCCACAACAAAAACCATCGATAAGGTCCAAAAGCAATGAGGATATCCGAAGAAAGGGTGCGAACTGCGAAACATCTTGCACAAAGAATTAGCCATTGCTTACTGCTGATCAAAATCAAACTCAAAAAAGTTCTTTGAATATGCGAAAACTTCGGGATTTGGGGTATGATGTACTAGTCCATCCCCCCTATTTTGCTGATTGGGCATCATCACATTCATTTGTTCCCGAACATAAAAAAAATGTATCTCGGAAGCAAATCGGGTCCAATGAAGAAGTGAAAAAGATAAATTAATATTTTTAGGATGATTTTCGAAAAAAATTTTTGAAGCCAACCAAATTTGAAAATTTTCATATGAGGTTATGACATGTAAGCCTATATGGTATTTTTGAATTTTTGCGGATATTACACATTAAAAATGAAGAGAGAGTGATGAAAATCTCATATGTATTTATATTGGAAAGTAGTAAAGAAATCAGATACAGAGGGTGTTTGGTCGA
The DNA here is from genome assembly GCF_945859705.1 of Episyrphus balteatus. Taxonomy (NCBI): domain Eukaryota; kingdom Metazoa; phylum Arthropoda; class Insecta; order Diptera; family Syrphidae; genus Episyrphus; species Episyrphus balteatus. The sequence continues at coordinate 79,729,347 of NC_079135.1, read as the reverse complement.
GAGCCTTGGTAACATTCCGCATTGGATGACCTTATCGAGAAATGAAAAGTGCCCATTACACAATTTCAATATTATCCTTGGTGATTTTTACCCCAAGATCGGAATAATCGACGGTCACCATATTTCAAGCACGCCGACACCTTAGTATGTTAAGTTTGCAGATCATAATTTAAAATTAGAAACCAGGTATTCTTCCGCGATTATAGATATAGGAAGGAACTAAGGAGTTTACAAGGACTAGCAGGGCAAAGAAATACAACAATAACAAGATTTTATTTCTTTTCCGTTTCCATCTGCTTTTAAACCCACCACAAGGATAAAAAAGGAGTCATCCGTGATATAAGTTGCACACCTAAGTTGTCGGCATTCAGTTTATTGACCAAAATGGTTAGAATGAATCATTCAAAGGCCCAGGTCGAACACCGTTAGGGTAAAAGCAATAAAAAAGACGACAAACAAAATATCTTTCCATCTCAACTACAATGTAGGTCCTACATTGTGTAAGATCACTGATAAGTGATTACCAATTTTAAGTCGCAAAAAAATGCTGGTGCGCAACAAATGCTCCTTAACATAATTGTTAAGGAGCATTTGGACATTTAGACAGAAGAAAGTATGCCCGATTAATGAAAAGTTGGCATTTTGTGTCTTAGAAAAAAAAAAAGGTACACGATATGAAATACGTTAAACGCGGACGTATACAAGTTCACATAAAAGCCAAAATAAAAAGTACGACTGCCTAGCATAAACTTGGTTTTTATGTATGAGCTTTAGTTTTTTTATCAGGGCACTGCAAGCTAAGAAGATATCTCAATATTCTTGGTCTAAGAAGCAGTGCCACATGCAGGTGGAAGAATGACAAAATACTAAATTTTTAGAAAAGAATCAAGTTTGATGGCGAGCTAGAGCAATGCGTGGCACTCCTTGTTTTATTTTTTTTTTTTTTTATATCCTAATAATAAAGTAAGTAAGGAATTAAATTGTTTGTGTTTGTCGAACAAATTGTTTATAGTAATTAATTTAAATGAGACAGTTCGAAAGCATTAATAGGATTTAGGTTTGTATGTACGTGACAGTGAAATGAACTAAACTGAATAATAGTAAGTTAAGAATAGAGGTTCTTTCTTTGACAAATATAAGTGTAAACATTTTCATATTAATTTTTTACCTTGTGTGTATAAGGAATAGCATTCCCCGGAGCATCCTTATAACTGTGATTACATGTAAAGAACTGCAATTTATTCGGATCGGTATTAAGGCGTTCCGCAACTGCCTGTGCCATCTGATCATATGTATTACGATTCGATAGCTCCAGCACAAATTCCGGATCATTAGGGTTACATTTATCACAAAATGTTATCTCAACACGATATAGTAAATCCTTGAAGTAATCATCCACAGTTGGTAGCTCCAACTTCAAGCCAACATGTTCTTTTTCAAAAATCAATATGTATTCTTGCAAATTATCTTGTGATATTTGCAATACCTCTTCCAGAGTTTCTTCCAAATTTAAAATCTTCTTTTGGCTAGACTCATCATAAACTGTTAACTCAGTACCCGGTTCGAAACCCAAACTAGCATTAATTCCGGGTATGATTTCAATCAATCGTCGCCGTAGATCCTCTTGACTGCAACCAATGTAATTAAGGCGCTTATTCGTTGCATCATAGTATTTGTAGAAAATCAATACTTCGCGCTTCGGATTAAATGGCAGCAACGGATCGGGAGAATCTGGCGATGCCAGTTCTAGGAATATATTCCATGGCTTTTGCGAATTGGCCACATAGTCTATGGTGCGATTACCCTCACGATTAAAATCAATATATGTGAATTTTTGTAAATGAGATGAAGCCAATGACCAAATACGCATACGGTCCTTGTCCACACCAAATGTTCGACAAAACATTTCAACCAAATCGTCGATAGTTTGGTTTTGTTTGAGTTTGAAAATTCGTGGATGTACTTTCTCCAAATCGAAGAGTTTACGTTTTTGTTGCGATTCAAAGTACTCTTCCAAAATAACCTGAACAGTAACATAGAGATTAGCTTCAGCTCGCTCCTTACGACGTGCCGTTTCGATATTCTTCTCAATATTCAAACGTTCAACCAGCTCACTGGGTATCTCATCACCTGGAATTTCAGCCAAAACTTTCGGCAATTCTGATGCACGAATATAAACCAACATATAAGCATTGCTGCATTTAGCATGGAATGATATTTCCTCATCCATACCACCGTAATTCTGATCAATAGCCTCTGTCTTGCGACAACTTGAGACCACATCATCGTCAAATTTAAACCATTTACCATCTGCCTTTGGATTGATAAAAACCACATAATGTCCACCATGATTATCTCCCGAATGAACCAAAACTGCATGTAATACATAATCTGCTGGAGTTTCTTGCTTTTCAGCTAAATAACGATCTAAATTGATTTGCTCATAGAATTCAAAACGATCATTATACTTGATCGAGCTATCCGTAATAGGATCATATTGAAAACGCATTAAATGTAAATGCAAAACCGGAGGAAACGAAGTGAATATAACACCTTTGCTTGCTTCTTGTAGACCATAAACTCCTGCATCATATTTATTATCTCCCTCTAGGGTCTCTGATGCTATATAATCTAGGAAGGAATCATAAATGTTCTTCTTATCTTTGATATTCAATTGAATGTCATAAAAAGTCTCATAACGAGTACTATTGTATTCAACATTTTTGCATTTTATATATGATGACATTTTTCCTTCAAACAAACTAGGAATTGTTCCCTCCAAACAGGTTCCCTTCATCTTCGATTCCAACTTATCCAGCAGAACACGTAAAAATTCCTGAACATCATGTTGCATAAAGGAATCTAATGTCTCCCAACCAAAACTCTTGGTCAGTTTCTTTGTGCCCACTGGCTTATCGCCAAACTGCAAGTCATGGAACACTCTCTGCAATGACAATCCAACTGACTTTGCACTATCATCCGCCTCAGTTGGTATCTTATAAACAGCTGCACGCAACTGATTGGTAAAATAGAGCGTTTGCAACAACGAATTCATATAACAAGTGGCTCCTTGATTCTTCAAACCCACACAACCTGTATGCTTCTTCGAATCCCACAAAACACCATGTGGAGCATCTGCAATCACATGAACTTCCAGCACAATCGAATCATTTCGAACATAAGCCTTCTCGGGATCCTGCAAATCAGCCCAAGTTATAAAATTCGAATAACCATAGTCATTTTCTTTGTTATAAAACAAATGCTTTATCCTAGCTCGAGTAAAAGGAGGAGTATTTGGCTTAAAGCATTTTAACCTTAACTCAGCTATAGCATTACATGACCAAGCTGTTGAATCATTCTCTCCATTGCATTGCAAAAAGAATCCCATAGAACGTTCAATGGGCAAGACCATGATCTTCCATGGCAGCATACGAACATATGTGGGTGGGGATAGAATTGTCGTTTTCAGTGAAGAGATGTTATTGACAACAAATGAAAATGTTGCTTCCGCTCGGAATTGATCACATTTTGGATCTGTTTTTTATATATCATTTTAAGGAATAATTTTAGAATATAATTGATTTTTACCAAAAACAAATAGAAAACTTACCATTTTCATCAGAATCTTTAAGTTTAGCCAAGGATTGCTGCTGCTGCTGCTGTTGTTGTTGTTCATCAACGGCATATTCGATTTCTTGAGTATCCATAGCTTCTATTAGTGGGTCGGCTTCTACCACATCCATTTTACGTAATGTAAATAAGTGGTGATGTTGTTTTCTTTCTGCCTGCCTTCTTTGTGTCAACTTGAAATGCAGACTAAATGCTGTCACCGCCGCGCCGCACCACTGTCTTTATGGAAAGACAAAAAAAAAAAATCTATATATATGTAACCAATAACCAAACAAGGCCGATGATTTTTGTGTCGTTGTTCATTGCAATTGCAAATATTATATTTTATAACAAAAATAAAAATGATAATTGGAAATTTTTTCTTACCTTTAAGAATATGGAGAAGGCTTTGGCCTGGCCAAACAAAAATAAGAAAGAAACAAAAAAAAAAAGTAAATGATCGTCGAATCGACGACGACGATGAGGTGAACAAAAACAAGAGGCAGTTTTCTTCTTATTCGACTTTTTTTCTTTCTTCCTTTTTTAATTAGAAAAAAATATGTTCTTTTTTTCTTTATTACAAATTGGCGTGTTCTTTTGATGATGATTGGTTTGGTTTTTTTTTTTTTTTTGTTCTTGTTTGGTGGTCACAATCACAGGATTCGATTCGATTCACAGGCGCAGAGCAGGCTAAATAAAAAAAATATAAAATAGATGGATTTTTTGCAGTGAATTTATGTTAATTTTTTTTCTTGTTGAAATATCAATATGAGATTTTTTGGAGAAAAATTTCTAGTTAAAATTATGAATATTATATGATTTGTAAATGTTTAGAGGTTTTTTTTTTATTACATTTTGATTCTACTACTGCTAGCGCGATTATTATAAAATGTGGAAAATTAAAAAAAAATGGAAATACACAATTTTTTTAATTTGCACACAGTAGAGAACCTGTCAAAAACACACGAAAATAGAAATGAGTGTGCTCGGCTGCTAGATGGATGGATGGTGGCGCTCAGCGCTCAGTCAGTGGCGATGTTAGCTGTTTGTGCAGTGTGTTGTATGCAGCCGGAGTAGTGTTTTTTTGAAATGAAATCATTCAGCGGGTAACAAATGCGGTTGAAATTTGAGCTACAAAATAAATTCATGTTCATAAATTGTTGGAGTTGCCGTGAGGGGTCTTATTTTTTTAAATATTTTTGGCCTTATAAACATAAGTGCGTGGCTACACAGTGATTTTTCAATCGATTGAAAAATCACATGCGGTGGCTACACACTGTTGTGCCCAATCACGTTCCACTTTTACATTTTCTAGAAACAAATGTCAAAAAGAGGAAAAACTAAGAAATGGAACTGTACTGCCTTAAGAAAATTCAGTTCCCTTCATGAGCACCTTCCCCCTTCACTCTTCATCCCTCTTGCCAGCAAACTCACTGCTTAGGCGATTGAAAAATCACCGTGTAGCCAGGCACTAATGCCGACATTTCACGACTCGATTTTTGCAGTACAGAGGTGCGTTCTTTTTCTAACAATAGTCAACGATCGTTGTTATGTCAAAAATTATTGTTGAAGTGTCATTGTTAGAAATCGTTGGATTTTTTACAAATCATTTAGGAACGATTTATTGTTAGAGATTGTTAGTCTGTCAAACCACCAGCTAAATTTCTTTTGAGAATACTTTTATTTCCATTATTATCCATTATTATAACAAAAAATTTTGTTTTTTATTCAAAATAAATTATCTTTCATCAAAAAATTACAAAACTCTGTTTTTACTTCCGCTTATTTCAAAAAGGAAATAAATCTTTGAGTTTGTTTTTTAAACAAAACATACACTTTGACACATCAACAATCTCATGAGGGTTCAACTCACATCATGGAGGTGAGTTGGAAATAGTTACGATTTGTAACTATTTGACACTTCAAAACGAGTTTAGGAACGATGTTCATCTGTCAAATAGTTACAAATCGTAACTATTTTGTAGTTTAGGAACGACAAAAGTTAACGATAGTTAACAATAGTTAACTATTGTTAGAAAAAGAACGCACCTCAGCGAAGATATTCGGCGTAAAGCCTGGTACGCTGCTGATGCGAAACGAAATTTTCCATACAAAAATTTCGTTAACGAAATCTTGAACGAAATAAAATTTGCTTTGTTTTTGCTTTAAAACTTATTTTCTGATGTTTTTTCTTGAATTTTTTGATTTGTACTTTTATTATTTTTCCCTTGCTATAATTCGGAATTTCGCTCATCTGTCAGTACCAAACGAACAAAAGAAAATAAAAAAAAAATATCTCCTAAACCGGGTGAAAACCAAAACAAACCAAATTTTTCAAGGACGAGCGCAATTTTAAAGAACTGTTTTTTGTAAAAAAAAACTCATACAAATCAATTTCAAGTGTTTTTTTTTTGGTAAGAACGTTCTACTATAACTTGATTTAGTGTCTAAAAATCGAAAAAAATACGGAATTTAAAATATATTTCTATGCTGTACTTTTTGCTTTTTTTGTTTTGTTGGTCTGTTTTTGCTGGTTTGTTTTGGTTTTCGCAGAGTTTAAAACGTCAAAAAGATAACTGTAAAAAGAAAGAGAAGACAAGGGTAAATGTTTGAACTTCCCTATACCCGGTGGTATTTTTTTGTTAACATGTTCGCTGTTGACTTGGGAGACTTCAAAATTTTTCGTTTCGCTTCAGCAGCTTACTAGGCTTAATTGGTGCAACAGAATGATGTAGCTATATGGCTGTGTCTTGTGGCGCTGTCAATGTTAAAAAGTATGAAATTAGTATATTGGTGCCAGAATACGTAGCTGTGGCTGTAGCAAGGCAGTTCGCTGTGGTACAAGTCGAGGCAACAACTTTTACTTCAAGCTACAAGAGGTGTGAGTTCTTTTTCTAACAATAGTCAACTATCGTTGTTTTGTCAAATTGTTGATGTGTCATTGTTAGAAATTGTTTAGTTTTTTTACAAATCATTTAGGAACGATTTATTGTTACGTCCATTTCCCCAGCCCGGACCTATCGCAAATTAAAAGCGATAAGCTTGTACAGTTTTGTACAAGCTTACAACGAAAGTTATAGCCAATTGAAAGTACCGGGCTGGGGAAACGTTTCCCCAGCCCGGACATTTCTCAAAATAAAAAAAATAAAAAAAAAGTACGCACAAGTTTTGTACAAGTTTTGTACAGTTTTGTACAACCAAATTCGAGTTTTGTTCAAGCTTACAACGAAAGTTATAGCCAATTGAAAGTACCGGGCTGGGGAAACGTTTCCTCAGCCCGGACATTTTTTAAAATTGTATCAAAATTTAAAAAAAATCTAAAATTGTCTACGAGTTTTGTACAGTTTTGTACAATAAAAATCGAGTTTTGTACAGGCTTAGTTAAATAATTAGAGCTAATTTAAGTTATGAGTGTCAACTTAGCGAAACAACATTCACCGATCCAAACGGGACTAGGTGCATAATTTGCCGTTATTTAGTCGTTAATTAGTTGTGGTAATTTTGATTTTGTCGTTTATTGTTTTCATATATATTTTTAATGTTTCGCTAACTTGATATCAACTTAGCGAAACAACAACTCTTAATGAAGGTCTTTTTGAACATTTGAGTATGTCATAATTTGCTAATAATTAGTAGTTAATTAGTTGTGATAATTTCGATTTTGCAGCTCCATAATATCATAAGGAAATGTGTTGTTGCGCTAACTTGATATCAACTTAGCGAAACACCATCTCTAAAAAAGGTTTTTTTGAAAAACTGAGTATGAGGGAATTTGTCGCTAATTTGTCGTTAATTAGTTGTACCAATTTATATAATTTAAATTTTTTTATTCCTCTCTGTTTTCATTCAAATTTTTGACATTTTCCAAATTTGACACAAATTTATCAATTCGCTTAAAAAGTGACTTAGACTTAACGTACCAAAGCGTGGCTTATACCAAAATTTGTTGTTCGAGACCCTCGAATTAGTTGTGCCATTTTCAAATTGTCGCTCACTGTTTTCATTGACACGAATTTACCAAGTTTCGCTTAAAAAGTGGCTTAGACTTAACGCATCAAAGCGTGGCTTACACCTAAATTTGCCGTTCGGGACCCTCAAATTAGTTGTGCCAATTTCAATTTTGTCGCTCACTGTTTTCATTCAAAAGTGTGATGTTGAAAATGAATGCGTTCAGCCAATTTAATAGACAAGAAAATTTGAAACTTGGTAAGTTCGTGTTAAAATAGGAAAATGTCAAAAATTGGAATGAAAACAGTTAGCGACAAAATTGAAATTTGCACAACTAAATCGAGGGTCCCGAACGGCAAATTCAGGTGTAAGCCACGCTTTGATGCGTTAGGTTTAAGCCACTTTTTTAAGGGTGCCTCGCTAAGTTGACACTAATTCGAGGGTCTCAAACGGCAAATTTTGGTATAAGCCACGCTTTGATGCGTTAGGTTTAAGCCACTTTTTAAGCGAAAATTGGTAAATTCTTGTCAAATTTGGAAAATGTCGAAAATTTGAAGGAAAACAGTGAGCGACAAAATTGAAAATGACACAACTAATTCGAGGGTCTCAAACGGCAAATTTTGGTATAAGCCACGCTTTAATGCGTTAGGTTTAAGCCACTTTTTAAGCGAAAATTGGTAAATTCTTGTCAAATTTGGAAAATGTCGAAAATTTGAATGAAAACAGTTAGCGACAAAAATGAAAATGGCACAACTAATTCAAGGGTCTCGAACAACAAATTTTGGTATAAGCCACGCTTTGGTACGTTAAGTCTAAGTCACTTTTTAAGCGAATTGATAAATTCGTGTCAAATTTGGAAAATGTCAAAAATTTGAATGAAAATAGAGAGTAATAAAAAAAGTTAAATTGGTACAACTAATTAACGACAAATTAGCGGCAAATTCCCTCATACTCAGTTTTTCAAAAAAAACCTTTTTTAGAGATGGTGTTTCGCTAAGTTAATATCAAGTTAGCGAAACAACACATTTCCTTATGAAAATATGGAGCTGCAAAATCAAAATTATCACAACTAATTAACGACTAATTAAAAGCAAATTATGACATACGCAAATGTTCAAAAAGACCTTTATTAAGAGTTGTTGTTTCGCTAAGTTGATATCAAGTTAGCGAAACATCAAAAATATATATGAAAACAATGAACGACAAAATCAAAATTACCACAACTAATTAACGACTAAATAACGGCAAATTATGCACCTAGTCCCGTTTGGATCGGTGAATGTTGTTTCGCTAAGTTGACACTCATAGTTATTCGACTTCCGGTTACTGAATTATTTGCAATCGAAATATTTTTTTTATACATTCCGAAGCAGATATTTTCGGATCAAAGCCTCAAAACATGTTTTGGTTTACAGATCCGAGTTCACAATGAACAGGGTATCTATTTATATAAAAAAATTACAAATCTATTTTTTCGGATTTTCGCGAAAAAATCAAGGTTAACCCTTTGCCTAAAAAAAATACAATTTCAAAAATTTCCTCCAAATCCATCGAGTGAGACATCAAAAGGAAGGTCTCTTTTAGCCCTATTTTTTTTACATTCCGAAGCAAATATTTTCGGATCAAAGTCTCGAAGTCTCGGATCATGTTTTGGTTTACAGATCCGAGCTCACAATGAACAGGGGTAGGTATCTATTTATATACAAAAATTACAAATCTATTTTTTCGGATTTTCACGAAAAAATCAAGGTTAACCCCTTGCCTAAAAAAATACATTTTCAAAAATTTCCAACAAAAAAATCCCAACAACGAAATATCTTTTTTTTACATTCCGAAGCAGATATTTTCGGATCAAAGTCTCGAAACAAGTTTTGGTTTACAGATCCGAGTTTACAATGAACAGGCCTATCTATTTATATAAAAAAATTACAAAGCTATTTTTTCGGATTTTCGCGAAATAATCAAGGTTAACCCCTTGCCTAAAAAAAATACATTTTCAAAGATTTTCTCCAAATCCATCGAGTGAGACATCAAAAGGAAGGTCTCTTTAAGCTCTATTCATGAGTGAAAACCAAAAGTTTCTTCCACTTCTGGTTACTGAATTATTTGCTTGCAATCGAAATATTTTTTTTTTTTAGATTCCGAAGCAGATATTTTCGGATCAAAGTCTCGAAACATGTTTTGGTTTACAGATCCGAGTTCACAATGAACAGGCCTATCTATTTATATAAAAAAATTACAAATCTATTTATTCGGATTTTCGCTAAAAAATCAAGGTTAACCCCTTGCCTAAAAAAATTACATTTTCAAAAATTTCCTTCAAATCCATCGAGTGAGACATCAAAAGGAAGATCTCTTTAAGCTCTATTCATGAGTGAAAACCAAAAGTTTCTTCGACGTCTGGTTACTGAATTATTTGCAAAAGCTTCGCTATTGACTTTGGAGACTTAAAAGTTTTTCGTTTCGCTTCAGCTGCGTAGGCTTATAAAGAGAATTTCTGCGTGGTTTATTTCTAAAATGACTTTCGTTTTAAATTAAGCGGACAATTCATCTTAATTTCTGAATACGCAAGTTTTAAAGAAAGCCAGTTATTTTAAGAAGGAGATCATCTTATATCTTATCTTAACTGGTAGCCACTGAGAATCAAGCCTAAAACTGTGGGGTCCTTCGTCTTTAGGCAAGTTCCTTACCATCGTGCTGTCTCAGTGTTCTTAATAAGTATGATAAACTGCAAGTAAAACTAAAGTCTGACTTTAATTTTAAAATTTTATTTTTGTCGACTTTGTAAGATGAAAATTCACATTATAAAATGAAATGAAGTTAACCTTAAATTGTACAGAGTTTAACTAGAATCCACTTATTTTAAGCGAAAATCGTATTGCTTTAAGCTAGAATCCAATTCAAAGTGGGTAGGGTATCATCTTATTTTAAGGTGTCCTTTTTTTCTCCGTGCACATTCAAAAAAATAAAAATAAAATTTGGCCGTTTTAAAAAACCAGGCAGAAATCCTCTTCATTACTTACAGAATCCCCTTTTTTTAGCTGTTGTTTTTTTTTTCTTCGTGTGCCTCCCGATTTAGCATCGTAGGTTGAGGCTTTCAACTGTAATATAAACAAATTTTTTGCTATTTTTTCTCCGTTTTTAGAGAATTAAATTAATTTTCCATAACACAATGATAAAAACTATAAAGAATATAAATGGTTAGTGACTTTTTAAAAGGGGATAAAAACACTTTTTGTCGTTTCTCAGAAAATTGAAAAAAAAAAACAAAATTGTGATATTTCATAAGATTTTCAGTTTTTACCTTTTTCAGAGCTCGATTTGCTGTTTTCATTTGACTGAAAATTTTATTTTATTACAGATTAAACTATAAACATTCAACTAGAAACAATGAAAAGATATTGATAAAAATTTTAATTTTTGCTGAGCTAATTGTTATCCGATACATGTTTTTCTTCTCTAAAAAAATATATGTTGGAAGGTATACTGGAAGGTATACGTTCACAATTTCTTTAACATAACAAAGGTTAAGTCAAATGGAGGATTAAGCTTTTGACGGGTACGTAATAGTATGTATTTTTTTGTATTCTTGTATTTGTATCACATCAAGCCGTCTTTCACGCCATTTTATTATAATAAACCCACTTCATCGTTAGCGACAACCAAGTTCACAGAAAATGTTTTCGATTTCTAATCCCATTTTTGATAGGAATATCAAATATCGTTATCCAAAAACTCTTCCAAACGTTGTATCTATCAACATGTTGAGCGACCTTACAGCAAGACAAAGTTTTAAATAATCCTCTAAAAAAAAATAACGATTGCAAAGTGTATATATATATGTATAGATAAAAAATGCACAAAACAATTTGTCTGCAATATCTCAAGGAAAAGAGAAACATAAACAAACACTTTACATTCATAAAATTGCTTGTTGATGCATCGCATAATAAAATGCAATATGTTTTTCCATTGAACCAACAAAAGCCTTCATCTTCATTACAAGGACTCATCGTCATCTGTCCCATTCATGTGCTTGTGCACAAATATAGATACGATAACACAACCCAGATAACCGTCCTTGAGTCCCTTTCAAATTTAAACGAGTACACACAGTTCACATTATCAAAAAATATCTCAAGTAAGTATAAAGGAATACAAGATACACCCTTACAAAAACAGCATCATTTCAACTAGACATTATAGAACAATGCTTGCGTCAGGCCTTTACAATATACCACAGAGGTTTTAATTTGAAACATTAAACAATAAAACATGATGACAGACAAACGGACAGGAAATAGAAAATACGCTCCCAAAAAAAGTTGAGCATGCGTTTTAGAATTGAGAGTGAGTGAGTAATATAGGAAGGAACTTAACGAAGCATACCTATACGTCTTGATGAACAATTGACAGAGTCTTTGTTGTTATTTAGAGTAGCAGTACATAATTGAAAGATGACACATTTAAATATGAAAACGCGCAGGATCTAAACCAAAAAGTTAAGAGCGAGAGAACGGCTAAAAGAATACCACCATTCAACTGGAATTGAGTTTCGAATTGCTGAACAGAATTGCCAGATACAAAATTAGTGTTCCATATTAAGGGCGTATCTTATGATTTTGGTTTTATATTAGTTCAAAAGATATTCATGCTTTACCCCTTATACATATATCAAGATATCATGTCATCACTGAGAATAGTTTTTTTTTTTATTTAACTGTTTAGGATATTAATTATGTATTCCTGAAAAAAATTCTTAAGGGGTAACACTTTGGTCTTACATAACAAACTATTACCTTAATATATAATCACATTGTATGTAATATTTCAATTGAATATATGATAATTTTAATGTTCAAAATGTGTCTCTAAAAAGTCAATTGATTTCTCTAATTGTTTAGCAAAAAAAAAAAAATAGTTTAAAAAAATGTTCCACATACGCCATAGTGACCCGTTGATGCAGCACGAACAGAATAGGAAACCATTTATTTAAATGGTCTCTGGTATTTAAAATAATAACATAATAACTGTTCCATGGAAAAAAGAAGAAACCCATACTCACATAACTAGAAATTAAAATTGTGTGTCATCAAAAGTTGGTAAAACTGTATATTTTTTCACAAATCTGGATTTCCGGCAAAATAAAAAACTATTTAATAAAGGCGTCATAATTAAAGTTGTTGGTATCTCAAAATGAAGATTTATCTTGGTTGCACTCAATTATTTGAAAAATATTTCGTGTCAAAAAGTATTTTGAGATTTTAATCAAAACTAACATTACGACGATGGAGAAGTCCAAAAAACTGGGTTTCGTCATGACGTCCGTTGTCGGTCTGTGCGTCATCGTTGCGTCCATCTGTACATGAAGCAGCAGCCTAAAAGCCGGTGGACGGATTTTCTTGAAATTTGATACATATACAAATTTTTCGAGTTATTGCATTTGTCTCAAAAAAGACTGTAATGATTCCGGTTAAATTTGATAACGTTGCCGTTTTTTCGAAAACTGACATTTTGGTTATAAAGGCATATTACGTTGATTGCTTAAATGATTTTATTTAAATTTTACATACAGATACACAATTGTTATCATTTTCAATGACTTTGTGTAGTATTCAAATTTTCAAAAACAAAATTTGAACAAAATAAAAAAAAAATGTTTTTTGAAAATAAATTTCTTTCATTTTTTTCTGATGTCTAACCAACTGCAACGCAACGGTAAGCTAATATTAATTTTTTATAATATAGTAAATATAATTTTTTTTAAATGATTTGCAACAATAATTTTTAAACAGTCATTTTAATGCCAGTTACAGCTTTTTATCGACATTATTTTTTGGCAGACTAAATGACGATTGAAAATCAGGGACTAACGATTTATCTTTTATTTTCAGTACAATATAAGAAGTATTACCAAAGCCCCTTTGTGAGATGACATACTTATTAAATCCGGACTGTGCAAGACCCAGTTTTTATAACTAGAAAATAAAAAACAAGAAATTCGACTCCGTTCTATTACAATGGAGTGGTAATAGAACGCTGTGCAAAAGAATGAACACATTAAGTATTTAAATGTTCAGAAAATGGCTATACAATATCAATGGATTTATTTAAACTAATTTAAACTGTTTTAGTTTCTAATTAAAAAAAAAAATGATACGTATACGCCACAGTTACCCAATAATATTCGTTTAGTTGGCTCACCAGAATTTAGGACTAAAATTTGCATTGGTGTGTCCCAGAGTTTCTTTTTGGGAGTCTCTATTACTCAAATAAGTATAGTACTTGTATTGTATTAAGACAAAGCACAGTGAGCCTGAACAAGTTTAAGGTTGACCTAAAATAACGACAAAAACTAAAGATGAGGCTTTGTTCCTGAAGGTCTCAGCAATAATAATTCGTTTTTACCAAAATCGGATTAGCTTCCTTTTCCGAGATACCCCCCGTTAACGTGTTTTTTTTTCGAAAAAAAAAAATTCATATCAAAGCAAGGCTCGAGTACGATAACTTAGGCGCCGAGAATTGAAAACGGTTTTTAGTAGAGGTATTCAATACAATCATTTTTTGTTATGAAAGGGAGAATCTATGTCGCCCAATTTAGGCGGGAGGGGCAATTTTCTAAAAAATCATACAAAAAATTACTAAAAAACAATGGCAACACTTACAGTTATGAGTGATACCTTTTTCAAAAGCTAGAATTGTACACTTAATTTTAGTTTTTAAATCAAGTTATTTTAAACAGTTGTTTTCGAAACAATCGATTTCAAAGTCAACAATTGTGAAAAAGAAGTTTAAAAAAAATACATTGATTACTATTTTTGTCAAGATTTTGGGTTTCATTACGGGATAAATTGATAAAGTTAACTACCTCAATAAATACCTTATCAAATACTGAAAACCATATGTTTCTATGCCTTCTAGTTTTTGAGAAAATTGAAAAATAGGAAAACTACTTTCTTTATCTTATTTTTATTTTCTTGGCTATTTTGCTTTGCCATTATCAAAAATCAAAAATTAAAAAGTACTGTGCTTAATCTACTTCGATTCCATGAATTTTTTTTTATTTCCATTTAAAAATGTTTTAAAAATAAAATTTCTTGGTACCAGAACGCTCATTATTGAGCCTGATAAAGAAAGTAGTTTTCCTATTTTTCAATTTTCTCAATGCACGTGAAAGTCTAAAATATCAAGCTTTAAATGCAGGTTAAAATTAGGTTTAACATTTTTTTTTGTCTATACATAATTATTTAAAGAAACGGAAACAACGCTTTGCTTTTTAGCAGTTTTCGTACAAAATATTATTTCCACAAATTTTAATATTCGAAAAAGTGTCTTTAAAAAGTCAATTGATTTCTCTAATTGTTAAGCAAAAAAAAAAAATTAGTTAAAAAAAAAATGTTCCACATACACCATAGTGACCCGTTCAAAAAGTTGCTTTAATAAAAATGTATTTCTAGTTAACTAAGTTTTTCTTTTTTAAATCAAAATCCTAAATAGTGAAAAACTTCTTGGAACAACAAATGCTATTAAATAGAGCCTTAACATTTATGTCTTCATTACTAAAAGTACATAATATGAAACATTTTCAAACTACTAAATGGCAATGCCGAAAAAAAAACAAAAAAAAAATAACTGAAAACAAAACTCCCCTTAACAAATATTTGACGATACTCAAGACCAAAAAACCCCCCCGATTTCGAAGAGAGGAGCCACAACACAACTTTTTCCTTTTTCCTTCTTCAAACTATGTGTGGGGGTGGTTTTTTCCACCAGTTCTTTCATCACCACTGAGAGAAGTTACCAGTGCTTTTCTGCTTTTCTATGTTTTCATGAGATTCTAAGTGTTTGCCTTTCCGAAAATTCTTGTGTGTTTTTTTTTTGTATATTCAAAGAAGCGAAGAAAAAAAATTCCTTAAATGATTCCTCTACATGTTGTCCATATTATGTCCACATAATTATAACATAAGTGTTTTTTTTTTATTCTATATCTATTTAAAAGCAAATAATAATCCTTGTTGTTGTAATCAATTCTGTGTTTCTGTGATGTGATAATTTTTTCATATTGCTTTGTCATATAAAAGAAAGAAAGAAAAAAAAAAACAAGTCCAGTAAAAAGGAAGAAATCAAAGCAAAAAAAATTCAATAAAATGAAATCCTTTGTACTACATACGACGAAAAAGCAATTTCTAACATGTTCTACAGTGTAGGTACAAAAATGTTGCTCTCATGAAGAGCAAAACAAATACAAGAAAAAAACGAAAGAAAAAATTTACACCCAAAAAAAGGAAGAAGAGCCACAGCGAGTGTTAGTGTAGATAGATAGATAGATTTCATAGATAAATTATTAAGAACCCAGCACATATAGTTCATACCCCAGAGGAGATTCAAACCAATTAATTAGCAACAGCAGTGGCAGTAGCAGAGGAAGAGGCACATCAACCATCAACCATCCGAAACCGAATAGCAGGACAGGAGGAGCCAGTATAAGGAGCAGTGTACCATACCAGAAACTGGAGAGACAACAATGCAAAAATTGCATTGTCTTTGCAAGGACATTCTACAAAATAATAGCAAAAAATGTTTCATACTGGGTACTTGATTGCAACCTTGCTATTTGTCGGATCCGTTCTCTTCTCTTCACCGACTAGCGTGAGTGACTTACTAAATATACATACATACACATATACACACATACACACATGTTTAAATGTGCATGCTTTTGCCTATAATCGTACATAAAACAGAAGACACTGCACCAGCAGCGCCATTAGCCAACAGAGTGGAGAGAGTGATGTGGAGCACTTTAATACTTTCTTCCTTTTATCCTTTTTTATTTGTGTCTTTTTTTTTTTGTATTCTTTGCATGTGTGATGTGCAAAAAGCATGCAATATCCTTGTTATTGTTGTGTCCTTGTTCTTCCGCGTCAATGTAATCTGTGCTCTGTTCTGTTCGGTTTGTGTTTCTGTTTGTGCTGTGTCGTGTGGTGCTCTGTGTGTTCGTTTTCGTTTTGTGCACAATTGCTTCCGCTTGACCGTTCCAAATCGCTTCGGTTTATGTTCCTTCGTATGTCCGTGCGAAAGGATGCTGGCCGTTGACGACGACACGATAGCGACAACGACCACCAAAACTACTATACTACAACAACACCAGCATCACCGTGCCATAATTCTCATCTTCTCTATAAATTTTGCGATAATAATTCCATGAGTGTTTTTTTGTAATTCGAAAAAAAAAGAACGGAAGTAGTGCGTATATAGATATAGATGAGTGCCACCACGATAATAAATAAATTCTCAAATAAGAGTATTCAGTACTTTTTAAGGGTGCGCCAATCGATTTTGGATACCAAAACCAAAAATATGAAAAAAATACCAAATACAAATACAAACAAAAAAATACTAAACTTTGAAAATTATAGATAATCCAATTATGAGTGTTTGCAGTTTTCAACTATCACTATCACTACCACTACTATTTGCCTTAAGATACTTTCTTATGTTGCTGCTTTTTGGCTTTTTATAATATACCTACATACATATTATATATATATATATAAATAGAATAAATCCTTATATAGACGTGTGTGTGAAAGAAAGTGTGATGGACTTATAAAAAAAAAAGAAAAGTTTTTTAAAAATTAAAAAAAAAAAAGTTTTGAAAAAAAAATACTAAATAAGAAAAAAATTAAATAAAATTTGACAAAACAATGACGATTATCTGGGATGTGTGCATTACGAAAGGTCCAAAGAGAGAGATACTACAACGTTCTCTTTTTTATCTATAATTTGCACCAATTGTTTGCATGTGATCACGTTTCTACTAAAAAAAAATAAAAGAATACAATTATAGGTTGTTAATATTTTTTTAATCCTTTTTGACTGTGCTTACATACATATATATATACATTATATTAGAATACTATTTTACAAAAATACATACTTTTATATATATATTTGGATTATTTTGAAAATCAATTACAGGTAGCTGCACGTTTCTGCGAAGGCGGACATATATGCTCATTGCCAAGGGAGTGTTGTACTCAAGGATGTTGTCCCCCTTATCAGAGCGGACCTAGACAATTGCCCCCGGCCACAGATCATGTTCTTAATTTATTTTTCATAAGTCATTGGTATTTTTGGTAAGTTTTGACCTAACCTATAAAACTTAACCGAAAAACCTAACCTATACCTACCTTTTCTATACCTCCTGTATCTGACATGGTCTTTAACGAGATATACACGTTAAAGAACGTGCTTAAGAGTTGTGTTGTTTTATGTGCTAAAGTTTGATGAGTTGTTGTATAATGTATATCTCTTTATACCTTTTCTTATAAAGGAAAAGAGGGAGCTTTAAAAATACTATGCCTCTATTCTATAGAGATGTTTATTTTCATCTTTGTTATAAGTGAATTGCAGATGAGTATGATGAGGTTGAGAGAGAGACAGAATAAAAGAGAGAGAGAGGTGAAAAAGCGGGTCAAATGTGGGTGGATTCAATTTAATTTTATTGATTCTGTGTCTGTTTTTGTGGCAAGAAAAAGTTGAAAACTCGTGTTAGGCAGGCAAGAATGGCAGGCAGGCAGGACCACCACCGTTCTGTTGTATAGTTAATCACTTTTGCATGGACCTACAAATTAGAGTTGGTTATCAAATGACAAATCAAACTTTTTTTGTCATTGAAATATCTAAGTTTTCAAGTTGAGAAAGTTTGTAGTTAAAGTTATAAAAGGTATATTGTCTTATTTGCGAAATGTGACACTAATTGGAACAACTGACATTTAAATTATATTTTGTATTTTTATTCAAAAGAGATTTTGATGAGTTGGAAAGAGGAGAAAAAAGATCAAAGAAATTTTGTAAATAATTGATGCTTAGAATGAAAAAAAAAAAGAAAACTGTATAGGTATTACCAACTAATGGTTTATTTCTAAATACACCTCCCACTCATTGTCTGATGATGAAAGGTATCTTTTTGGAAAAAATAAAATAGGTACCTATGTTTGAGGGAAAAAAAGGTGTGTAGAGCTATTTTAAATGCGGGTTTAATCAGAAGTGTTGCTCAAAGGATATAAAGGATATTTTATAGAAACGATGTCGACGGTGATGGAGAGTGTTTTCCTTTTTGAGAATAAAAGATATAAACCTTTTATCTATTTCTGAAATGAATGCGCTAATTTATGTTTTTTTTTTCTATTGAATTCTTGAAAAGAGAAATTCAACACTTAAGAGTGTGTTGTAATTGAAATTCTATTTATTTATTTTGCAAAATTTGTTTCGAAATTTTTTATTTCGCAATGCTACCTATTAAAACTAAAAAACTTCCAAACCTAATAAATTAATGAAACTAGGTATACCACGCCACTGTTTATTAATAAAATTCAACTGTTTCTTACGGTCCGGTAATCTTGTTTCTGAAGAGGAAGACCATGAGTTTAATTGAGTAGCTACTCTTTATTTGTTGGTGTGTTGAACATGAATCTGAATGTTTAAAATCTAAAATCTGAATGTGCTAAAAATTTTCACCCGACAACCTTGAGAAATTACACAAAAAGCCCGATATGATGTTTTTTTTCTTGTAATTGACATATTACTTGAACAAATGTATGCAGGTATTACAATTTATTTGACCATAGTTTGTGCAGAATAAAAAAAGATAAAATTGTCAATATTTTATGTGATATTCTTTTATACGTTGAAGAATCCGTTCAAATCAAAAATTTTTGAAATACAAACAAAGTAGTCAAGCCAATTAAGTCAAGGAAATCGCATGCTGGCCAAAATTTTGTTCATTGAATATTTTTGGGTACCTAAACTACCTACCTACATTAAAAATCACTATTTGTTGGGACAATCCGGATAGCTCTATGGCTAAACCGCAATCTTGAAAAAGATTGTTGGTTGGGTTTTCATTTTACAACACACCGAATCACCGAAACCACTTGCGGTTTGATTTAACTTGAAATTATAGTCAGTCAAAGTTCACTTACTTCTTATGTTGTGGGAGTAAAATGATGTTACAATAAATAGGTTCATCTTTTAATAAATTTGATAAATAGATCATTTTAGCAAATTAAAAAACAGTTTTAAAGCCTCAAATAAGCCATATTTGTGCTGGAATTTACATCAATTAATTCAATCTATACAATTCTCAGGCCTTTTTTCCTAAAAAATAAATTGAAGTTCGTTTTTTTTCTGATAAATATTTGTAATAATTGGTAGATTGCAAAGTATAATAAGAGTGTTTTGTTTACATTTGAAGACAACAAAATCATTTTCATTTCTTATGTAAAAAAAAGTACGCATACGCCCTAGTGACCATGAGTAATTTGCTGAATAATAGAAATGAAATGCACGACTGGATCGCTGTGCTTGCTCTTATCGTCCAAAGTACATAAATATTAGTTAACCGCTGGAAATTCATCGATTTGGTTAGTAAGAAAAAAAAATTATGTTCAAAAAATATATTTTTTTTTGAATTTTGTTTTCAATTTTAATTCATTTTAATACAAGAATCATTAAGAATGATAAGAAATATTATTTTTAAAGTTTAAATAAAATTTGTCTACCATTCAACGAAATATTATGTAAATAAGTAAAATGTCAGCTCTTGCAAAAAATGGCAACGCCGTATTTCCATTATCCAAATTTTTTGAGAAAAACTAAAAATGCAGTTTTGTTAAAATAGCTTAGACCAGGGATGGCGAACCTTTTAAGAGCCTCGTGCCATTTAAAAAAAAAATACTTATTAGAGCTGCCTTTAGCGTGCCATACAGTTTTGATCTAGTTTTTTTTTGTGACCACTAGAAGCAAAAATAATTAATTTTAAACTACGCAGCGTTTTATTTGTAAACACACCTATTAATTTAAATTTGAAAATAACAGATTATATTATTGTAGTTCGTTTTAATAAAGAAAAACAAAATTTCAGATTAAAGGTATAACTAAATGGCCACTTTTTGCAAAAAGTGGGAGATTTACAAAATTATTATTTCTTTATAGCGTTATTTGTTTTCGAAAAAAAAAACTACAAAAATTTAGTCTAAGAGCCGGCAGCATATTTTGGCAGTTTTGATATAACCGAAATTCGAGTGTGCACATATCTAGATATGCACCACAGTATGTCAACGGAACAAGTCTGGCAGTGATCTTTTTCAGCTTTCCCTTGCCAGACGCATCCAAAGTGCAGCAAAAAATCAATTTTTTGGCGTTTTGGTATAACCGAATAAATGATACACCAAAAAATCATAAAAAATCCCCTGATTTCGAATCTGTGGGTACCGCAAGTTTCTTTTTCAGCTTTCCCCCCGCCAGACCGCTTTAAAGCATTTTTAAGTGCATTTTTCTTATAAAAAACCTAATTACTTATTTTCTGTTAGGTATAACCGTATGATGGTAACAAATTAATATTCTATGTCTATTCCAGGTCTAGAAAATATAATTTTTAGCCAGCTATTTTTCAGCCTTCCCTCTGCCAGACGCATCCAAAGTGCAGTCAAAAATCAACTTTTGGCGTTTTTCTAGGTATTACCCCAAAAAATGATACACCAAAAAATCATAAAAAATCCCCTGATTTCAAAAATGTGGGTACCGCAAGTTTCTTTTTCGGCTTTCCCCCCGCCAGACCGCTTTAAAGCATTTTTAAGTGCATTTTTCTAATAAAAACCTTGATTACTTATTTTCTGTTAGGTATAACCGTATGATGGTAACAAATTAATATTCTATGAATATTCCAGGTCTAGGAAATACAATTTTTAGCCAGCTTTTTTTCAGTCTTCCCTCTGCCAGACGCATCCAAAGTGCAGTCAAAAATCAACTTTTGGCGTTTTACTAGGTATTACCCCAATAAATGATACACCAAAAAATCATAAAAAATCCCCTGTTTTTAAAAATGTGGGTACCAGAAGTTTTTTTTTAGCTTTCGCCCCGCCAGACCGCTTTGAAGCATTTTGAAATGCATTTTTCTAATTAAAAACCTAATAGCTTATTTTCTGTTGGGTATAACCGTATGATGGTAACAAATTAAAATTCTATGTCTATTCCTGGTTTAGAAAATATAAGTTTAAGCCAGACGCCCTTAAAGGTTTCCCAAATAGGTTTTTCCATAGAAAAAACACCTAGTTTCTGTTTTTTTCTTATAAAATTGAAATAATATTTTTTTGTTTATAGTAACCATATGATGGCCAAATATTAACTTTCTCTGCCTTTTACTGATTTAGAAAATGTAAATTATTTCAAGTTTGTCATACATTGTTTTTTTTTTGTAGGTTCAAAAATACGCGAGTTATGTGAAAAACTAAAATTTGTATTAAACAAAAATGGCGGCCAAATGACTCTAAGTGCGATTGAACAAAATTTGGTTTACGACTCGTGTCTTTATGCCTTTCGAGCCCTGAAGTCAAAATGCATTTCGGATTTTTTCCCAGACCCTCATGCCCCATATAGCAAAATCTAACTTTCCCGTACTATTGAAATACCTTTTCGGGCGTCTGGCAGAGGGTAGGCTGAAACAAAACTGGCTTAAACTTACATTTTCTAAATCAGTAAAAGGCAGAGAAAGTTAATATTTGGCCATCATATGGTTACTCTAAACAAAAAAATATTATTTCAATTTTATAAGAAAAAAACAGAAACTAGGTGTTTTTTCTATGGAAAAACCTATTTGGGAAACCTTTAAGGGCGTCTGGCAGAGGGAAGGCTGAAAAATATCTGGCTTAAACTTATATTTTCTAAACCAGGAATAGACATAGAATTTTAATTTGTTACCATCATACGGTTATACCCAACAGAAAATAGGCTATTAGGTTTTTAATTAGAAAAATGCATTTCAAAATGCTTCAAAGCGGTCTGGCGGGGCGAAAGCTACAAAAAACTTCTGGTACCCACATTTTTGAAAACAGGGGATTTTTTATGATTTTTTGGTGTATCATTTATTGGGGTAATACCTAGAAAAACGCCAAAAGTTGATTTTTGACTGCACTTTGGATGCGTCTGGCAGAGGGAAGGCTGAAAAATAGCTGGCTAAAAATTATATTTTCTAGACCTGGAATAGACATAGAATATTAATTTGTTACCATCATACGGTTATACCTAACAGAAAATAAGTAATTAGGTTTTTTATAAGAAAAATGCACTTAAAAATGCTTTAAAGCGGTCTGGCGGGGGGAAAGCTGAAAAAGAAACTTGCGGTACCCACAGATTCGAAATCAGGGGATTTTTTATGATTTTTTGGTGTATCATTTATTCGGTTATACCAAAACGCCAAAAATTGATTTTTTGCTGCACTTTGGATGCGTCTGGCAAGGGAAAGCTGAAAAAGATCACTGCCAGACTTGTTCCGTTGACATACTGTGGTGCATATCTAGATATGTGCACACTCAAATTTCGGTTATATCAAAACTGCCAAAATATGCTGTCGGCTCTCGGTCTAATTGTTTTTGGGCGTATTGCCCTCCAACCTCTCTAGTTTGATTGATTCCAACTATTTCCTCGTTTCGACTAATTTTTGAGTCAATATCGGACAAATTCGTTCAGCTACATTTCAATTTCTTCAATTTCCTACCAGTAAAATTTAGACATGTTAAGTTTATCGAAGGATGTCGTATCAGGGTCCTTAGTAGACCTAGCATTTCCGATAATTCTTTAACTTGTGAAAACCTAATTACCTACCGATAAGAAACTGTTCAGTTAATTTTACTTGGTCTGGTTTTTCATGTAAATTCAATCCGTTCTTCAGAACGTGAGTATCTTCTTCTGAGAAGAAGAGATTTTTACAGTTTTACAAAATCTCAAGACAAATTTTACTGGAAAAATCGTTGAATGTCGCTCAAATGGCAATTGAATTACTAAACTGGTGGCGTGCCGGAAATATTTTATGGTGTGCCACCAATGGCACGCGTGCCATTGGTTCGCCATCTTTGGCTTAGACCATTTATAAAATCCATTTTTCAAAGAAAAATTGAAAATCTTTTGAATTCTCGTAGCTTAAATTTTTATATTTGTAGTCTTATTTCTGACAAAGATTATAAAACACTTTTCTTTAAAATCTATGAATAAGTTATAAATATATGACCATTTTTATAACGATACAAAATTTCGAATCTTTTTTTTAGAGATAGAGTCCGAATTATAAGTATGCTTGGAAAAACTTTGAAAAATCATATCACAAAAACGTGTCCATTTTAATTGATTTTAATGTTTGTTCATTTTAGCTGTAAACCAGGGTTTATTCTTAAAAAAACAAATTTAAATTGGTTTCTTTATGGTTATAAGTGGACGTGCCAAGGTGAAATATGTAGTTCAAATTTTATTTTTGGATTTTTTTATTTTTGAAATAAAAAAAAAAGTTACGCATACGCCCTAGTGACCTTCAAAATTTTTAGTAGGCTGTATCTAGACTAGGAAGAAATATCAAGATCTTAATCAAAAACTTTTCCAATGGCCTGTAAAGAGACAGTCTACATAAATAAACATTTAGTTTGTATATCATTCCATTATTGGATACTTTATGCATGAACTCGTATATTTCTGGTTAATATAAATCCGAATTTAGAGAAATAAAAACGGAAATACAGGATTAAAAAATTTTAAACGTTTCAACCAATGCTTAATCTACTATACAAAAGTTTCGTGTCAAAATAAAATTTTGCCTATAGATCTCAAGGGTATTATACCTTCCAACTAGTGAAAGTGACAAAATAAAGTTTCATTTAATAAAAAATGTATTCTTGGGAAGGACATTGTTTTGTACCTACATTGCAAATAAAACCATCTGTTTATGGTTAACTCATATGAAAGTAATTTAACCGTTGTTTAATTACACTTTGTAGGCACGAAATAAACTGTCATTTTCATCAGTGTGTAAAAACATAGAATCGTTAAGAATGTTAGATATTGAATCCCGTCGAAAATTTGCATGGAGTTTCATGGAAAAACTGTGAGTCAGAATCTAGAGTTACTGGGCGACTATTCCTTACGAAGAATTGAATACGTGTTTGAGTTATCACAAAGAAAGTCAAAAGCGTCATATTGGCTATGGTGGACTAAAAATATATAATTTATATATTTTTCAAACGAAAATAGTTAAATGTAAACTTAAAAAAATTTTATAGATTAAACTATAAACTGAACTGACGGACCTTCACCATTTAAAAAGTGCTTTTAATAAATTAAATGGTTAGTCTTAGTGGCATATCTCGTTCGTTTAATTTATAGGTTTACTTTTTCTGTACTGAATGCTAAATTGGTCGACAAGTCACGATGTGTTAACATTGAAAAACTCAAGTTTGAATTTTAATTAATTTTTGTAGGTTTTTTTTTTAATCCTTTGAATACCTAGAAAAAGTTCACCAAGGATATTTAAACTGACCCTGACTAGCCAGCAACAGGCTCATAACAATCGCCTGAGAATAATTGGCACTGAAACTGCATGATTACCTTCTATGGAGGTTGAATTATTGTCCTTCGGATTTTCATTTTAAAATTTAAAAAACGGCATGAAATCATTTCCATTTATAGGTATACAATTTATTGACAAAAAACATCGACTTATAAAAGGATAAGAAAATATCAAAACTTAAAGCAAGGACATCTCTACTAAATGCAATCGCCTTATGCATCTAATTTATTTTTAATTATCTCCTAAGACGAAAGAATTCGTCATAAAAAAATAAATTAGCTCAACCAATTTATATATATTTTAACTAATCTAATCGGATCGTACACGCAGCTTCCATTTTCTTTTGTTGTTAAACGGCGGCGACGACCGACAACGACGACGCTATGTCGTTCGATATGTATGTAGTGATGATGATGAACATTGTGACCTCGTATTTTGTGCAAACGACACTCCACCCCAAAGCCATCATTTTAATTCGACTATGGCTCGAGTTCCATCCATCTTTATGTCAATCTGTTTATTAGTCTCCCGGTACTAAAAAAAAAAAAAAACAGCGCAAAAGAATATAAAGGACGACAGTAAAATGGATTACATTTCTGTATTGATTTCCCTTTCCTATTATAGCTCTAGTCGTTGTCGTAACTGTAACTGATGAAAAGGAGTGTATAGCGGTAAATATTTTCTTGTAGCGAACACGTGCTCCCTTTCACATTCAAGTCCTGCCTGACATTATAACCTAAAGATCGATAAATCCAGTGTGTTGTGGTGTACTTGGCCTTATATTGATGAAACAGCAGAAAAACTCCAGTGGTTCTTTATACATCATGACAAGACACATAAATATAGGTAAACTGTGTACTATATGCCGAGCATCCCCTATATTATCATTTATAGTTCAAAACCTAAACTGTAGCTATCCCTCTACTATATAAGAGGTAGTAGTGTATTTCGTTCCGTAATACTTAGTCCAGATAGTGATCATCAAAAGTGGTCTCAGCAAGGTTACCATATCGAGTCAAAATATAGCTGCATCTTGGTGCATGTTTTCATTGGCAAAATTGATTTCTGACCTTATTTAGTGATGGTATTCTTTATATTCCTTTGTATTAGGTTGTATTAGGTAAATGCGACTAATGAAGGGGATAGGTAGATTTTTTTTCTTTTTTGAAGACACTCCATTGCGAACGGAACCGGAAGGTTTCATGAGAATTGAGAATATACATCTGTTAGTTGTAAATTGTCGCGCTGTTATGGAGGATAGTAGATACACAACGTTGAAACAGACGTTAATTGATGTTTATTTGAAGAAGTAAAAATTTATTGTATTTTCTTGTGTGAGATAAATTTACTTTTATTTTATTTTTTATAAATTAAAAAATCACTTAACAAAAAGTGAACCTAATAAAACGGTTGTGTTAGAAGAATTGGTGCAAAACGGTGTTTTATTGAAGGCGTATTAAGTATTGAGCTAAGTTGAATAGTTTTTAAATGGTAGAAAATTTTTGAGCTAAGAGCTGTGAAGAACAGTACAAATGTTGGGTTTCCAAACAAAAAAGTGTGATTTTAGTGAACATTGGGATTAAATTATTTAAAGTTGATTCTAAGTAAAATATGATTTTAAATTTTTCAATTGAACTGCTTTTATGCATTTGTATTTTATTTTTTTTTTTATTTTTTAAATAAAAAGCTTTTTTCTTGTTTCTATATAATATCGATGATTTAAAAATAAAATTAATTATAAACAAAACCGATTTTCCACTATTCTAAAAGGATCTGATCCATGTCCCAAATAAAAAATTAACAGCTGAATTTTATTGTAATCAACACCAGCTTTGTTTATTGTTTTTTTTTAAATTTATTATTTACTAAAACTTTTTAATGCTTGAGACTAATTTTTAATTTTAAATTTAGTCGTTATAAGACTTTTGTATAAGATCAAATACATTAAATGATCTTAAAAGTTTGGAAGGATTTGTTAAAAAAAAAAAAACTAAGTGGGAATAGCTGGAATTTTCTTACAAAATATTTGACCACAATGAAAAACACTTTACAGTTACCTACTATTTTTCTTATAGCCCATTCTTTAAGTTACATTTAGTTAATTTAATGAACAGTTTTCAAGAAACCTATTCAATCCAACACACATTAATTTTTTTGCAATAAAAGTATTGTACCTACGTAATACATACAAATTTAATTGGTTTTATGAATAAAAAGAGTTTAATGAATTATATCTTTTAAAAACTTTCCAAAACCGTTCAAATTTTAAATTTTATAAAATAAAATTATTCAAAAAAAAATCCGCCTATATTTTTTAAATTTAAATTAACACATTCAGTTTTCTAGACTTAAAGAATCTAAAATTTGAATTTGTTGAGAATATATATTTGTTGAGAATATATTCCCATACAAAAAAAAAAATAAATATTTTCAGTTAACAGAACAATATTTTAAATTCAGTTTTTGTCATCAAAAATTTCACTTGAAAATGATGTATAGTTCTTTTATTTTGTGTCAAAAATTGTATACAAACACCTTTAATTTTTTTTCTACAATTTCTATTAAAAGCCATCAGTTAGTGGTAGATTTACTCATTTCTAATTTTTTGAAAAACTTTACTGACTTATTATTACTCTTCACATTAACCAACTAAAACTTAATTTTTTGAATTAAAATGATTGGCTGAGTGAAGGAGCAGTACAAGGACAAAATTTTAGTTTTGATAAAACGAAAAAAACTGTTTAATAGCAAATCGATCACCTTCTTAATAATGTAAAGATTTAATGTCCCTTGATATGCCCATAAAAAAAAAAAAACAAATTTAAAATGTTAAAGCTTAAAGAAATGTTAAGTCAGAAAGGTACAAGTTAACACCACTTGTGCTGTTCTTAAACTTTATTGAAAATATGAAAATTATTGTAAGATGTTGTTAAAAAAAAAAATAGAACTCCAAGGCCTCTCCAAAAAATTATGCCGGCAGTCATCCAAGAATTTTCAAAATGACTTGTCCCTATGACAAAATATTGTTAACAGAAAATCTAGGTAACTGAATACTTTCCTAAATGAGAAAGAAATTGTAGAAACCGTTACCCACAAAAGCGTTTGAGATACAAATTGATTTGTCATTTGTCAATGTGCGTGGAACTATTTAAACGTTATTAATAAAATTTAGCTTAACTTATTGAAAATGTATGCAATCTGTTTCAGTCCGGTGTATTTAAAAAAAATCTCAACCTTTGTTACTCAAAAATGATTAAAGGACCACATTAACAGCCACATCACAACGAGGTGAGGCTAAATTAAAGGCTAAAAAAACCACATGGTATACATTTCGAAGCCAACATCTTAAGTGACGATCAAAAATATTCAATTTACACGAGTCCTAGAAGTTTTGATTTTGTCCGGCGGCGCAGACTGGTAAAAAGGGACTTTTTAGGTGGACATTACTCATAAACTGCATTAAAATTGTAAATTATCTACTACAAGTACTGAGTATATGTTTATTAACTGTAGAGGATTATTTTCTGCAGATTTAAATAATTATTAGCTAGTTTCTACATTTCACATTTACTCGAAATAGAATTGAAACATGTGTTTGAAAATTATCTTATTGATTTTATTTATTTTCGAAGTTATAACTAATAAAAAAAAAACTATTGCTGCCAGTAAACTCTTTACTTTACTTCTGCTTCGATATCAGCTGAAATAGTTTCGAATAGTTTTCGATAAAAAATTAACAAAATTGTTCGAAAAATCTATTTTAATCGGATTTTCTTTTTTCATTTAATTTTAATTGATTTCTGACACCTATTGTGCACACAATCCAACTTCAACTGGCTTTCGATTTTTATCATTAACCATAAAATATATGTAGGTACCTATATTTCTTAATAGATAAAAAAAATATTAAATTGGTTAAAAATTGACGAATCTGTAGTTTTATTTTCAATGTCGAAGTAAAGTCAAAATCGTGCTTTTTGAAATCATTTTGAATGCTTGTAAGCAATATTGATTTGAGAAAAATTAGGTTATATACCAAAAGTTATGTATTTCTAATTCTTCTTAATAATTATGATCAAAACTACATATTTTTGAATAACCTAAATCCATTTGAGCTCATGCGCCGTTACTTGTGTCACTAAAATTTAAATCACACTCATGGGGAACCACAGCATAAAACTGGTCTGAATTTTTTTTTTTCTTCTTTGGGCTTAAAAGTCATATAACCCATTTCTCAAAAAACTGAAAAGTTCTCATTATCAAAACTTTTAAAAATAATCTGTTCATTCACATAGTTGCGAACATCAAAATCCTTTTCTTGAGCGGTTTGTTCTCTTCAGATTTTAATTAAATCATTCCGTAAAAATTAAATTTTCAAAGAAAATTTCCAATATAGCACGCTTATGGTTGTGTATGGCTTCAAATATTACCGTTGTGTAATCTATATGAATTACTCGTCCGGACAACGAAAACCGGAAGGTGGGCAAAGGTGGGCAAAAAAAGTTACAGAACTTCAAAAATTGTATAGACTCTTAATTCTATCAAATGGTTCTCCAGTGTTTATTGGGTATTGTTAACAAAACATTCTTTAAGTGTTGCATATACACATATAGTGCTGACAACTGTTGACAATTCTCAAAAAAAATAAACTCGGTTGAAAACAAACAGAGCTAAAACACGTAATCTTAAAAAAAGTTGCATTATGTGCAAAGTCCTGGAATCATCTTTTGCTTTGAAAAGACTGCTCTGTTAAGCTGGAGAAATTTTCTCAAATGAAATAAATTGGGTGGTTTCATAGTTGTCAATCATTCCTTATAACTGTGAAAAGTCCAGTTTGTCTCTTAATTGCATTCAAATTTCAACCAAATGTCTACCTAGATGGATCATTTTTACCACTGTGCGGCGGCGTGATCTACTAAATTTTACATAAAAAGTGGAATTATCTCTTTAGTAAAATAACCGAATCCATTTACGTAGAGCTTAGACTAACTATATTTTGAAATGTTGTAAGAAAGTATTCAAATTATCATTTTCCTAACACTGAGGAAAAAAAAAAAAATATTTTCCGGAATAATTTTGCGTTGAAGACGATAATTTTAAAATCAAAGTAGAACATCGTTGGTCTAAAGTGATTTTTTCATTGTTATTTCACTGCAGGAAATAAGGGTGATAAAATGCAACAAAAGCTAAAGTCCGACAAAAGATTTAAAATTTTCTTACGTTGCTTAAATTTTAATTTAAGTATGTTTTATGTTATTTTTTTTTTACATTAAATCAAAGTTGAGCATATTACATTTAACGTTGCGTTTTTTCCCTCAGTGAAGAAGTACCTACACTCAAGTTGACCATAGCGACAGGATATAGAGTCCTTCTCACGCAGACTGTTTTTAGGCTATTGATTATATCATTTAGAAAGGAACTAAGACTTTCACGGGTTTTTATTGCAGGAATCGTTCAATGGGTTATAAGAGAAGATAAAACCGTGGAGTGCTAATAAATGAGAAGGTGGAAATTGAAGATAGGGGTGCAAAAGCTCCCTTTTTGGTTTTTTCAATATATCAAAATTTTGATATATTGCACATATAACTTTTTGTAGAGAATTAAATTTCCTATTAGAATAATGTTTTTTAAAAATTGAAAAAAAAAAAGAATTCCATACCAAAACAGTCAAAACAATCATGAAAAAAATATCAAAAATTTCGATTTTTTGTGTTTTTTACTTTTTTAGTTGTATATTTCTTTTGGGTTGAGATAGGCATAAACATTGCTCTAATGGAAAAAAAGAAGATTAAATTTCCTTCAAAATGCTGTGCTCAATAAATTTTTTCATTGAACATTAACCTAAGTATGGCTATTTGAATCTATCTTTTTTTTCGCATTTTTAATTTTACTCAAGTAAAACAGAAACATTTGAGGGGAAAGTACGATAATTTAAGAACCAAGAATTGATAATGAGATTTTTTAGAGGGGTTAAATACAATCATTGTTGACTATGGGAGGGGGGATCTATCTCCCCCCGTTTTGGCGGGAGGGGAAATTTTCTAAAAAAAAAATACCTAAAATAAAAAAAATTATTAAAAAACAACACTTACAGCTATGATTGATACCTTTTTCAAAAGCTAAGATTTTACAATTAATTAAAATTAATTTTAAAATAAAGTTTTTTTAATCAATTGTTTTTGAAAAAAAAAAAAACGATTTCAAACACAAAAAAAAACGTTTAAAAATCACATTGAATACAATTTTCACAAAGTCTGTGGTATTCAATACGAAATTGATTGACAAAGTAAACTGCCTTAATTGATTTCTTATCAAGTCATGAAAATCATATGTTCCTATATGCCTTCTACTTTTTGATAAAATTGAAAAATAGAAAAACTACTTTCTTTATCTGACTCACTCGTTAATTTCCATAAAACTATTGATTAAAGTAACTTTATTTTAAAATTAATTTTAAGTGTAGAATCTTAGCTTTAGCATTACTTAATTTATAAATTTAAAATACAAAAAAAAAACTTTAAAATAAACAAAATATATCACGAGTTCGATTTTTTTTTTCGAATCCTAAACTTGTCCTATAGCACCTATCTTGCAAGTAAAAATACTATTCTCATCAAGGCAGTGATAACTTCACATTTCTTAAGTCAAACTGCTTAAAGTGGCTTCCCAATTTATTTCTACTTTGACTGTACTTACTTAAACGCTTTAAGAATATTTAAAACTGCGTGAATAATCTTCCTTCTACACCCAACATCATTTATCTTTAAAAAAAATCTGTTATTGTTCAAAATATTAAACTACATACAAATAAAAGCCAAAACAAACAAATAAAAACAAACATTAGATGGTACAAAGAACAAAAAAAATACAATAATAAAAATTTAACTTATATCTACACAAGCATTCATAAGTATATACCTTTATTTCCTCATTCATAACTTTATAAAAGATATGACATAATATTATATTCGTTGAGGCATGCTGGGAAAATATATAGAAAAGATAACCTCTACCCCATTTGGATCAAGTTATTTTATTATTAGATGTCATCAAGGCTCTCTTTTGTATTTAATTGAGTGCACAGAACTTTCAAAAGAAAACTTTCCCAATAAGGACGAATAAATTCTGAATTATTTCCGGTGACTCACATCCTGGTGATATACTTAACTTACTTTTATTATATGAACTTGTATCAGAGCTTGTGCTGTTGAACTTGTGCTTAAGTTGAATGTCCAATAAAAGAGTTTAAAGAAAAAAAGTTAGATTACAAAAATATGTAAAATAGGGTGGTAAATCCGTAAAGTACTGACGTAGTATTCTATTTTAGTGACGTCTTCTATTGTAGTGACGTTATATTGTGAACAATTACACCAACTTCCAAAGCCTTATCAAATTTCAAAATTATCTAAAATTATATTTGTCCTTATTTATTCGAATGTAATAAGAAGAACTTATAAATAATCCAGTTAAATAAGGGTTTAACCTCGGAATGAATGTTAGTAGAAATTTTTGTTGCTCAATATCTTCCATTTGCCATTCTATAACATATCTCAAAAGTCTAGAAAAATCTCATGTCCGCTTGTCGCGATTTCAAGGTCATATCGCGAAATGGAGATTTTCAAAATTAGCAAAAATAAGCTATGGTAGTATACATATGATACATGATTTCAAGGTATTTTTTAATGCTGATTCCTTAAAAGTTATGGTAGATGAACCAAATTTTGCATGAAGATTTTAGAATCCATCATTATTAAAAATCAAAACAATCCCTTACAAAAAATATATATACCTACGATATAATGGTATTTTTTGATGGAGGGGTAAAATTTGTCCTAATTTTCTTGGTTTGAAAATAAGGTGCAGATTTTAAAAAATTAATAAGAAAAGTTTAAATTTTTATATGTATACCAACATAAGCGACATTATTTCAAGGTATTTTTTAACACTAATTCCAACAAAACTCACAAACAAGTCAACCTGACCATCCCTGAAAAGTAATGCACCTTATTCATGTTGATCTGACACAAATATCTAAAATGTAGTTTTCCAATTTTTTTAAATCTGCACTTTATTTTCAAACCAAGAAAATTAGGACTTGCGGACATGAGATTTTTTTAGATTTTTGAGGGTAGTTAAAGAATATCCAAACAAAGATTAAAATGAAAAAATTATCCTATTTGCACTTATTCCTAAGATGAACAAGAATCTTCTTTAGTGCATATCCTAAAATTTGCCCCTCCATCAAAAAATACCATTATTTCGTAGGTATATATATGTATTCTTTGTAAGGGATTGTTTTGATTTTTAATAATGATGGATTCTAAAATCTTCATGCAAAATTTGGTTCATCTACCATAACTTTTAAGGGTTTTTCGGCAGCAAGTTTGCAACTGTTATAATAATATGAGTTGACAGATGAAAAACAGGTATAACTTTTTCCAGAGACGTCAGATTGTCTTAATTTTAGATTTTTTGGAATCAGCATTAAAAAATACCTTGAAATCATGTATCATATGTGTATATAATACCATAGCCTATTTTTGCTAATTTTGAAAATCTCCATTTTGCGATTTGACCTTGAAATCGCGACAAGCGGACATGAGATATTTCTAGACTTTTGAGATATGTTATAGAATGGCAAAAGGAAGATATTGAACAAAAAAAATGTCTACTAATGTCGTTTTCGATTGGTTTCACTCGAGGATTCACTCGTTCTGAAATCCAATAAAACGGTTTGAATCGCTTCCACTCAATTCTGTTTTTTTTTTGCGTTTGTGTAAAATTTTATATGTCAAAAATTTGAATTAATTTTTTTTCTGGCAAACGAATGACATGGATTAATGTTGAAAAATAATAATTATGAGGTCCACGACGAAGAAGATGATGATTATAAATAATTCCGTCGCTTTAATGCAACTATTTCTTTTTTTTAATTAATTTTAATTTCAGAAAACAATTAATTCTTGAATAAAAAAAAAACACACTGATTGAGTTTTTTTTTTGGCATTTCAATATTCATGTATTAGTACTTCTTGAATGGATTCTGATTTGAAATCGAGAAGAGAATTTCTCTTCTCAGAATCGTTCTAGCTGTCATTTTCATGCCAATAAAATGGTTTCAGAAGACTTCTGAATGATTCCGGACGCTTCCGGAGAGCCAATAGAAAACGACATAACATTCATTCCGAGATTTACCCCTTTTTTCTCCTTATTTTACTGTATTAAAAGTATTTTTCTTATAATTTATTTTGACTTTAAAAACGTCTTGAGACTTAAATGTATTTTTTTCCTTTCAGGTGTGTTGTTGTAGCAATACTCTTAGCACTATTATGTGCATATTCGCTATGGAAGAAGCGAAGAACGCTCTGTGGATGGGGTTTTACAGACCACCACGTACAATCAGAAGGTGATTCAGCTGGCTCGTGCTATGCTCCACCCCAGTACAGCCGATGCAGTTCTTTTCACCACCCTCCACCCCCTTACACAGAGGTAACTACATATTTTCTTTATTATTTTTACTCAGATTTATTTTTCATTGATTTTCAATATTTTCTAAATAATTCAATAATATAGGTGACATCAAAGCCTGACCTCTATCCATTAGTTTTTACCTGCAACAGTGATAATGGCAAAAATGGTGCTAGCTATCTTATGGTACAATATTTTAGAAACTACATAGTAAGACCAGCTGGTTCACTTTCCGGGACAAGTACCGTAGACTCACTAAGTTCCAGTTTCATTTGCAATGCAAACGAAGCCAATACCCTAGTACCACCGCCATATTCCCGTGCTGCCAGCCCTGAGATCGGTATAAGCTCGCACTTCCAGCAGCACTTTATGATCCCTCGGTCAGCTTCACAGGTAGTTTGTTCCACTGAGAATGCTAGTCATCAGCTTCGTTGTTTGCAACAAAGTGCAGGCACCCCAACTTGCCAAAATGGTCAGCAAATTATGGAATCGGCTATCGATGGAAATGGCGTTACGGTACACCATCACTTACAACAGTCCAATCAAATGCGCTCTTCGGAAAGCGTTAACTTCCGGCACACTAACTCCCATGCAGATCGACCAAATAGCATTGGGGGTTGTGGTACCGGCGGCGGTAATAATGGTGGTGATGGCACTCCAGGTGGGGGAGGTGGAGGTGGATTTATAACCTCCCAGAGTGATCAACACTTCCATTACATTACGAATAGTAACAGTAGCTTAAGCGATATATTTGTGAATAATAGCTGTAGCGCTGGCATCGGCGGCCGAACACCCGACGTTGGCAATAGTTTTGCTACAACTCCTTCACAACAGCAACTACAACACCAAGCACAAACAACAACGACGATCAATCAAAGTTCCAGTCCAACTCCACTTCATAGGGCCAGCACAAATCCCAATCAATTTGTAGAGCACAGCAGTCCCATATACAATTCCTGTGGTTCAATAGGTGGAATCTCAATTACAGTTCCTGTTGCTCGAGATGGCGAACGTGAATACCGTGATCTCAATATGTTACGTCGCAGTCTTGAAACCTGCTGTCAAATTCTACAAAAACAACAGCAGATGCCTTCGGTGGCAAATTTCAATAATGCCGAATCCCCGGTAGCCATTGAATTGGCCAAAAAATTCGAGGACGGATTGCGGAGTTATGTTACCTCGACAACGTGCTCGGCTGTGAGTAGTTTAGCTAATATTGGAACACCAACGTCCCCACCCCAAGCCACGAGTCCAACCGATGAAGTTAAAGAGATTCTCGATCAGATTCGTCAATTACAAATGGGTGCTAGTTTAGATGAAAATGCCTTAACAATTCACATTCCACATGCTGGAGGCGCAGCAGGTGCGCCTCAGCAGCCGCCACAACAACAGCTTGTTGCCGACTATTGTGGTGCTTCTTCGTCTTTGTCATCATCCGGCGCATCACAGGTTACTTCTTATCCAATCTCAAAACGTCCATCGACGCTGCAGCAGAGTAGGAAGAAATTCTTTTCTTCGAAGCCGAACAAAGCAATGTACATCCCAATGATGTCAAGTAGTGGTTCGAATGGCCGATGTTCGATGAAGAGTCCAGTTAGTGGGACAAGTTTCCTAAGTCGTGGGCGTGGTCGTAAGGGGTGGATATCTCGATCTGCCCCAACCACACCTGGCACCGGATTGCCACCAAATCGTTTGGGTGATGACAGTCCACTATTGAATGAGCACGATGAAGACCAAGAAGGTGAACAAAATGTTTAAGAGAGAGTAGGATATTATTTTTGCTAAGAAATAAAAAAAATAAGAAACAAAAACCAAAGAAAAAAACAAAAAAAAAAAATAAATAAAACGTTGTAAACTTAAGCGCAAAATATAGTTTTGTAATAGAATCTAGAGCTTTTAGAGCAGAACGTGACGAAGCGAATATAGAATAGTAATAATAACTATATTTATTGTATTATATTAAAACAACAACAAAACAAAAAATAAAACATAAAATTAGAGCTAGTTTAAACACTCGCGATATCTTAATTCAAAACTAACGAACACACTCCCCATAAAAAATAAACTTAAAAATAAAATTTTAAATAAATAAAAGTTAATGTAAATAGAAAAATGTCAGAGGCGTTAGTTTTTAAAATTTACTTTTAAATAATCAATACATAAAAACAATTTTAAATAAATTGGCTTCCGATTTTCTAAGTTAAAAACAAATTTTTTTAACTAATAATTTTTATTAGTTTAAAACAAACACATAAAATTAATAAATTTTTTTAAGTTAAGCTTCTTAAATTCATTTTTTTTATATTTTTATATAAACACGCCTAGCAACTGATGATTAGTTTTTAAAATTGGTACTTACAATCAATTTCTTAAGTAGAAAAAGACAAAATTAGATTAGATAAAAACAAAGCCTAAAAAAAAATTTAGTGCCATTCTCAAATTATTACAAGCCATGGGTTAGTTATTGTTTTTTTTTTTTCGTTGCTCAAAAATGTTCATCGGGTTTAAAAATAAACACCAATTTTTGAACAACTTTACGATAAAGACCCTAAGTTAAAACAGCCC
This sequence comes from Episyrphus balteatus, assembly GCF_945859705.1. Classification (NCBI taxonomy): domain Eukaryota; kingdom Metazoa; phylum Arthropoda; class Insecta; order Diptera; family Syrphidae; genus Episyrphus; species Episyrphus balteatus. The sequence continues at coordinate 79,692,362 of NC_079135.1, read as the reverse complement.
TGAATTCCTTATAAAAGGCACTTTTTTATCTTAAAAATAAAATCCTGAAAAGTAAAGTTAAACATAAATTTTTTTCTAAGTGCACGTTTAAATGAAAAAAAAAAATAAGAACATTTAATTTTTTTTTTTTTGCAATAATCTTAACAAAGGTGTTGTTGATCTTGAAAATCAAGAATTGTTAAATTTTCGATGTCGATACTTTTCATAAAACCTTACCTAGAAAAAAATTTGAAGTGTTTATTTTCCTACAAACGTGAAATTATAAAAAAAAATATGAATTAAAAAACAATTGGTTTAAAGTTAAAAAAGTGCTTGCGTGAAGCATTCAGAAACTAAAAAAAAAAAAACAAATAAAAATGTATGAAAAAAGTGAGTTTCACGTGAACAAGTTTGTTTTCAAGTAATATACGGGGTAGTCGACAGCTCTTCTCTCACTTAAATGTTGGTGTAGAACAAGAAACTAATTTAGCGGAATATGTAAATTCCCTTCGGGTGAAACTCACCATACCTTTAAAAATTACGAGCGATCAAAAATATTCCGCTTGGAAAGCCTTTCACGTGAAACTCCCGATATGGCTGATTATTTCAATTGAACCAAGCTGAAAAAGGTTATCGGCGCCAAAACATTCAAATAAGCTAAAAAGTTTTTGAAAAAGAGCATAAACGATTCCAAATTCTAATCGTACAGTGAAAAGACTTCCATCAGATATACACAATTTACAATACACAAATATTTAGTTGTTAAAATCACTGCTAAGCTTTAATCTAAAGCTAGTACTTAAAAAAAGAAATTTCTATTTCACGTATACGTTCCTTCTTTCTTTGAAGGAATAAGTCTAATTTTTCAAAGTACGTTAGTTTCTCTGAAAGTGTCCGGTAGAACTGCTACTCTTTCATTGCAAGAGGTCCAATTGTGATTTTACCGAGATTGAATCAATCTTTATATCACAAACGACCCATTTATAGGAGATGGATGTGGTTGGTTACCTTGAAATTAGGACAATCGTGGTTCTGTGTTATCAAAAATTTCCATTTATTGGCTGCAAAAGAATTGACCACTTCTTAGAAGATAGTGACAACAGAAATTTAGCATATTTAAAATGCATAATACAAAAGCATATTTTTCTGCCACAATAAAGTAAACTATGCGGACTATATACATATGTAATGCAACGGAAATAATACAAAATGGACAATATTTCTAATTTTAATTGTCTTTAGGTACGCTGTACTAACTAGGTGAAATTTTACTCGATACCAATTTTTAAAACTAATAATATGTTATTTGTTTAAGCGGATGTCCTGTTAAGGGCCCTTTTTGGGAAAAGTTTTTCTCCCTCTTTGTTTTGTTTATGTTATTTTAGATTCCAGGGCATTCAAAGATAATTATCTTTAATTAAATTATAATTTAATGAAGGAAAATAAAAATAATATTTTGAATAAAACAATAAATGTCTCTATTTTAATACATAAAATTAACCAATAAATCCTCTGGACTATAATCACAAACTTAAAAAAAAAAAAACAACAGAAAAAACATTATCGCGCCAAAAGAAAATAAAACTTTAAAAAATTAATAAAAAAAAAATTTTATTTATTACATTATACATACATTAAAATTTAATGCACACCGGGCATTAAAATGCATGAGTTAATATTTGTTTTTTTTTTTTAACAATAAAACAAAAACTACGTTTCCAACAACAACGATTGACTAAAAGAACCTCAGGAGAGTGCAAAGATTTGAGTTGAAAAGAAAAAAAAAATGAATGGAAAAACATAAAAAAAAAATAATATTCAATAACTACAAGAAAAAGAAAATTGTTTTTAGTTTAAAATACTACATTAAAGCTACATAATTAACAATAAAAAATTATTCAAATTTTACACTAAGAAGAAAATAAAAACCATTAATTATTTTGTTTTATATATTTATGTTGCTATATACAAATAAAGAAACTGCACAAAATTTGCTGTATTACTTAGTATGTATGTTTGTTATCTTGGATTAGGTCTATATGGGGTGTTTTTCATTTCATATTGCATTATTAATTTTGTATTTTATTTGGATAATGAAATCGGATTTCACTATTATGGAATATACAATTTGAAAAATTTTCTTTGTTGATAAATTTAAATTAAAAAAAAAAAAACAAAATACAAAAAATGTAAGCCCAATATTTGCTTCATCTTTATAACTGAATTGTGATTCATTTATGAATTGGAAAAATAAACTTAAACAAAAAAATAAAATAAATAAAAAACAAATAGTGATACCGAAAACAAAAATTATATATTTGGAAATACAAACAAAATAAATAAGAAAAATAAATTTTAAATGAAATAATGATATTGCTATTTTTGATAAAAACTAATTTGCAATGTTAAAGATTGATGGTATGCCAAAAATAAGGTTTGAAGTCGTTTTGAAAAAAGTTTCCAAATGCATTTTTCATATTGTTATAAAGGGCCTTTACGCAATTTTAAAATAAAAAAAAGTAAGCTTGTGTGAAGGTGATGTTGTTGCTCTTAAAAAAATTGAAGCTATGTAAGACAAATCTTTTTGGCCGTCTATGGTATTAAAATATTTTCAGGTACACTTTGTTTTCACTTCTCTATTTAGTGTATATGGTCAGTGTTCACCCATAGTCTTCAACACACACACATGCACACTGAGCTAACTCACTTTCATAGATGCACATAAACACAAATATACGCGTCCGCACACATTCACAGATACCACAATGTACTATGAACAACTTAGTCTTTAAAATTTAAATAGTTCACTGTGGTGTATGCGTAACTTTTTTGTACAAAATTGAACGCCAATCACTTATCTTTCAAATCAATGTGTGCAACTCATGTTTTATGCGTTATGGTTTTCTAAAAATATTCAAATATTTTGTTTTATTCGGAAAGCCCCAGAAGAATGCATCTTTGTTACGGAATTCGGAGTTTTGTGTGATTTGAACCCATTTGAATTGATATATGTATATATTTTTTTTTTAATTAACTACGTGTGGCTCATAACGTATATTTGGTGGACTCAGGAATCAATTCTGATAGCCGTTTTGAGCCGTCCTTGGAAAAACGAAATCGGGAAAGCTAAGAAAAATGCACATTTTCACATAAATTGAATTTTTTACACTAAACAATATTCAACCAAGATTAACTTTCTTTTACCATCCGTAAGTATTCAGTGTGTTCATTAGAACTCTAAAAGATATTAAGGACCCATAGGCTAGGAACACACATTCGATTTTGGTCAAGCGACTGTGGGGACAGTTTTAAAATTCGTAATCGCGGGAGGCTTGTGTCCTCGCAGTAAAAAACCTCTTGGGGGAAAGGGGCAAATTCTCCAACAAGAAATATACCTCCAAAATGTCGAAATTTCTATACATACCCATTTTTTTTAACTATACAGCGAATTTTACCGCCTAAAACCTAGTACTCAGCTGATGCGAAAAGAAAAATTTTCAAGTCTCTAAAGTTGTTAACGAAAATGCTAACAAAATATGATCGAGTATTCTGTCAAAGTCAAAATAAAAAAATTCAAAATTGATTTAAAATCAAGAAAAAACAACAGAAAATAATTTTTAACACAAGAAATAAATTAATTAAAAGTAAAAAAACCGTCAACACTGCTCTTGGAATCAAGAAAAATGCACAGGACAATAAAAAGTAAGTATATGTACATACAAATGAGTGAAAACTCTCCAATTTTTTCCTAGAGCTGCGTACTGAAAAACGAAAAGCAAAACGAAATTTTTCGTTCAAGCATTGAATAATTATATTATATGTATGTACATAAAAGTGACACCGATAGTTTCTAGCGCCAGAATATTTTTTTTCGGCAATCAGATGTATACTAAAAAATCCCCAAAAGGGAAAAAATAATAATTATTTTCCAAAAATTTTTTTATAAAAAATGAAATTTAACTTATAAAAACATAAGAAAACAAATATGAAATAAAAATAAATCGTATTGACACGTCGACATCCTATAATAGGAAATAGAAATGAGGAAATTTTAGCAAAAATTGAACAATATAAAATTTTTCAATAATTAGACCTTTCGGTAGTTGTTTCTTTTTTTGTGGTGATTCAAAAATAAAAATCATTATATTTTTTAATTCTTTGTTATTGAATTAGACCTTTCGGTAGTTGTTCCTTTTTTTATTTTAACATTATTTAAAAGAATATTATCTACACAATTATTGCGATTATAAAGATTGTGAAAATAAAAAAAGCGTTTTAGATTTCCTAAAAATTAATTTTATAGAAAAATATAGATTTTAAATTTTGGAAATTCCTTTTCCGGAAAACTTATGTATCAAGGGTCAGAATATGTTTTTATGTGCTGACCATTTTAGTGCTTTACGCGAAAGGTAAGTTCTGAATTTTTTAGTTGGTTATTATATATTACTACCTATGTATATATTCTTTAGAATGTATAGTAGGTATTTAAAACTTCTCTATGATTTTCCCTTAAGTTTTGGCTATTTTGGCTTCCTAATACAAACAAAAAGTAGATCTTTTAGAATTGAAAAATTTTTAGCGCAAGTTTTAACTCAGGAAAAATGTTTGAAATAAACTATACGAATATTTAATTAACATAAGTAAGTTAAATACTGAATAATAAATGTAAGCTAAAAAGTTTTTAAGAAATTAAAAATTAAATGATAGGCTGGTGTCTTCACCCAAAAAAATATTCAATGGTTCAAGATTTCGCTATGTTATTTTTGTATGGAAAATTTCGTTTTGCTTCAGCTGCGTACTAGATTTAAGAACAATATCCTTATTCAGCTGCTTTACTTACATAGTAATTTCATTAATGAATAAATGACATTTCCATAGAGAAATCTATGTTATACACTTATAATCAACTATTTTTCATCAGCAATTATTTATTGATGATTCCCTTCATTTGGGCATGTTTTTGCTCTGTTAAATGGACATCGAATTAATAACAAATTAATTTTTTATTTAATAGTGTTAGATTAAAGCACACACACGCATTTTTGCCTACTTTTAATCATGTTGCACCATAATCACGGGTGCGATTGGTTTCCTTGATACACAGTCTAAGTAACTTGTAACATCATTTTCGGATTTTGTCTCGGAGATTTCTTTTTGGAGATTAATAAGAAACAGACTAGTAAGAAGAAACTGATAGAAACTTCAAGTAAGAAAGTATCTCTGTCAAAACGAAAACATATAAAGACTTTTAATTCAAAACCTTTACAAAGACACTGAAAAATATTGATTTAAAGAAATTATTCTATAATCTGGTGACGTGTATTTATAACATAATTTTATTTATGCATTTTGCATATTATATTAGTTTTTATACATACTCCTACATTCATTACACCAATGAAAAGAAATATATTTCACAAAAACAAAAAAAAAAACATAAAATATACTTACAAGTTCATACAAAAATAACAAAAAAAAAAACTTAACCGAATTGACTTCAACATGAATTATAGAATACAAATAATAATTTTGTATTTATGTATTATATAAAGGTACTAGTTTTTAACTTAAATATTACTTAATTCTTTCAACTTAATATCCACAACATCTTAAATATTACTGCTTGATCGAAATAGCTTCATCTTTTACACCAGCATTTTTAAGTTTATGCTCGAATTCATCATGAACCTCTTTGTAGATAGGTCCCAATTCTTCTCGGACAATTTCATACCATTGAGCTAATTTCGCTCTGTTTTTGAATGGATTGTATCCGACAGTTACTAGAAGAAAAAAAAAAGTTATTCAATCTTGAAGAAAATTTGATTAAAAAAAAGCATACCAGGTTGATCAATTTCACAAATTGCTAAAAGATCTGCAAATGATACATTACGGCCCGCCATAAATTTGTTTGAATTTAGAAAACCATTTTCGAATTCTGTTATTGTATGATCAAGTCGTTTTGCTGCCATATTGATCTGGAAATAAGTCAATAAATCAGTAAATATTTGAAATGAATTTGCTTATCTAAGAAGACTTACATCATCTTCATTTGGACGGGTTTTGTTTAGAGTTGGCAACAACCATTTCACTTGAAAATAATTGCTACATGCTGGTCTCATGTTCGTTTGCTGCCATTCCATATATTCATCAATGCGACTGCGGGCCAAATTGCGGCGAGGATACCAATGTTCTGGGACTATTTTTTCTCGATTTAAATGTCGTAATATAGCCACACTCTCTGTAAGTTGGAAGCCATGATCGTTAATAGCTGGCACTTTTTTGAAGCGATTAGCTTTTTCAAATTCCTTTGTCATGTGTTCTCCTGAAAAAAAAATTACGAAAAATTAATATTAAATTATTTCTCAAACCAAAAACAATATGTTTTTAATTTTTCAAATATGCTCGAATTGCAACTTAACACGTAATTTTGTCTGTTCGTAGACAGTTCATCATTTCACAAAAAGAAACAATTTTTAAGAAAAATAAAAACAAGAACCGCCGTGAAAGGTGAAGCATATTCAAAACTTAACCAAAAATTAATTTGTGCCAACCGAAACTTGCGATGACCTGTCTAATGATGGGCTTCCCATGATGAGTTGTCATATGATGATGAGTACTGTGATATGTTGGGTTGATTCGGAAAAGTACAAATTTGGTAGAAAACCCAATTTTCTATACTCCCTTTTTTTTTGAAAGATCGAAAATATGCGGAAGAAAATTCGGAAGCAGAAATTTTTATATGAATTTTTTTCTAAAATCAAAATATTGCGAGATACAATTAGTCAGCATTATCGGTAAATGATATCCTATTGAAAAATTCTGTTTAGATCAGAACTTAACGAATTTATTAAGACCTTGAAGTTTTAGGTAATACTACATCCAATGAATTTGAAGAGGTTATTCTGAAAACTCTTAGAAAAAATCTAGAATACTGGTTTGACAACAAATAATGAATTGATTTTAAGATTTTTCTGCAAGACCATTGATGAAGACAAAAAAAGAGCTCGGAGATAGAACAGAATTTTGAGGCATATCTGCATTTAGTTTATGGATGTAAGACTTGAACCCACGCAATAACACTTAAAATTTTGAGGTCTAAAGAAAAAATGCAAGGTTATACGTATTTTTAGTAATTAACCGCGAAAACTCAAGACAGTTTTCTGAAGCAGGCTGCCTTTATTATTTTAAATGGTATCGTTATTGTTAAAATTGTCCAAAAATTATTTCAATTCAACTCATATTTGAAGGCTTATGGGTTTAAAAAGTAGGGGTGCTTGGGATCATTTTTTCTATTTTAAATGAAAAAGTATCTAGCAACTGATTTTAAATTAGACTCATATAGGTAATTGTAGAACTACATATACATAACGTTCTAAGCTTAGATTACTACAGGTGATTTAAAAAGCCATACACCCGTATTCTGCTATTCGATTCAGGTGAATCGAAAGATTTCCTTCCTTTACCACGTCAACATGGCTTTGAAAAAACGCTTAATTTCTAAAGCAAAAAGTTGTTTCCGTCTGTTTTGGAAATTTTAAAGAAAAAAAAATTGTTTAAGTTAATTTTAACCCCCATTTAAATGCTTCTTATTTAAGACTTTCACGTGAACCAAATAGCAGAATACGGCTGATAAAATTTTTATAATATTTGGAATACTTGTAGAAATGTATGTATATAGTTTGAATATGTACATGTATTTTTTGGGTTTAAAATCAAGCTCAAACTTTCAACTTTTCTGATATTTCTATAAACCTATATGTACTCGTACATATATTATAAAATTAAATCCGTTCAGTCAATTGGATGATGTCAATAACAGAAATTAAGATTGAGAGCTATTACGTAAGAGCAAACAGATATCTAATGAATGATGACAAATTGAAATCAATATGTTTGTTTTGGTTGCTTACTTAATAATATCAAGTCAATTCCGACAGGTACATTAGTATATACACTTGGTACAACGCGACAAAATATATATGTATAAACTCTGGCTTAATGTGACTGACTGCCATTGGAATTACTATTTTATTTTATTTTTTCTAATTTTGTTTTGTATTGAAAATTAAATGTCAAATGCGCAAATAACCGAGTCTTATAGAATAAAAAAAAGAATTAAGAAATAAAATATAAATTATCTGTATTGCATTAATCCGGCACGATTATTGCACAAATGTAGTTAGGTATATACGATCCGTATTCGTTCACCTGACAGACTTGAATAAATTATTTTTTTGTTTGCGATGTAGACAGTAGACACCTTCAATATTAGATGTAAAGGACAGTTATACAATTGTTAAAAAAAATTATTGTATTTAATTTAAATTTTTGCAGGTGGAACTATATTCCAGACAAAATAAACATAAATATGTAATCATTTTTAGCAAAAAACAAAACCGACTTCCATGGATTAAAACTGGGTTTTATGGTTTTTAAAATAGTTCATATGGCTAAAAGTGAACGAAATTGAAATGGGACCACACTGCAGCCAGTTTTCCAATACAAAAAGAATTATCAAAATTGATTCACTCAGTCCAAAGTTATGCGGTAACAAACATAAAAAAAAAAAATACAGACGAATTGAATACCTCCTCCTTTTTGGAAGTCGGTAAAAAAGGACAAATCCAGAAATAATTCGCATAGAGCTGAAAATTGGTACATAGCATTTATACGTCTATTAAAGTAAAATGTCAAAAGTCCTCAAAAGTCGAGGGTCTCGGTGGATATGTATGCAAAACATGTGTTCTTTTTGCCAATTTTCTTGAGATGGATGGATTCTCAAAGAATGATCTAGGATCTAGGTTAATTTGAGGTAAGTAGATAAAAAGAGCAAATGGAAGGTTCGAGAGGAGATATGAAGAAACTTAAAAATCTTCTAAAATGGGAATAATATTCCTCTTTAATTTTTAATTTAATTTTATTCCTTATTAAATATGTAGATATTACATTATATTTGGTCTTAAAAAGTCTTCTAAGACACTTCTTTTTAATAGACCTTTCTTTTGATGTCTAACTCGATGAGTTTGGTGGAAATTTTTCAAAATGCATTTTTTCCAGCAAGGGGTTAACCTTGAATTTTTTTTTCAAAAATCTGAAAAAAAAATTGTAATTTGTAGACCAAAATTCAAAGGCCGGTTCACTGGGAACTCACATCTTTAAACCAAAACTTATTTCGAGACTTTGGTTCCAAGTTTTCTGGTTCCGAAATGTTGAAAAAAAAAATATTTGGCTGCAAACAACTCAGCAGCTAGACCTCCAAAACTTGCTGCGGGGTTTTGGTTTCAAGATATCTGCCTCCGAGACAAAGAAGAAAAAATATTTGGATTCAAATAACTCAGCAACCAAAAATCCAAGAAACTTTTGGTTTTCAGTTAAGAATACTGCTTAAAAAGAGCTTTCTTTTGTTGTCCCATTCGATGAGTTTGGAAGAAATTTTTTCAAAATTAATCTGTGAGAATCTGTGAAAAAATGTTTGTGATTTAAGTACCAACATGTATAGGCCTATTCACAGTGAACTCATACCTGTGAACCAAAACTTGTTTCGAGACTTTGGTCCTCAGATATCTTGCCTCCAAATGTAAGCAAAAAATGTTTGGATGCAAATATTTCAACAATAAGACCTCCAAGAAACTTTTGGTTTTCACTTATAAAAAGAGCTTAAAAAACTCTTTCTTTTGATGTTTCACTTGATTCTTAAAGCCGACTTTTCACAAGTTGATTTTTGCTGTGCGGCGAAGCTTTTCGGTGTACGTCTAATTATGTGAACGTAAGCCGCACGTGATTAAAATGACAATTCTATAGAAGAATTCTAGTCGACTTTAGCCGTGCGACATATTGTTCGGCTAAAATCGACTAGTGAATAGTCGGCACAAATGTTGTGCAGATCAAAAATCAAATTTTAAAATTTTAAGCAACATTTTTTCTTTTTGTTATTTCACTAGCCAAAAAGAAAATTTTACCTTAATCGTTAGGTTTTGTCGATTTCTGAAAAAATGTAAGGCAGGATGTGAATCCAAAACCTCTGGCGTAACCAACCATCGTATTAACGGGAGGGACGGGTACAACAAATGTCGGAATGAATTGAACAGAACATACAAACTTAAGATCTATCATACCAAAATTACCCTATTTTGTGCTACTTGTGCTGTTTAGGCGTATGATATATTTTTAAAAGCTATTTTTCGTGGAAGTTTGAGAAGGGTTAATTTTTCATTGTTATACATATGTACGTCCTTATTTCAAAAAGAACTATTATAAAACCGATTGTTGTGTTTTTTATTCAAACAGGTTAAAAAAAAGAACAAAGAAGAATGCGACCTTTTAAAAAAAACCTAAATAAAACTCTTTTAATTCGATGCCTCAATTTACTAAAGACTTAACTGATCATGAGCCATTAAGTGCAACATATCTTATCGTTAAACTTAATTCAATTTTTTGTTTTTTAAGACTCGTATTTGACATGCAAATAATAATAATTAAATATTCTGTTTCAGTAATGTCTCTTACTTCATCCATGCGCATTTGTATATCTTTCTTTGTTTTGGTTTTGTTTTTTTTTTTGTTTTTGTTAAAAATAATAAAATTTAATGAATTATTTGTTTTTGCCGGTTTTTTGTTTTGTTACTTTGTTTTGTTGTCAGATTACGTTCCCATTTCCAATTAAGGGGCAGATGTTCTCGTTTTAACTTGGGCACTTTATTTTTATTTTTGAGGAAACTTGAATTTTTGACCAAAATTTGGAAATAAACCTTGATCACATCTTCATATTTTTTAAGCAATAAACATAAACAAAAACATCATTGCAAAACAAATTATTGTTTTCATTGAAGTTCTCCCACGATTTTTATCTCAAATATATTCAGAGAATGCATTGCGAGACTTAATTATTTATAGAACCTGTTAAAAATAAGTAGCTTTTTTTTATATCTTTAAGTATTTTGTATGTACATTACGTGCATACAATGTTGTTTTTATTAAACAGGCTTAATTAATTTGTTTTGATTGAAGTTTCTTATCACTTGACAGTTTTCGATTTTTTAATAAGTCAAGTTTTAGATTAACGTGTGGATACTTTTGAAAGTCATGTTGTTTACAAAGTATGGTTAAATTCTTAAATTATCACATTTTTATTCAAATTTATCCATGAAGCTGAAAAGTAATTTTAATTCCTTTTCATGGCATAATTTATAATATAACTGTAAAATGTTCTGCAATTTTTTTTTTCTTTTGGTTTGGCCATCTTTTGTAACTAAGTATTTTCTTCAAACAACAATATTATCAAAACTGAAACAAATATGAAATAGATGGATTATGTAGCTTAGAAAGAGAACTGACTTTTTATAAATGATAAGAAATAACAAAACAAACAAACAAATATAAATGATAACATTTATTGCAGCCTTTTGATTAAAATAAACTTTATATGTAAGTGCAATTAATAACATCAACTCAGATGGTGTGCACTTGTTTATCTAGCCACAAACAATATTAGATTATTTTTAGCAAAAAACTTTCTTGATTATTTTATTAATATAAACAAACTATCCCAACACAAATAAATACAACTACTAAACAAAAAGATAAATAAAGATTTTTTTGTTATTTATAACTTCTGCTACTTAATTTTATTTGTATTCATTTAATGAGGTGCTTTTATCTTTATAACTTTATTTACCTATATCTATAAGCTAATAAAATATGATGATTAATGAATAATAATAAACTGAAACATCAAGATAAAATAAATGACTTGGTTGAGTTGCATTTAATTGCTCTTAAAAATCTAATAAAAACAATTCTCGAGCTATTTCTCAATGTTATTAGGATTCCTATTCAATTCATCACCAATTTTGTACATAGTATCTAAACTAGAAAAATTCATCCCATTTTTTCGAAAGCGAAAAAGCTTATTAAATTTCCTAGAAAAAGATCTTGTGCAGTGTTGTTTGTATGTATGTGATACAGTTTATAAAATATCTATTGGCAGAGACTTTTTTTTCGCTTTTTTTCACGATTTTCTACAATTTTCGTTAGCGCGTTAATGTTAGGTTAGGACGTTAGATTTAATCAATACATTTCATTAGTTGTTTAATAATAAAACAGAACATACTAATGATACTAACAATTGAGCTGAACTCGAATCCAAAGTCAGAAAAAATTGATCATCTCCCGTTATTATTAGGACGTTATTCTTATGTAAGAAAAATTGTTTAAACATAAATCGTAACCGTTTTAAAAAAAAACTTTCCCTCGTTCAAGACCTGTTCAAATCTTTCCGATATCTTTTTTACTGTCCGAGATATCTTCAGTTGTTTGGATTATTATGTGGGCCAAAATACTTTTCGATGCCTAATTAGGGCAGTGAATTTTGAAAAAAAAAAAAAAAATATGAAAATTTGTATCAATATATTTTCATATTATATTTTAGTTGACATAGAATGGTTATAATTTAATCTATTATAAAATAACATTTGCACCGATGCGATGTTTTGTAATGATATTTCTATTATGACAGTTTGAACACAAAGTGATCAAAACCAAACAACTGAGTTACTTTACTGCAAATTTCATTTTTATTATTTGTAAAATCATATAATTAAGCTCTCTGATATTCCTATTTGAAACTATAGGAACAACGTAAGACTCCTATGAAGTTAAATCACAGAAAAACTAATTTCAATTAAATATTCTTAATAGTTTATTACCAAAAATCAGCTTTAAAACTTTAAATTTGTAAACAATTCGATCCAATTTTGGCCCGGAAGGAGGGAAAAAAGGAGTGGGTGGAAGAACTGTTTTTTACGATTTCTGGCAGAAGGGGATATTGACTCTTATGAAAACTGATTTCTGTACGTTTTGAGGGCGCATTTGGTTTTCCATTTTTAATTAAAGGTGAAGGAACAATAGTGCATTTTATTGAATACTATTTTATTATTTTAACAAGGCAAATCGTGGCAATGCTTTAAGATCACAATTATAAAACCAAAACCACATTGCAATTTTTTTTTTTTCAATAATTCCAACTGCTTTTCCTTTTTAAAAAAAACATAAATCGTAAAAAATAAAAAAAAAAACAAAAACAAAAATTTGGATGAACATTGTAATCGCTGATATATAGTTCGATAAGAAATATAGTCAAAATTGTACAGAGAATAAATCGGCTAAATAATCATAATTTTGTTTATACAATTTTTATGAAGGTACCTGCATATACCTACATTTGTGTATTGCAATAAATTTAATTTTGTTGTTTATGCAACCACAAATCCGATTACTCTCCCTACAAGATGTTATAATGCAATATCAATTTCTGACACCGCACAAGGAAAGAAAAAGAAATGTCATTCGCCCTTATAGCAGTTATCTTTCAGATCACATATTAAGTTGTAAAACACACAATGCTACATAAGATACTACGACTGTTTTGAACATCAGGGGTCGAACTACGGCATACGTTCGTTAACGTATTGACGCTATATGTCTCTATCATTTTCTTCTGATTAAATAGAGAGAGCAATAGTCAAAACGTTAACGAACGTATGCCGTAGTTCGACCCCAGTATTGTATAACTCAAAATTGTGTGATTGTGGCTTATTTGTCAGATAACTGCTGTGAACTTTACTCATTTCATTTAGAAATATTAATTAACAAATAACGAGCAATTTAATTTAATACCTGAGATATTATTATTTTCGATTTAATTTTATTGTGAAACAATAAAATCGCATTTTGTTTTTTTCGATAATAATGTTAATAATAATGTTCACAGCAACTGTTATTAGTTAAGAGAGTTTTCAAATCCAATATTAATATGGATTGCAATAAAACATAAAAAAAAGTATTTAATTGGTCTTTTTAAATGAAGCAACTATAAGCAGCTGTGCATAGTTAAAATAATCAATTTTGTTTTTCAATAGGAACACAAATTTGCATTTCAAAGCGGAACCTTTTTTTACCACCATATAAATAAATAATCATCAATGTAAATTTATGCAGACAAAATTTTCAAGCCCAAACAAACCAGAGGTCAATGTGAAGAGAACTCAACGATGGAAAATTTTTGAATCTATTACCTAAGTTGTCTTTTCTAGATCAAAAATGCAACATTTTGTATAGTGAGTGTCACGATCTTTAGGTGAATATAAATATTGTTTGATTTAATCGGAAAAACTCTTCGAAATCCGAACACAAACAGGTGGATCGACTTGGTACCGCTGCTGTTACCGCGAGATTCAATATTTGAAACTTTATAACAATGACCGATAAAATCAATTGATTTCACTTCAAATTCATAGATTAGTTTGCATCAATTTTCTCATTTTGTATTTATTTTATTAAAGACATTTGTATCCAATGAATCAAAGAAATTTACAAATGATGCTCAATTGAAATAACCTTATGGCTTTGGTATTTAAGTTATAGAAGTATCCCAGTTATTTTGCTGGGTTTAATTCTGCAATCGCAAAAATAGCTGAAATCTTGATTTTGAAATCCGAAACTTCAAACTCAAATATCTCCAAAACCCCACTAACGAATTTGAAAATATTTTACCCACGTAATGTGCTTACCGTCACCTTTCATTTGATACCCATTTCGTAAGTGAACACACTGGGCCCAAAAATGTGCCATCTCCTTTCAAAGAGGTCAAAAGTCTGAGTTTATGTTTAATCAAAAACAGCATACAATTACTCTGATAAGAAATAAAAAAAGACAATAAAGTAAAAAACATATAATAAGGTCAATGCAATCAAAATCAAAGTAAACGATCAACCCGTTGTATTATGACGTAAAAATGATGTGTCCACAAACAATGATGTCAATTCGTTGACGGATAGGTACCATAACACTCGCACTGAGGTGCGTTCTTTTTCTAACAATAGTTAACTATTGTTAACTATCGTTAACTTTTGTCGTTCCTAAACTACAAAATAGTTACGATTTGTAACTATTTGACAGATGAACATCGTTCCTAAACTCGTTTTGAAGTGTCAAATAGTTACAAATCGTAACTATTTCCAACTCACCTCCATGATATGAGTTGAACACTCATGAGATTGTTGATGTGTCAAAGTGGATGTTTTGTTTACAAAACCAACTTAAGGATTTTTTTCTTTTGGAAATAAGCGGAATAAAATGAAAATGAAAACAGAGTTTTGCAATTTTATGATGCAAGAGAATTTATTTTGACTATAAAAAAACATTATTTTTGTTATAATTACCTATGCAAATAATATTTTCAAAACAATTTTTTTTTGTGTTTGACAGTTTAACAATATCTAACAATAAATCGTTCCTAAATGATTTGTAAAAAAACCCAACAATTTCTAACAATGACACATCAACAATATTTTTTGACATAACAACGATAGTTGACTATTGTTAGAAAAAGAACGCACCTCTGACCCACAGTTTTGAGTTTTGATATGACGTTGCGCTGACAGAATGAGGATATTCTATTGATGACGTCAGGAATTCAACGCGTTGACCAATTCCCTTGACCGTGTAGTTCTATCAGAACACTTAAAGTAGAACAATAAAGTTAATTAAAAAAAGCCAATTAAATGAACGAAATACAGGAAGGCTGAACCCGAATTCAGTCATTGTTGAAATTTAACCCTCTGTCGGCACACGGGTGCGAATTTGGCAGGACAAAAATAAAAAAATTACGATTTTTCAAAAAAGTGGTCACAAAAAAGTCTCTTTATAAGGGTGAAAATATTTTTTTTTCGGAATTGTGAGTACAATATTCGAATTCCTCGGAATATTCTACATCAATTTCATACTTCATTCTCTATAAAATATTTTGACCGAAAAAAGTTCTAGCGACATAAAAAAGTATAAACCAAATTCGCACCCGTGTGCCTATCATGTAACAATAAAGAGGTGTGCCTACAGAGGGTTAAGACTGAGTTTATAAAGATTCCAATGCATGGACCCTAAACTCATTTCTGCTGGCGTAAAAGTTTTTAAGATATTGGTTTTTTAAAAACCGTCAATCGTCAAAATTGAATAATACTGTTTTTGGTACATATTGGAGTCAGTTGGAAATTTGTCATTTTGTATTATATGTTAGTTTGGTTATTCACTATAAGGAAACCTGCAATATTGCAACATCAAGGATGGGATTTATTCACGATTATGAACTAAAGGTGTTCGTCTTTAAGAGCCAAAATCAAAGAACATTAAAAACTTGCATTTTTGCCGAAAACTGAAAAAGGTCAACTGTACTACACATTAGAATCACCGTATTTGAAGCACGGCCTTCCTCTATATAGATTTGACAATGTTATTTGGCTGAATATGAAATGTGCAATAAACTTTGTATTGCTGACAACATTTTGAGATGTCCCTTAAATTTTAGTTTTTGAAATGTTAGTCGAGTCAAATTAGACATAAAATTTGTAAAATCTCGGAATCCAGGGAAAGTCGATGCATCTAAAAAACGAGTATAGGGCTGCATTATAAAAGGGTCAAATAAGAAAGTTAAAAAAAAAAATTTCACCGCTCTCGATTACAACAGTTTTTATGGACCGTTAACTGTCATTCCGTATGCAAGCGTCAATCGGAATTGCGGTCTCATTTTAGATTTTGATCAAACTTTGTTTAAAGCTTAAGAGTAGTAATTTTTGAATATATATTAAAAAATTACGTAATAATTATCCCTGAATTAAAAATAATTTTTGAAAAACTGGTAATTTTGCTGATTTTTCATGGTTTTTGACTGGCTCCAGAACCTTGGCTATTATATGTAGGAAGCTTATACTTACCAAATATTAAATATAGATATTTTTCAACAAAATAAATCTAAAATGAACTCGATGGCTGTACTCCTTATGCAAAAATTTTAAGTTCAAAGTATAGAGTATTTTAAAAAAGCTAATTTTTATACTGTCATTTTCTACGATTTGACTAAACGAAGAAATGTGAAACTTACAGTGTGTTAAGCTAAGAGTACGAACTAGATATACTATTAATTTCATGCTTCTATCTTATGTCAAACATAGTGCAATCATAGCCTTAAGTAGGGTTTTTTTGGCTTTTTAGCATTTTTGCGAATTTTCAAACAAGCGGTACACTAAGAAGATATGAAAATAACACAATTTTATTTAGAGGACTTAAAGTTAAAAGTTTCAACTTAACACACTGTTAGTTTCGTGTTTCTATCTTTAGTCAAATCGTAAAAAATCATAGTATAAAAAAATATTTTTTCAAAAAACTCAAAATTTTGAACTTAAAATTTTTGCATAAGGAGTACAGCCATCGAGTTCATTTTAGATTTATTTTGTTGAAAAATATCTATATTTAATATTTGGTAAGTATAAGCTTCCTACATATAATAGCCAAGGTTCTGGAGACAGTCAAAAACCATGAAAAATCAGCAAAATTACCAGTTTTTCAAAAATTATTTTTAATTCAGGGATAATTATTACGTAATTTTTTAATATATATTCAAAAATTACTACTCTTAAGCTTTAACATGGCGTTTCAAACAAAAAGATATCTTTAGTAGACGCAAAGCTATAATAACATAAAAATGACCTTCTGAAAAAGTTCGAATGCGGGTAGCGGGGAAACCACGCAACTTAAAATTAAATCATCATGGATTTGCTTCCTTATAGTCTTAGAATACATCCCTACAAAGTTTGATCAAAATCTAAAATGAGACCGCAATTCCGATTGACGCTTGCATACGGAATGACAGTTAACGGTCCATAAAAACTGTTGTAATCGAGAGCGGTGAAATTTTTTTTTTTAACTTTCTTATTTGACCCTTTTATAATGCAGCCCTATACTCGTTTTTTAGATGCATCGACTTTCCCTGGATTCCGAGGTATAAAGCTAATTTGACTCCACTATGTTAGCACTCTAAATTTTATATTTTTAAATTTGTGAGGGTTATCCAGACCTAAATTAGCCTGGGTAATAAACGTTAAATAAGGCAAATAATATTTATGCAAGTACTTTCAAACGGGTGACACGTTTTTGCAGGTATTAGCAGATATAAAAAATGGACTTTTCACTCCACCTTATTCAGCAGCTCTGCTAAAATCATCATTGTCTTCATTTACATGCAAGTCATAAGAAATGTAGGATGGCAACACTAAAAGCTATTTTTTTATAATAGCTGCGTTTTATTTTCCTCGTGATCGTGATTTGGTAACAAAATGTACTTTTCAAATAGATTTTTTAAATTCAAATCCGGAATAGCAAAAAAAAAAATGATTACGTCACGTTTCGAAGATACACATTTTGGAGTTGTTATATTTCAAAAACTTGACTTCATAGATTTTTTTTGAGTCCGGATTCGAATTAAGAACATCAAAATCTATTACAATCTGTCAACGAAAATATAAATTAATAGTAAGTTTTGTTGAAAATTGTAGTTTTGTATTGCTTCATATTTCATGGTTTTTTAATCTTTGTGTTTTTATTTTTAGTCCTATATTATTTGAATAAAAATTAATTTTGTTGTCTTTTAATCTACAGGGTGATTCAGGAAGAATGTGCCAAAAAGCTAGAGCGTGGTAGTAGATTGGGTCAAGACAAAATAAAATGGTGTGGGAGGGGGCTTTATTCTCCCTCTTTTCATGGGGAGGCGCAATTAAAAAAAAAAAAAAACTGACTTAATTTGGAAATACAAAATATTAGAAATAAACTGTTAACGTGCTATACCTTGCCAAAAACCTTGTATTTTATTAAAATTTTGTATGGTATAGTTGTAAAACCATTTTATGGTATAGTTGTTGAAAACTTAGTTCTCAAAATCAAAATTTAAATAAAAAAATTAGAAAAGAAAATTTCAACTAATTTTTTTCAAAATTGTTATTAAGGAACTGGTTAAATTTGAGTTAAATTTTGTTTGCAGATGGTTTTGTTTTTTTTTTATTAAAAAGGAGTATCATGGCAGGAAAAAGGCAGACAAAATTTTAAACAATAAATTCTTTTTTTTTAAATTATTTTGTTCACCTCAATAGTGTCAAAAATTTAACACGGATTTAACTATTTAACGCAATTCACACACGGCCTAAGAGCTAATTTAGATTTCTCAATTCGATGCTCTTCTTATTTGTTTTTTTATCAAAAACAGAAAACCTACAGCTAGAATCCTTAATTTTTCAAAAACTGTCCCATAAAATTTAAAATTTTAATAAAAGACTAGGTTTTTTGTTTTACAAAAAGATACAGCACGTTATTGTAGGTGTCAAATAAATATGATTTTGAGATGTTTTTCGAGATTAATAATTACACTTCATGTTTCGAAAAAATTCAGCTAGGTACATTATGACATTATCGTCAATAGACTTTTAAATTCTAGATATCTGTTTGGGTCACTATCTTAACTCATACTTAATCTGAATATTTAAGTACTCTATAAAAGATGGAAAAACAAAAAAGTTTGCGAGTTCAAAATTTACGTTGCAGTTCACTAAGTTCAACTTTGAAAAAATGCGGTCAATGCTTTGCAGACATTCAAAAACTACGCATTTTATATTAAAGCAACTCAACAAAAACTGTTACAAAAAAAAACTAAATTTAATTGATTTTTCCTGTTGAAATTACTTCAAAATTTAACATCACTTTGTAATTATTGCTAATTATTTATTTAAAAAGTATCACGCCATATATTACTCAATTCATAGAATTAAACTAATTATTTACCTTTAAGTAAATTCACCGGAATAGCTTCGTATGGAATTTTTGCTGCTTCCAAAAGAATATACAAAGCTCGACATGGTTGTGATAGAACATCAAAATAAAACTTTATGGGCTGCATTTTAACTAAGCTTGTTTTTTTTTTTAATGGTTATTAATACGATTTATAGTTATTATTTACAATATTTTCAAAGCAAAACAAAAAACACAAATAAAACTCTCTATACGTTGGAAAAACTTGATCTGGAATCGAGTAAGGTTTATTTGAAACTAAACAGTAATCAGTACTGACAAACGCTTAAAACCTCATTCGATCAAGACTGGTGCAGCAACTTTTGGCACATAAGTTAGGTGCGGGCGCGGCCGGCGCGGCACGCTTTGGTTATCAACGTCAACACCGCAAACAAATAACATTGCCGCTGTGCAGCGAATAGAGTGAAGAATATCAAACGAAGATGGAATCAAAACAAACCCATATCAATTCCCTTGTTTATGGGAAAAACAAAAACAGATACCTATAAAACCTACCTACCTACCTACTACTCAACAGGCCTACATTTATGAGGTCATTCATTCAGCTAACTTAATGCATTTCTTAGCTAAGCCGAAGAACTTTCGCTCATTACAAGCACGTAGCTAAACTAGTTGTGAGGGAGGGGCTTCAAACAAAATTTCATACAAATAAAACATTTGAAATCAAAAAAATTTTAAATAAATTTTCAATTTTGGTTTGTTGAACTTGATTTATAAGATTCCATAATTGATTCAAAATTTTGTTGGCACATAGGGGCAGGGGTCCTTACCTATAGCAGTAAAAATGTGAGTGAATCGTCAGCATTGAGCGGGTTCTAGCACTCACTTGCAGGCGATTGGTCACAATGGGCCCAAATGACCATTTGCGCCTCAAAAATGTTTTTTATTAATTTGTAATTTTTGGAAATTTCTTTACGGAAATGAATCAAGGGAAAGTCAATCTATATGTTTTCATTGAAAATTGGTTTTTAAAATGAGTTCCTCTATTACAAAATTGTATCGGAAGTATCCACTTGAAAATACTTTGTTTGAGTAACAAAATAAAGCAATTCTTCAAAATTGAAAATTATATTTGAATAAATTATATAAGTGTTGTATGTCGTTGGAAAGCTTATTTTAACTGCTATTTATATTGCTGAAAATAAAAATTAAAATAAATAAATTTTTAATTAAAATTATTTTTTTCACACAATAAACTTTTATTTGCTGTTTTTGAATTGCGAATTGAGTTTTAAATGTTTCCGCTGTCTACATTTCTACACATTTTTTTTCTTTGGTTTATGTACTATCTTTGGTTTATGTACTAAAAGATACAAAAAGAATTGGCTGCTTATATCTGCTTTTCTTTGATAGAGAACGATATATCTTTCGATTAACACAGTACAAAAAAACGTATTTTGGTGCATTCTGACCTGTTTGAATACATATCTTGAGTTCTATTGTTCGCACTGTCAAGATTTTCAAAAGAGCCGTTTAAAGTATTTAACTAAGAAGGATTTTCAAAAAATTGACAACCAGTTTTTTGTGATTTTTGTTTTCTCTTTTCCCAAATACGGAGTTTTTCGACTATTTCACTTTGCCTTAAAAACGACTTTATTTAAAATGTGTATAATCAATATTTTTTCTATATTTTTCAAATAAAATACCTCTCTTTAATTTCAAATAACGTAACACAAACAAATTACACTGAAATTTATTTTTTTATACTCATAAAAATAGTTAAGTAATTTTAAGACTCAAAAGGAAGACCTTAATAATTAAGAAACCAGTTTTAAAATACAGATTTTTGAGACGTTCTAGCCAAGTCAAAATCGTATATAGCTTTGAATAAACTTTTTATACTTAAATAAAAAATATTAGCTAAAAAACAGTGTGTCAAATAATTTATTAAACATTTCAGGTTATATATTCCTAATTTGAGTTAATTATTTCCATACTCAAAAAAGTTACAGATTTTTGAACGCCATAGTCGAGCCAAAATTGTACTTTTTGAACTTTGCATAATCGTATGCCGTAATTCGACCCCAAATTGTTTTTTATTTACGAGATTTGTTTATACATTAATTCAGAAAACGCTTGAAGGTCCACTATAAATATTTTGAATTTTTTGTGGAGTTTGAAAAAATATAGGTACTTATGTTCAGAGGTGGACAAAGTTAACCAAATGACAAAGAAAATCTAACAAATGGGAATCCAAGAATAACAGACTGCTTTCTAACGAATTCTAACACTTAATCAACATCTTCTCCCACACCTGACAATCAGTCTTCTTTTTTTAAATTCCTCATAAGGTTGGCATAATATTCTGGGAGGCCTGCAGTTCAGTCATTTGGTCGTTTAGTTTAACCTGGAAAATTTTCCGGAAGTCATAAAAATTGGTGACTTATTGATTACGGTGTGCTCTCTCCGAGTATCAACTTTGCCATCGCACCACCATATCGGAAAAATGGCGTTCAAAAGTAGTTTTTCGGCAGCATCTTTTTCAGACTGATTTACGATGTGAAAACATATTTGTTTGTAAAATCAATTATTTCAACGAAAAGTTTATATAAGAAGCCTCTTATAGAACATTAAGTTAAAAGGGCAATAACATGGAAAGAAAACATAAATGCAATTAGACCTTAAACATAAAATTTTATTTAATATTGCCTTTTTAAGATTTTTTCATGTACAGGACACGCATTATATGTATATGGTTGCGAACATATGTATTTCATTCCACCCTAGTGTAAAAATGTTTGACTTTATATATCTATGGTCTTAAATGAGTACTTTGAGATGAGTTGTTCAGTCACCAGCAGTAATGCTATTACTACAGATTTATGTGCATTTTGCAGATTTTCTACCCATTCCCAGACTTTTGAAAACCATAAATCTGCAGTGCGGATTTTATCTCCATTTCAAACTTAACGTTCCAAAAACCAAAATGGATATAATTCCACGAACTCTAGTAAAACAAACTAATTAAAGTAAGAACAAAGACGGATTTAAACTTCATTTATATTGCCACAAGCTAATTTTTTTTCTAAATAAGTCAAAATAAAAAACATCATCATACTATAGTGAGCTCCAAGATATATAAAAATTTATGCAGCGTAACATAAAAATGTTAGATAATAACTTTTCAAAACGTTTTTTAGATCCGTCTAAATGAGAATGCATTTACTCAAATGAAAACTCAGGAAACATTTTTCGGAGATTTTGGAAATATGGAATAAAAAGCAATTTTTGTCTAAATAAAATATTTTAAATAAATTCATCGTAATGCATGTCTTTTACCCCGGCCCAATTTGGAAATTCCAAGCTACTGCTCTGTTCATAATTTTTAAGCTCACTACTACACATAATATTATTTTCATTACTTTTGTTATTGCCAACAGAAAATAACGATGCACATAGATAACTTGAACACTTCTGCATTTAATAAAGTCAATTCATGTCTTCAAGGTGTTTACGAGCTGCGGTCATGCCCCTCAGCGAAATAATTATGATACAAGAAACAAGAAGAACAAGGAAAAATGATAAACAAAGTAGTATAGTAGCAGGTAAGCAAAATATTGATGACAACAATTTGTCACCACCACAAAATGTGTATAACAGAGGTTTTTTGTTTTTGTTTACAAAAGATTACCAATATTAATCACATTTTACTATCAGTAGCACAAAAAAAAATACTGCTACTTTGTTTTGCGAAAATAAATACAATTATACACACATACACAAACTTTTGGGAATCAAATATTGGACATTGTTTAAAGTCCGAACAAATTTAATAAAAAAAAAATGAAATGAGTGCACCTGTTCAGATGAATACCAACAATAAAAAAAAGAGCCTATTTGCTTGCAACAGTATGTTCAAGCGAGGAGATGCACCTGCCGCTATGCAATAAATAAAAAAGAAAATTTGAATTTGAACACAAAGATGAATATTTTTTTTTTCCTTTTTATCGAAAATTATTATTATATTTTGAAACTTTACAAAATGTACATAAAATATGTCGGTATCGCTATTAAATTTTTATCGAATCTAAAAAATAAAATGCAAAATAAACCCGTTATTGGAAACAAATATTTATAAATGCTTTTATTAAATAAAACGTTCTTAAAAAAGGTTTATAAGAAACCAGTTTTGTGATTTATGAGAAAGAAAGGTAGACTGGCCCAATGTTAGTCCTGTTATTTTGAAATATAAAGAATAATTTCTATAAACCAAATAAAAATAGTCACTCATACACCCTGGTGACCCTCAAGATTATTTTTTCAACTGAATGCATATCTCAAGTTCTCAAGAATATTGTTGTCAATTGGAGCAAAATTGATGAAGCTATAATTATATTTTTATACTTCACTTATAAACTGTTCATAACAGTGTTAAAAACTTTAGAGCATTTGTAGGTAATTTAAAAACCAAGTTTTCAAATTCAAAACCATTCACAACTTCTAAACTACAGCACCTATAGGTATTTTTGGAATTTTTAACACTATTTCTGTACATAACTTACGAAGAAGTTTTTTTTCAATTTTTTTAATAATTTTTAGTTTACAATAACAAATAAGCTGTTTTCGATAAAAACGCGTTTTCCCTTCAAAGTTTTCCAAGAAAAGCGAAAAATCGAGATTTCAAAAAACTCTCCCAGCGTTAAACACGGCTCCAATTTTTGTGTATTTACAGGCTACTAATACTTTATCATGGCTGCACTGCATCACAAAAAAACAAATTTAAACTCAAATAATTTCTATAAGCCAAATAAAAATAGTCACTCATACGCCCTAGTAACTTAAGAATATTGTTGTTATAATTTTTTGTATACTTCATTTTTATACCAGTGTTCAAAACTTCAAACCATTTGTAGGTAAACTTCAAAATTCAAATCACGTTTTCAAAGTCGTTGCCCCTGATAACTTCTAAACTACAGCACCGATACTTTTCAAATGTACATAATTTACTAAGAAGAGATTTTTCTAGTTTACAATAACAAAAGAGCTGTTTTTTCGATAGAAAAAAACTGTTTTCCCTTCAAAGTGTTCCAAAAAAAAATTGAAAAATCGAGATTTCAATATTAAACTCTCCCAGCGGCCACAATTTAAAGCTACAACATAATTTATCAATGCTACACTGCATAACAAAAACAAGTTTCCAATCCAATTTTGGAGAAAAGGCAACTAACCATGATTTGACGTTTGATTTCCAACAGCTGCGGTGTCCGAGTGGTTAAGGAGATGGACTTGAAATCCATTGGGTTCTACCCGCACAGGTTCGAATCCTGTCCGCAGCGACAGTTTTTTTTTTTTTATTTTTTTTTATTTTTTTTATTTTTTTTTTATTCTTTGTATTTTTTTTTTATTCTTTGTATTTTTTTTTTTGTATTTCTTGTTTTTTATTTAAAGTGAATTTCGGGGAAAGCTGTGAAGATGAAATAAAAAAGAAAGCCAAAGAAGTTGGATTTAATTGTACAGTTTGTTTGTGTTATGAATGTAGGTAGTTTGGTGTAAGACAAGAAACAAAGTGGGAACAAAATACGGCAATGCATGTTTTTTTTTTAATTAAATTAATTAATTAATTAATAAACTTTCATTCCTAAATTCAAGTTCTTCCGATGCATTATGAATAAACGTGTATATGTTTTGAAAAACTAAAATGGCTATTTGTAAAAATAGATAGAATAGTCGATAATTTTTGAAACCAAAAAAAATCATAGTAGAATGAAACCCATTGGAAAAGTTGGTGAATATGATGAAAATTAAAGCAAAAATAAATTACGGGCGAGCCGAGTTCGGGAAGTGAGTGGGTTGAGTTTTTAATGGTAAAAAATGGTATATCTCGATTTCCGGCAAAACTACAAATCCTATAGAAAAAAGTTGTATGGCAAAGTTGTAGGTAATAAAAAGATCTACAACTTTTGTATCAACAATTTTTTCACATAACCTCAAAATTTATGTGAAAAATTCAAAAAACCGAGTTTTTGGTTTTTTATTTTTATCTTTTTCAAAAACAAAAATTTTTCTACGAAATTTGGTGAAAACTTACCTTATTATATCCCAAATACACTGTAATTTTTTTGATTTAAAATATTAATTTGTTCACCTAATTTTGACTTAATACCAAAAAAACACCCTAATTTTCAATCGAAAATTCACGTGTCAAAATATCAGCTTTTTTCAAAAAATCGTTGGGCATTTCGTTCGTTAAAATGTTTTTTTTCTGATGGTGTAAAAAAATTTTACATTAGTATACTATAGAACATGTTCTAGTAAAATTCAAAAAATGAAAAGCTTGAATTCGAAAAAAATTTTTTATCATTGTTTACAATTTTGGCCTATTTATTCAAATTTACACTTTAATTACTCAAAAAATGTAAGATTTCATGTGACATTGATTAATCTTACGTTTTTTGAGTAATTAAAGTGTAAATTTGAATAAATAGGCCAAAATTGTAAACGATGATAAAAATTTTTTTTCGAATTCAAGCTTTTTTCATTTTTTGAATTTTACTAGAACATGTTCTATAGTATACTAATGTAAAATTTTTTTACACCATCAGAAAAAAAACATTTTAACGAACGGAATGCCCAACGATTTTTTGAAAAAAGCTGATATTTTGACACGTGAATTTTCGATTGAAAATTAGGGTGTTTTTTTGGTATTAAGTCAAAATTAGGTGAACAAATTAATATTTTAAATCAAAAAAATTACAGTGTATTTGGGATATAATAAGGTAAGTTTTCACCAAATTTCGTAGAAAAATTTTTGTTTTTGAAAAAGATAAAAATAAAAAACCAAAAACTCGGTTTTTTGAATTTTTTACATAAATTTTGAGGTTATGTCAAAAAGTTGTTGATACAAAAGTTGTAGATCTTTTTACTACCTACAACTTTGCCATATACAACTTTTTTCTATAGGATTTGTAGTTTTGACGGAAATCGAGATATACCATTTTTTACCATTAAAAATTCAACCCACCCACTTCCCGAACTCGGCTCACCCGTAATTTATTTTTCCTTTCATTCTTATCATATTCCCCTCCTTTTCCAATGGGTTTCATCCTACTATGATTTGTTTGTACTTTTTAATGTTTTTGAAAGCATCGGCACTGGTCTAAAAAGGAAAGTACTGTGAATACTTTAATTTTTATGTTTTAAATTAAGAATAATTTACTCTCTATTTCAGGGTTGTAAAAATATCAATTAAAACAAAAAAAAAACCTATTTATTGCAACTATAAATACCTATTTTGCATTAAAAAAAATGTTATTGCAAATGAAAAAAAAATTGAATTGAAAATAATATTTTGATTGCAATTAAAAATATTTATGAGAAATTTTTTGTTTTGTTACTTTAAAAATTTATTTACAACCTAAAGAATAATATATCGTATTTGGAACGTTGGGTTTTTCCCCTACAAGAACGTGCTTTCGAATACCAATTAAAAATTAATTAAGATATCAATTTGAAATATTTCTGAAAGCTTATTTTATTAATAGGACACCCATTCACTTCGACTCACCTTGGGTGCAACACTATGAAACTGTTAATTTGGGACTTGTGAAGTCTTAATCTGAAGTCTAAAGTCTGAAATGGTGGCCAATCAATACCAACTGGTTTCTTAAAATTAAAAAAAAAAAAATGTCAAAATTATCCAACTTTAGTAAGACTATTTTGTATTTGTTAATTTGGGACTTGTGAAGTCTTAAGTCTGAAGTCTAAAGTCTGAAATGGTGGCCAATCAATACCAACTGGTTTCTTAAAATTAAAAAAAAAAAAAAATGTCAAAATTATCCAACTTTTAAGACTATTTTGTATTTGTTCAATTTTAGTAGCCTTTTTGTATTGAAACAAATGAGATACCTAATTACCCATACAAATTTCGAATGAGATAATTTGGAACTCATTTGCAGGAAATGAAGTTACTGAAGTGATGTGACCTATTCACAATAAAGTGCAGAGTGCTTTCGTTAGTATTTACTTCATTTCCAAGCTTATTTCGGACTAATGAAGTAGAAATTATCTCATTAGAAATTTAGATGGGTAATTGGCTCAATTCCCGTAATCGTTATATGCTTGCAAAATAACATTCTAAACGAATTTAGTGGGCAAAAATGGTCACACGGACATTGAAATAGAACGTCATCGTCTTTTAATATCATCATCCTTAATGTATTTTAAAAACTAACCTAAAATTTTCATACAAAATTACACCCATTCATTAAACCAGAGAAGTATATGTAAGTACGTAGGTACTCACACGTATGAATGAAGATATATCTATCCCCAAGGTAGTCAGAATCTCCAACTAATTTCAGTATTTTGTTATTTTGAAATTCATTTTTAATTTCAAAACAAAAGAAATGTTTGATAAATAAATTTTATTTTTCTACCTATGTTATCTCAAAAAATGAATGAATTTTTAAACAGCCCACACGTAGAGCTTTTTTTTCTATTTGTTTATCAAAACAAAACCAAGATAGAATCATCTATTAATTATTCTCAAGCTTTTCATGTTTGACATACATTTATACTTATGCATGTATGATTCTAATAGTGTGAATAAACTATTTCAAATAAATAAATGATGTTTTGGTGAGCTTAAATCCAGTCGAACATATGGCTCTGTAGCATTCGGATGATTTATTAATAGCTAATACAAAAAATATCACAATAATTTTTGTTTATTCTTATCGTTGTTTATTTGTTTAAAGAAAGTTTTTTAATAAACAAAAAAAAATACAATCATAAAAAGCTTGTGGTGTTTCCATTCTAAATTAACCTAAAATTCACATTAATTGTTTTGTTGTATAAAATAAATAAAAATTAACCAAGTAAAAAGTAGGTAGGTACCTACTCACTACTCTTTATACGTTTCAGTTAATAGTCAATTAATTGTTCTATGTTTATTTTTCTAACTTTGCAATTAAATATCATTAAAATAATGACAAAGTCTGTAATACATATTGAACCTATTGTTGATCGCATTTTACCTAATTTCATTTTTGATTTTGCTTGCTGGATCATTTTTTAAAGTTGAGTTTACTTTTGTTTATTAAATAATTGAATTTATTCGTATATTTGTTGAAAAAAAGGACGGTTTTACTATCTGTTAATTCGCCAACACGACTTTCTAGTCCTTTTCACTTAAAAGGTATACGTTTTTTTTACAATGGAACTATTATTTTGGCTAAAATTATATTTACATACATATGTATTTCTTTTCCCGATGCAAATAAATTTTTTGTGCAAGCTGATTGGCATTTTAAACAATGATAATGTGAATGTGACTTATGGCGTTTTTAATTGGCAATCCGGAATTGTTCTTCGCTTCGGATCCCAATTGAACAGTTTTTTTTTTATTCCATAGAATCTGATGTTTGGTGTGAATGTATATTGGTTGAGTTTGACTTGCGTCATATATGTATGTGTGTATTCGCGCCAAATTTTATTTGTTTTTGTGCTGCTGACATTTAAATCTATAAATATGTGAGTAATTCTGCTTTATGATTCTGTTTTTAAAACCAGAAGAGAAATTTTCTTTTTTTTTCAGAATCAGAACTGTCAGTTTTGGCCAATTGAACGCTATCAGATTGTTTTTTTTGCTCCCAAATTGCCAATTAAAAACGCCATTAGAATCTGCTAAGAGGCAAATTTAGAAATAATTTTTTAATTCATTATTTATTTTTTGTGTAACATGTACAACATTTTTAAAAATTAAAAAAAATATTCTTTGTATATATATAAAAATTTTCAAGCATTTTCGAAAAAAAAACTGATATGCCGATGTCGTTCTGAAGGAAGAATTAATCCACACATAAAAATAAAATTAAATACATATGTACATTATGTACATATCTACATTAGGGCGTTCATTATTTTTGAATCAGGTTCCTAAGTGGAAAAACTGTTTCTAAATAAAACAGAAAAATAATTTGTGATGCTTAATTTTCAAAGGCTGAGGTAAGCTCGCCGGGATCCAAGGTTCGTCCTGAGAAAAGCAATCTTAAAAATTCAGTTAGAATAAAACCACCGATTTCTTTCCAATTATTAATGTTCTTTATTTATTCAACAGACTAACTACTTTCTTTTAATTATTAAATTAATTGTTTCTTTATTTATTATACTATGTTATACCCTAACATGCTCTGATTAGAAAAGCCCGTTGCTCAGGTTGAGTAGGAATTAGCCCAGGCCCAAGATGAGAGGTGCACACCATAAACAAAAAATACCAAGACTGGAAACTCGGCGGTCAACTGACGTTTGCCTACAAGCTGCGCGGTGTGGTGAATGTCGTGAACCTATCGTTGTGTTCGTGTCCGATGTGTGGTGAATGTCGTGAATCTATAAATGTGTGCGTGTTAACGTCATTTATCAACGTGGTGGCTTTCACATATATTCACAGACAGCACTGTGCACAAAAGGGTTTTGGGGGGAAAGACGTACGAAATTTTCCAGTCTTGGTATTTTTTGTTTATGGTGCACACCTCTCTAGCGAGGGTGAATAGAGCGCTACCTAATAACTCTAAGAGAAAGCCCAGTCTCAAAGTGAGTGGGAATTAATTACGTCCCTAGTGCACAGCCTCCTAACGAGGGTGAAAGAGTTATACCTATTATAAAAACTAAATAAACTTTTGCTTCAAAAAGTCGGAACAATTAGTTAAAATTGAACCTGGCACCATAACCAAGTTGCTATTCAACTTTAGTAGCGGCGGGAGAACTACTTTAAAATTGTTAACCCTAAGAGGTTGACAAAGGTATATGTTGACCTATGAGGAACAAATTAGGGGATTTTTTTTTTTTTATTATTTAGAAACAGTTTTTCCATTTAGGAACTTGATTCTCGAAAAAAACCTAAATAACGAACGCCCTAATGTACATAATCACCCCTATTCTGATTTTCGCTCCGAATTGAATTCGTTACCGAAATTGATTTTCACACAGAATTAAAAACGGTATACCAAAATCGAAACGAAATGAAAACATCAAAAATAAAGTTGTAGCAACTCCACAATTCTCAAGAATTAAAAAAGAATTGAAATGTGGAACACTTCTTTTTAAAAAACGAAAGTATTGCTTTCGTAAGCGAAAATCAGAACAGGGAATGCACACATTTTTAGGAAATCCGAAAAATGATTTTTTTGAAAATGTTTCTTTATTTTAAAATTAGTAATATAAAAAGCGTTTTCGTGCATACATTTTTATTAAAAAAATATATAGAAGTCAAGAAAACGGTTAGATCGCGGGTACCATTGATAACACATCAAAATATATTTTTTTTATTTCAAAAGGAGGACCTTATTTGCCACAGTCACAATTTTTAAATCAAAATTGGTTATACATATGTATAATAGGTACCGTTAATTTGACTCTAAAAAAAACTTTCAATTTCCACTCAAGGAAATTACCTCAAACCTCTAACTACTAAATTAAAACAAATCGTTTCAGTGGTTTGGGCTGTAGGTCGAAATAGACAGACTTTTATTAGCAATCATTGAATGTCATGCCTCTATTTTGATTTTTTTTTTAGCGTTCTTAACTTGCCCTATAGTTACGGTGACCATCCGTCCCGGTTTACCCGGGACTGTCCCGTATTTCTACAGCTTGTCCCGGGTTTTTATTTAAGAAACCCGGGACGTATAAGTGTCCCGTATTTTGTAATTTGTCCCGTGATTGTCCCGTATTTGCACATTCTCTGATTTGTATATTCAATATTTTAAATACTTTGTAGGGAAACAAGAAAACAGTGGTTGGAAATTAAAATGTTTCTAGTACGCTGCTGAAGCAAAGCGAAAAATTTTCTAAGTCTCCAAAGTAAAAAAAAAACGATTAAAAACTCTCTATTATATTCTAGCACAGGTAAGAATTTTGTTGCCTAAGCTGCCTACTGTGCAACGAAAAGCAACATTTTTGTTTACGATTTCGTTGTGCTGGTTTTGTATGAAAATGTTCGTTTTGCCTCTAGACTAGGCTTTAGTTTTTTTTAAATGTTCGTCAATTGTAATTTAGTTCCAGCTTCTGTTTGTCAGGTTGGTATACCAGGAAAAATGTGTTCGAATAAAGAACAACATATGGAAGAGTAAAGAACCCAGATAAGTTTCAAAACTTTTAAGGACATGTTAAAAGTTGTGTTAAGGTTCATACAATTTCAAAACCATTTAAATAAAAATGTTAAAAAACAGCTCTCCCGATTTTGATTAAAAAAATATTTTTTTAGAAGTTATTAACAGACAATATTAAAAAACCATCTTGATTTCTGATTTCGTAAACGACTTAAATGATTTCAACAAAAACGCTCCCATAAAATCGTTTAGGAAATCTTAATATCAAAAAAAGGAAAAATTATGAAAACTCATTTGAAAAAATTTAAATTTGTTTTGAAAAATCAATATTTTCAAAACGATCCAACGAATTTTTTATCCGTCCCGGGTTTGGCTTCCAGAAATATGGTCACCGTACCTATAGTACCTTTGTATATTAGGTACATATTTTGAAAAAAAAAAAAAAAAAAATTGGAATTTGTTCTTTACATGGTTGGAAATATGTACATACAAAACAATGGGTACTCCCCAAGTTTCAAGTTTCTAACTATTCTTTCCCGTGCCCCCAAGCAGTTGAAGTTTCTTATGGGAATAGCATGGGGATTTACTCTTTGAACTATAAATTTTTAATTCCAACCAAACTATTTGTTCCAAAAATGTTTAACTTGCCATAATTTCATTTTGCAGCAAAAGAGCAAAATAAAACATTTCCAAAAAGTAAATGTTTGTTCTTTTCCATTAAAAGTTAAAACTTTTTATTTTTTTTTTAATTCAATTCCAATATTGCTGCATTATTTTTAAATTGTGTCCAATTAAACGTAAAATACGAAATAGTGATTTTATGATGGTGTTCAACTTGTTTTTTTTATTTTTCTCCCAACTCTAAAAAATTTTACAGACTTCCTTTATACAGAAAGTGTAGAACTTTATAAACTTAAAAATTGATATATCTTTCTAGGACTCACCACATAATGTCAACAAACGACGAAGTATTACAAATGCTGCCCAACGATGCTGTTCGCTCGGCACTTCTAGAAATAATACATAATAACATTCCAACTAAAAACTATACCCTTCAAACCGAAAAAGGATCATCAATAGGTGACAACTACGTTGGTATTGTCCATCGCTTAATTATCTCGTATGAAGAAAGCGACAATAAAGGCTCTCTTGAACCAAAGAAGATGAGCATATTTGTTAAGGTTCCACCCGATAACATTCAAAGACGTAATCAATTCTTTGCCCGACCCTGTTTCCTTAGAGAATCACTGATGTATGATGAGGTCTGTTTCAATTACAGCTTCAATAAACTAAACTTCTTATTTTTTTTTATAATTCCAGTTTTTGCCACTTTTAGTGAAATTTCAGGAAAATAAAAGTATCAATACTGAAAAGGATGGATTCAAAGAACATGCCATATGTTACAAGACTCTTACTGATGATCTTCAAGAAGCCATTTTTATGGAAGATCTCGCCGTAAAAGGCTTTTGCATGAATGATCGATTTGTCCATCCATCATTGGACATAGTTAAGTTAATAATGCGAGCTTTAGGCAAGCTCCATGCATTGTCTTTTGCATTGAAGGATCAATGTCCTGAGGAATTTGCAAAATTTAGAGATATTGAAGAGATCTTTGAAAGAAGTGATAAGTTCTTTGTAGATTATATGAATGGCCTAAAAACTCTTGCCTGTGATGCATTATCGAAGGAAGGTGATGAGGAAAATCTCGAGATGGTGCAAACCTACTTTCAAAAAAAGCCGATTTACAATCAAGTTAGAGAACTCCTTGATAGCTCTAGAGCAGAGCCATATGCTGTAGTTTGTCATGGCGATTGTTGGAATAATAACATTTTATTTAAATTTGAAGTAAGATTGTTGTTCTTCGTTATCGCTATAACTAACATAACTTTCTTTTGTTTTAGAATGGTAAAGCAATAGATATTAAATTAATTGATTGGCAAATATCAAGATTTGCTTCGCCAGTTTGTGACTTGTCTTACTACATTTTTTGCTGTACATCTAAATCATTTCGAGATGAATACTATCAAGAAATATTGGATGTTTATTATTCTGAATTGGACCAATTTTTAAAAAGGTTTGGTGGACATACTTTCAATCTTGTCTTCTTTATTATTTTAAATTTATTTGTAACTATTTTAGACTGGGATCCGATCCGTCAGTATTATTTCCACGATCAATTTTTGAAGATCAATTGAAAAAGTTCGGTTCGTTTGGAATGGTAATGGGATTAATGCTTATACCTACTTTAACAACAAAACCAGAAAATGTACCTGATTTGGATGATTTAAGTGCAAAAATGGAAGCCGGAGACTTGGAATCTACGAAAGAGGCTTTTGAAAATAAAGTTCCTGAAACACTTTCCAGAATTCGTGATGTTGTTATTGACATGATTAAACTAAAATATTTAGAATAAGATTGGTTTTTCAAGATGAAAATAAGTTGTTTAAAATTTTATGTATTTTATGTATTGTGAATGTAAAAATTTTAACTTAAAATTTAAAATTCGATCTTTAAAAAAAAATAAAATAATACACATTCTTAGATGAATTTAAGCACAAAAAAAAAGTGTGTCACTTGATTTTAAATCAAAGTCGTTAGAGCATTTAAGAAAAATTTAGGAGATTTGTTGCCGCTGTAAAAAAAAGCTTTTGTTTTGAACTAAGCTCTTCAATAAAACAGTTTTTTTAATGAAAATAAAATAATAAATTGTCATTACGAATGGTTTCTGTGTTTGGTTTTAAGTTTTCAATAAATTTACAAGACTGACCTAATTCCTACATTTCAATTTTTCTTGTACAAACGAAAATATTCTTAACTAAATGTTATGTCCATAAAATAAACAAATTAGTCGCTTGAGTGACTCAAGTAATTTGTAAAATAAACTTAAATTGAGCTAAAATAAAGAAATCTAATAAAAACTAAAAAAAAAAAAATAATATAAAATTTGACTTTAAAATTACAAAAAAAAATTAAATGTTTTGACCACCAAACGAGGTTTGATATTTATTTTCTTTTAAAACAAAGAATTTTTAAATTCTTAGAAAGTAGTTTTATTATCTGTGTTCCTTTGGCCTTAAGTATCAACTGCTAAGTACTTCTGGTTATATTCAACTCCATTTCTCCTATAGAAAAAATGTCTTTGAATGGATTCAGAAGTACTAAAAAGTACTTTACTGAGCCCACACAAAGGAACACAGCCATTATAAATAAAAATTTTCAAAAATTTGCCTTTTCAAAAACAATTCATTGGTCTTTTTTTCAAAAAATTGAATTTTCAAAACGAATATTTGAAATTTAAAAAAATGAAACGAAAAATGGTCACTAAAATGCTTTTTACAAAAAATTTTCGTCGAAATCGGTTTATCGTTTAAGACAACAAAGTCAGAAATCAAGAAAACGTTTATGGGCATTATCGGCGACATTACACGTATTTTTAGTTTAAACGCAAATCTTTATAGAATTTTTTGAGAGAGACCCATTTTATCATTGCTTTCATTGGTTTGCAGCAGACTGTAATGCATCGTAATGTCTGATTCTTATCTCGAATTCGATTTTTATTACGAATATGATTTGTACACAAATATGAAATAAATTGAAATTGAAATCCTTAATTAAGTCAAATTGTGTTAATGGATGGACTTTAACTCTTTTAACACGAATCTAAATTTGTGCCAAAAAAAAAATCACGGCAATTATGATCATCATGAAGTATTTTTTACCAAATAAACAAAAACTTGCGACTCAGTTGCGCATTTTATTGAATGTCTACCTATGATGGGTTTTTCTATAAATATGTTTCGGTGACAATTTTCTCAGCTCTTAATTTAATTTTGTTTTTAATTTAATTTTGTTTTTCTCAAAAATACCAGAAAACGGAAATTAGATTAAGCCATTTTTTGTAAAAAATTGACGAGAGCATTTTGTTCAATTTAAAGAACTCCTTTTGTAAAAATAATGTAACTGCGAAAAATAGTTTTTTTTCGATTTTTATGTATTCAAAATTAAAAATAATTTTTATATTAGTTACTATCTTATTTATATACACTAGTGAATAAATGATCAATGAATAAAAAAGCATGTGTGTTTTCCTTAAAGTTAAGTAATCAATCAGCTTATATTGTTTGCCTAAAAAAAGAAAACACAAAAGTTAGAATAACGTATTGTTATGTATATTTCATAAAAAATTTACTTCTTTAAAACGTTCCCAGGCTTTTCCCCTCCAAATAGGCAACTTGCTCACTTGAGTAAAATTTTTAAATTTACCATGAAGCGTTCTAAACAAATGCAACATATTTTAAGGTTATTATAAAATATTTTTAGTTAGAAAAAAGACTTACCTTTGAGTTACAATTTGGAATGCTGTTTTCAAACCAATTTGGGGTAAATACTGCAATTCTTTCATTGATGCAGAATTTAACATTTCCAAAATTGCCTTCTGATGTTTGGCAAGATTCGATTTAAGATTTGTTGATTTGTTCTCCTTCCCTTCAAAATACCCAGCAATTGTAGGATTTTGTACCAAAGATCCAGCTGGTTTTTTCGATTTCTTAACTGTTCTCGATGTCGTTGGTTTGTCATTTTGTTTAACAGGAGTTTTTAATTCTTCTTGTACTTCTTCAAGGGAATGCTCTTTGTGTGACATTAAACGAATACTTCGACGTCTGACATCGTGTAGACTTTTTATTGAAAGTCTAGTACTTCTTCGTTTTGGAACAATAACAGAATCATTATTTGCACCCAATGATTGAGCTCTTGAAGATAGTCTTCGAGATCTGCGCAATGGTTTAACTGGGAGAACTGTTTCTTCTATGTTTGAAAATTGCTCGTTTTCTGTCGAGTTTAAATCTAATGACAGACTGGAGCAAGGGTCCGGGGTTTGTTTTATGTCTGGTAGAGCAGGAATTTTAAAAAGTGGACTGCTTTCATCAGCAAACTGTAATTATTTATTTGGCCATGAGAATAAATTTTTATACAAGTGTCAATGGTTACAAGACTTACCAATTCCTTATTAATGCCATTGTCGATTTTTCTAATTTCTTCACTATTCTTTTCTCTAGTTAGGGAAAATAATTCTTGTCTAATAATAGTTCGAATTCTTTCACGTTCACAGCTCAATGGTGAGGAATTGAAAAGACTGGGTTTTTGTACCGATTGTGTGCTTTTGAGGTTTTCCAAAAATTGTGACATGCTTGATTTGAATGTGTTTTCAACTTCTGCCATGCATTTTCTTACAATCGGGCTATAAGTACTATTAGAAAGAAAAAAAATTATTTTTAATATTCGAAAGAGTTAAGCTTTTTTTTTTGTTATTCTTTAAACTTACCTTGGTGCCTTGTTATTCTGTGGTGCGTCAATGGTGGTAGATGATGAAATATTTAATGATGCACGAGAGCCAAGAAGATCTAAATCACTAAATATATCCGAATTTATTGATTCTCGCACGGATGATGGTTCATAAGAGAACGGAACCACTTTTGAAACTGGCATTTTTACCGTTCCAATCCTTTTTCATAAATTAAAAAAAATATAAAACTGTTAGCAAAATGAAAGCAAATTCATAACACTTTGCGAAGAACAAAATATTTAAAACAGAGATTTGAGAGAGACCAAGTTAATATTTACGAATATACAAGTATTTTTTAGTCCATAAACTGTAAATTTTGTATTAAATTTATTTAATTGAAAATTCTTCTTTTTTCACATGATTTGGGTACGATATCTGGTATTTTAAATGCTCTTTTTTTATAAACCTTTTTTTTTATTATTTGGGTCAATACGAATTTCATAAAGGGCTTACTGATTATTTTAATTCCGTTTCGTTATGCCACCATAATAACAGGTTATGCTAACAGATAACAGCCAAGTTGTGACCTAACGATAATTTTGAGCGTCAACAAAAATTAAACATATGAAAATTAATGGTATCGCCCAACCCCAGCGACTTAACGGCAATCCGCTTCTGTTCTATTCTTATTGAACCTTAAAGCGATGCGATGAACCATATAAATTATGGTTTCTTGTAAAGAAAAACTGTTCAAATAATTTTAAATTTTTTATCAGGAACTGAAAAAAAAATAACTGATAGGTTTCTAACCTTTAAGTCCAGCGTGAGAGTTGAATACTCATTCTTTGCATTGGTACAATTCTTGGAGCTGCCACTCAGGATCACCATGCAACACTGATAAAGGTTTTAAATAAAGCAGAGATAAAGGATTCAAAAAGTACATAAAAATATTTTTGGTGAAGGGCTGAGTTATATGTGAGAAAGGTATCATAACAGCTTTCTTAAATTTTATTAATTTTTAAAACTTGGTGAAAAAATTTTGGTTGGTATAAGAATTAAGAGTCTATAAAGTGGACAAAAATATCTTTAGGGAAACGGTGTTTTTTTTAAGAAATGATGAAATTCGGAATTAGTACCACAAGAACTGGGAAAAAATTGTTACACCAATTATTTAAAATGTTTCATATATAACAGAAACCATGAATCTAAACAGTCTATACAAATATTTTAGGTGAAAGGGTATTTTTTTGGGAGATAGGGAAAATCCGCGATAAGTCCATTGGTAAAAATTACAGATTTTATCGCGGATTATACCTATTTCTCAAAAATGCAAAAAAAAAATAATTTTTTTGTTACAGAACTTTTTTATTGTTACTTACTTTTGCTTTTCCTTAGGAGTCAATCCAACAACCGTGCGGTTAAAAATTGGATTTTCTGTTTTCCGTTTTTTATTTGGTGTACAAAATGTATTTCCATGTAAATTAGGATTGTTAGCAAGAGAGAATGGTCTTTTGCATGGCGTTGGTGTTGCTATTGTATTCTTTGGCCGAAGTGGATTGGATTTATAAGGTGTTTTTGATTTCTGGATTTATATTAAAAGTTAGTTTGAAATACAATTCTGATACATCATATTTAAAAAAATAAAACTTACTTTTAACTCCATCAATTTGGAGTTAATTTGTGGATTGTTTTTAAGATTTTTCGCATTTTGAGCAAACCTAAGGGTGGAAAGCGTTTCACTTAGATCCTCTCTATGTGGACTGATACACGCCAACAACGTAAAATACGAATTTGGATTTAAGGAATCTTAAAATTAAATTTATACTTTTTTATTAGAAAACAATTTGCTTTAATAGAAATTTAAATAACTTACCTTGAAGAACAGAACTCAAAACACTATCACGATATGGTATGACTTTGTATCCATGTGTGATTGCTTGTAGAACTTTACCAATTGACAATAAACCTTGATTGATGTGAACTCCTTCTGAAAGTGCTACACCTTGGTGACCTGTACGACGAACACCCTCGGATC
Source organism: Episyrphus balteatus (assembly GCF_945859705.1). Taxonomy (NCBI): domain Eukaryota; kingdom Metazoa; phylum Arthropoda; class Insecta; order Diptera; family Syrphidae; genus Episyrphus; species Episyrphus balteatus. The sequence continues at coordinate 79,653,334 of NC_079135.1, read as the reverse complement.
CAGCGAGATCAACTAAATTTAAACAAGATTGTGTGATTTTATTTTGGATTTCATTTCGAACGTAGATGGTGAAAATTGCATGAGATCTAGAACTTTGAGCATTCATTTTGGTTGGACGAACATGACGATTTTTGGTGCCTTGATGAAGCAAATTGTAACCATCTTGAATGGTGTTCATTGTTTTTTTAGTTCCACCAGTGAATTTGTAACCTAAAAATAAATTTATATTTTGTATTATTTTTAAAATAAATACTTTTATAATTACATATACAAATATATGTATTATTTTAAAATTAGCGCAGACTCTAAGGGGTTATGACCACACTTTAAATGTTGTATAACATAAAACACTACGTGCGCTAGGAAAACAGGAGGGGATTAAAGAAGAGAAACAGGTGCTCATAGATTTTAAACTTCTGAATATCACAATGAGAGGGGATAAAGCGTTCCACATTCTTGTGGTGCAGCTGAAAAACAAATCTCTATACTTAACTGTACATCCATGAGAGGGTGAACTGATGGGCATTCGCGAGTATTAACGTTGAAATATTTAAAGGTAGGAATGCAACTAGCACTGTTTATAAAAATATCTATAAAATAAGAAGAGGAAAGAGATGTTACGACGGTGTTCAAGTGAAGAACTAGATTTCACGATGGTTCTATCTCCAATAATTTTGAATTCTCTTTTATCTCTTTTTTTTTTATATACCATCCAAAAAACTCAAGTAAGTAGAAGGAGCGCTTTTATTAATATGGCAGCAGTACTCCAGCTTAGGACGGATATGTTTTATAGATCAGCATTGAGTTTTAGAAATATTAAATTCTACACGATTTCGTAATCCTCATTGACCGCAACGGTGAGAATCCGCAAAAGAACATGTGAAGCTGCAAGTGCTGTTGTCAGCGAAACAGTTTAGGATTAGGTCTCAGACAGTAAATCATAACTAAAAACGAAGAAGAGGATGGGATACAAAACGAAGCCCTGGGACAGACCAGCATTTATTTTGTGGGTACCAGGCTTGAACCTATCCAATTTAACTAATATTAATCGGCACGAAAATAGCTTCTCATCCAACGGAGAAGATTTTTGGAAACCAAAAGTTCGCAATTTCGATAAAAGAGCTTGATGCTAAACTCTATCAAATATTTAGAAATATCAATTGAAATAATCTTATTTTCACCAAAACCATGTAAATGTTTGATTCACTGCTCGGTGAGATACATCATCAGATCACAGTCATAAAGAAGCTTTCGTTCTTCAAGATATTTCTTGAGCTGATGATTAATAAGCGTTTCCATGACCTTGGAAAGAAGGGAAGTTACAGCAATCTGCCGGTAGTTAGAAGTTGAGGAAAATTTACCTTTTTTGTATTGGCTGGAAAAATGCAGATTTCCATCTACTCGGGAAGAATCCCACGTAAACATTTACGAGCTCAAGTAACGGCGAAGTCATGACACTCACAACAAGAATGGAATTTGAAGAAAATTGCGTACAAATGGAGTTATATTGTGGACGACCGTGGGAACCGAACACGAGGTGTTGTTACAATTATTTTTTACAAATGACCAAAGATGTTTACTGCTTTTGGGACATTGCAGTATATTTTTTGCTTAATTTTTTATCATCTACGAACATTGCGTTGCAGGTTTTCCTGGCTTGCTTGAACTTTTCCGGTTATCCTCAGAGTAGCGTAGGCTTTAGAACATCGCAACCTTACTTCTCTCACCCTGATGACCTCTTTACAGCACGAATCAAACCATGGGTTAACTTTCGGTTTGATTCACTTAACCCTGTTTGAGATAAAGGTTTTTATTGGTGAAGAGATGTAGAGTTATTCAATTCTTTTTTTTTTTTTTACAAAATTCGAGCACACATTACTAAAGGTAAAATACAACAATGGAGAATGCCCAAAAATATATGGTGAAAAAAACCAGCATCGATACGAATGAGACCTACATATATGGCTTCAAAGGGCATCTATACTGCCCATAATCTCGTAAAGGCCCTAACTACAAAATTTTCGGTTTTGATTTGTTTGCATATTTGGAGTTGAACATTTTCTCTGATTTATTGTCATTAATTTTTTAAGTCTAGGTCTTCAAATATGTCAGAAAATTCAAATTGTACTTTGATTTTTTTTCATTTTTATATGCAAATTGCGATATTAGATTTCTTTCTATAACTCAGAAGTAAGAAAATTGTTGTTAGGGCCTTTTACTAGATTATGGGCAGTATAGTAGATAACAAATATGAAAATTTTTTTCAAAAAACCATCCCTGGGAGTTGCTATGACGATTCTTATTTTCAAGCTATAAAGTGTTTTTTCAGCCAAAAGTCCGATTGTCAGGGAAATCCAATTGTCTTGGTTTTAGCTCCATAAAATGTAGCACTGAAAAATGCCCTAAGATCATGTACCATAAGCTAAGGTTGGTATAAAAATATGACGCTGTTAGCTTGTTTTAGGTCAAAAATGGAAAGGACCCTCTGAATGTATGTGGTCGTGAGTGATAACATAAAATGATTGGTAGTTTTTTGGGCTTTGACCTCAGCCAATTGCTACAGTTCGCCTTTCGACACCCCATGAAGAATGGTCCAGAGTTGTTACTTACTAGATTTAGTGACTAACAAATCTTAACCATTCTTTTGTGCTTTTAATTAATTGCAAGAATGAAAAAGACGTTAGCTGAGATGCACCATGACAATGATACTATCGGAGGCTTTGTTAATTCCTCGCAAAAGGCAGTACCTCCGAAAAAGTTTTTTTTTATTTTTAGATGATGGAGGTTGGAAATCGAACCCAGACCTCGGCGTCATAGTCTATCGCACTACCCATTGCCGAGATCATAACAGAACCGAATAAAGGAAATAGAAAACACTGTCAATGTAAAAACTGACTTAAATAAATAATAATAATAACAAACAAATCATCCAACTCACCTCTGGCAATAATTGGCTCGGAAGGTGTTTCACTAAGCAGATCGAAAACCTTCTCGCTGTAAATTTCAATAAATGAAGCGGATATTTCACTTTTGTTCAATTCATTTTCCATTTTACTGTCCAAAATAGCTTGAATGCATCGAGGAATCATTCCAACATTTATTCCTTCTAGGCTCTACAAAAAAAAAAGATTTATTTATCATTTTAACATAACATTATTAAAAATTAGTTACCTCTGGATTAAGTCCCATTGTAAATGATTTGCCTGTTCCAGTTTGTCCATAAGCAAGTGTCGTGCAATTGAATCCTTGGAGGACTTTGCTGACCAGCGGCATAACCAAGAAATTGAAAAGTTCTTCCTGTGAAACACTTGGCGGGAGGACATGATCGAATGCAAAGGGACGTTCATCGACAACAAGAATCTAAATAAGTTTATAACTATAATTTGTCTTTAATTAACTATTAATAATATTAATTACATTAGAATTTGAGGAATGATAGTTTATCGCACTGGGAACTCCACTGTTTTTAAAGATTTCTCGAAGAGGACGCTCCCGTACAGCTATTTTTACAGCAAAATCATCATCCATTAAGTTCATTTTAATGTTTATTATATTATTAAGATTAAAAACAAAAGCAGTTTATAGTTTATTATATTATTTTATGGTTTAACTTTATTATTTTAACGAAAAATAGAAAAATTTACAAATGGTTTATTTTTCTTAACTGACAATAATAAATTTTTTTCAATTTTTTCAAATATGAAAATTTTAAGCGTCCCTTTCGCACAGTGACATTTGTTGGTTTTCTTACACGCAAGTATGAAAAATTGTTAAACATTAAATAAATGCTGGGATTACATCTTAAAGTTATTTCATGCCGTATGAATCAATACTCATCAGTAAAAGCCTAGCCTAGTACGCTGCTGATGCGAAACGAAAAGTCCCATACAAAATTGACACAACCAAATCGTGAACTAAAAATTTCGTTCAGTTTTCGTTCTGCAGTAAGTTGTTTCTAACACCGAAATTAAAACGTCTTCAGTCTCCACTACTTTTTCGATCATTGCCGGGTTTGCTGACATTTTTTATTGTTTTTTTTTGCTGTTTATTTTGTCATTGCATGCCTTTCTGCGAAGTGTGTTTGCTTTTATTTCATTATTACTGTTTTGCAGTTTGTGAACATATTACGTCCTTTGCTATTTCGCAAGCATTTCGTTGTCCTCATGGCGACCGACGGTAACTTTCGTTTTGCATCAGCAACGTATACTTGGCTTAAAACAAAAAATAAGCTTTCTGCATCATTTATTTAAGTTTTCCAGTCCGTAAAACTATCAACAAACAAAAAGAATGTGTGCGCACATGTACACGCGACTGTTCACTCACAGAAATTCACTTAGTAGGTTCATACTACAACAAAACTCTTTTACAATAGCCCTCTTCCATTGGAGGTGGTAGTTTACTACTAGTAGATGTTTTAAAGCTGAAACACAATCACGCTTTAGGGCGTCGCTTCGTTGCGTTACGTTGAGAAATCCTCAAAGCGCGATTCTGTCACTTTGACTTTGAACAGCTGATTGCAACATAAAATCTGCTGTCAAATAAAAAAAACACAGTCACTCACAAAATTATTGGGCCAAGTCTTTATCTTGGTTTAATTGTGGAAAAATGAAAAAGGATATTAATGTGTTTAAAAAATGTATAGAAATTTGTTTATTCTTTAATCCTATAGTTATAAAAACAAAACCAATCAAAATATATTGTTTTTAACAATAAAACTCAGTCTAAAACATCATTAAATTTTTTTTGTTTTTAATACGTAAATTGTTTTGATTTAAAATATCTCGATGTCGTTTTTTTGTGCAAAATCTATATAGAGAAATTAAAAAAACACACATTGTTTTGCAATAATTTATTTTTTTTTATTCACATTTGGCGCAATAATAATGTGGGTGACTGTTACTATGTCTGTTAAATGTCAGAAAGCGAGCAAAAGTTCAGTCTGGTTGAACTTTTGCTCGCTTTCTTACGTTTCCTTACGTTTGTCAAAAAAAGCGTACGTAAGAAAAGCGTCATTGTGTGAGGATACACAGATTTCCTATAGTTGAACTTTTCGCAGTTGTCAAAATCGACGGCAAAGCGTGATTGTGTTTCAGCTTTTAGTTCATCTAGTACTCTTTCATCTACTCATGCTCTTCTTCCCGAGTAGATACAATTTGTATTGAATTTGTTGAAAGTGCATTCGATTGAAAATCGCTAGTAAACTACTAGTAGTGCTTTGCCACCTTCCAAAAGAACAGGGCTAATAATGAGCACTAGATGGCGCTTCCTGTAAATCCCTTTTACATTTTTTCCAAAAGTGAATTTTCATACTCCACACTGCAAAAGAAGTACATATAACTTCAATAAGTTTGAAAATGTTCACTTTTCTACTTTTTCACTTACTAGGCCAATGTTGTTAAGGCTTTATTTTTAGCTTTTAATGCATTCAGATGTACTTAAAAGTATTTGGGGGAAGATTCTTGACCCCAAAGAACACTCTATCATGATATTAGAAATATTCAGAAAAATTGCTCATGAAGTACTTTGGTTATGATAGGTAATTTAATATTCACCCATTGAGCCCATCTACAGCTTTTTTAAAGCCAAAGAAAAAACTCCAATTTTGACACTTCGAGTGCAACTACTTCAAACAAAAATATTTATTTATTTGACCTTGTTGTTTTGCTCGAATTTGCAGTTTTGTTTAAAAATTTAAAATTATTTAAATAAAACAAAGTGTTTCCTTAACAATATCCTAACAAATGAATACTTCAATTTAATAAAAACTATCATACCATTGCATTGTGTCAAAGGTAAAGTGTTTACTTTCAATTTTTCATTGATGAATTCATTCATAAACTTTTATGTAACAACTTCCAGATTCTACTTTATGAAGAAAAAAATATTACAATTATAAAAAATTTACAATGTCCGACAATAATAACAACAATAAGCAAACCTATGATATATACCGTGATAGTAATTTACGCTTTTTAGGTATGTATGAGAAATTTGCAAAATGCTAATTAAAAAGAAATAAATCAAGTGCATCCGGTAACAAGGTGGTTGCCGATTCAATCTCTAAAGGTCCCTGCATACCCTTGACGATTGTTTATTATATTTTTGATGATGTAAAACACGAGATAAAATTTCGATTTATCTTTCTTTTGTTTAGGTTACAGCAATGAAGTGGGCGAAGCCTTTCGCCAACTTTGGCCCAAACATATTGTTAATTTAACGTATGGCATTGCAGTGGCGTATGTTCTGGCTGACACTGCCGACAAAGGCATCAAGGCACACGAGAAGCAAGGTTCAACGAATAAAGATGTAGCAATTAGGGCTGGAGATGTTTTAACATGGCAAATGTTTGCCTCTGTTATCATTCCTGGATATACAATTAATAGGTTGGAACAACCATATTCTCATCAAATAAAGTAATTTTGATTTTTGATTTTTTAACAGATTAACCAAAGGTACAAGTTATTTAGTGAAACGTTTCAAAGTACCCAATGCTAGATACATTCCTACTGCAATTGGTCTTGCATCGATTCCATTTATAATATCTCCTATCGATAAGTTGGTGGACTATTTGATGGATGAAATTTATCGCAAATATCTTAAATAAAAAAAAATATATAGATTGCTCATACGCCACAAAACTACTGCCATATGCAACAAAAAATAAAAAAAGTAATATTGTGATAATTTCTGCAAAGATAAATAATACAATTAACATTGCCCTCGAATACCTGAATTAAAATATAAATTACTAAATTTAATTAAAAATATTATTTAAAAATATTTCGCACATAAAGTGCATATTTTCTAGGAATAAATTGGTTTTTAAAGCTTTGTTGGTTAAATAAAAAAAAATAAAAACATTAATACACAATAAGAGTATATACTTTTATTTTTCTAAGACCGAACGATTAAACTAGTCAACATGGTTTTAGTTACAGAAAACAAACAATACTTTCGCGAAGGTTTTTTTTATGTGTGGACTGTGGAATTCTCTTGTCCTGGCCGGGACACATCCGGGACAAGTCCGGGACACGTCTGGGACGGGTTGGTGATGAATGACCAAAACCCATTTTCCCAAAGAGAAAATCCCCAAAGCCAAAATCCCCCAGACAGACCTGGGTATAGACAAAATCTCCAGGAAAAAATCTCAAAAAAAAAAAATCTCCGAGCGAAAATCCCAAAATTTCAGATGCGCAAGTTGTGTATAAAGCAATCAAATCGCGCGCGCGATTTGATTGCTTGATACACAACTTGCGCATCTTCATTTTGGAAAAACATATTTCTACTCATATTTAATTGTAAATGGTAAAGGATCTGGCTTAGTTGGGTTTTCAATAACATCTCCCAAGTGTCCCACGGAACATGTCCGGGATACGTCCGGGACATGTTCGGGACACGTCCCGGACACATCTGGGACATGTCCGGGACATATCCGGGACACTTCCGGGACGCATCCGGGACATGTCCGGGATACGTCCGGGACAAGTCTGGCACATGTCCGGGACTTGTCTGGCACATATAGGATTTAAATTTATGTTTCATATAAGGAAATGAGCCTTAGATATCTAATAATCGTGCATTGTGTAGGGATGCAAAACATAACGATGCGTTCGTTGGAGATGGTCGGGACGGAAAAATTGTTTGATGGTGCGGTCACTCAAAACTAACGAACTGGAAACAACTGCTAAATATAACGTCCGGGACATGTCCAGGACACGTCCGGGACATGTTCGGGCCATGTCCGGGACACATCCGGGATATGTCCGGGACATGTCCGGGACACGTTCGGGACATGTCCGGGAAATGTAAGGGTACGTCCGGGACATGTCCGGGAAATGTCCGGGATATGTCCGAGACATGTCCGGGACACGTCCGGGACATGTCCGGGAAATGTCCGGGACACGTCCGGGACATGTCCGGGACACGTCCGAGACATGTCCGGGACACGTCCGGGACATGTCCGGGACACGTCCGGGACATGTCCGGGACACGTCCGGGACATGTCCGGGACACGTCCGAGACATGTCCGGGAAATGTAAGGGTACGTCCGGGACATGTCCGGGAAATGTCCGGGACACGTCCGGGACATGTCCGGGACACGTCCGGGACATGGCCAGGACACGTCCGGGACATGTCCGGGACACGTCCGGGACATGTCCGGGACACGTCCGGGACATGTCCGGGACAGGTCCGAGACATGTCCGGGAAATGTCCGGGACACGTCCGGGACATGTCCGGGACATGTCCGGGACATGTCCGGGACATGTCCGGGACATGTCCGGGACACGTCCGGGACATGTCCGAAACACGTCCGGGACATGTCCGAGACACGTCCGGGACATGTTCGAAACACATCCGGGACATGTCCGGGACATGTCCGGGACACGTCCGAGACATGTCCGGGACATGTCCGGGACACGTCCGAGACATGTCCGGGACATGTCCGGGACACGTCCGAGACATGTCCGGGACATGTCCGGGACACGTCCGGGACATGTCCGGAACACGTCCGAGACATGTCCGGGACATGTCCGGGACACGTCCGGGACCTGTCCGGAACACGTCCAGGACATGTCCGGGACATGCCTTGTCTGGCAAATGTAAGATTTAAATTTATGTTTCATATAAGGAAATGAGCCTTAGATATCTAATAATCGTGCATTGTGTAGGGATAAAACATCACGATGCGTTCGTTGGAGATGGTCGGGATGGAAAAATTGTTTGATGATGCGGTCACTCAAAACTAACGAACTGGAAACAACTGCTAAATATAACGTCCGGGACATGTCCGGGACATGTCCGGGCCATGTCCGGGACATGTCCGGGACACATCCGGGATATGTCCGGGACACGTTCGGGACATGCCCGGGACACGTCCGAGACATGTCCGGGACATGTCCGCGACACGTCCGAGACATGTCCGGGACATGTCCGGCACATGTCCGGGACATGTCCGGAACACGGGACACGTCCGAGACATGTCCGGGACATGTCCGGAACACGTCCGGGACATGTCCGGAACACGTCCAGGACATGTCCGGGACAATTCTTGTCTGGCACATGTAAGATTTAAATTTATGTTTCATATAAGGAAATGAGCCTTAGATATCTAATAATCGTGCATTGTGTAGGGATAAAACATCACGATGCGTTCGTTGGAGATGGTCGGGACGGAAAAATTGTTTGATGATGCGGTCACTCAAAACTAACGAACTGGAAACAACTGCTAAATATAACGTCCGGGACATGTCCGGGACATGTCCGGGACACGTCCGGGACATGTCCGGGCCATGTCCGGGACATGTCCGGGCCATGTCCGGGACATGTCCGGTCCATGTCCGGGACATGTCCGGCCCATGTCCGGTACATGTCCGGGACACATCCGGGATATGTCCGGGACGCGTTCGGGACATGCCCGGGACACGTCCGTGACATGTCCGGGACACGTCCGTGACATGTCCGGGACACGTCCGTGACATGTCCGGGACATGTCCGCGACACGTCCGAGACATGTCCGAGACATGTCCGGGACATGTCCGAGACATGTCCGGGACATGTCCGGGACATGTCCGGGACACGTCCGGGACATGTCCGGGACACGTCCGGGACATGTCAAGGACACGTCCGGGACATGTCCGGGACACGTCCAGGACATGTCCCGGACATGTACGGTACATGTCCGGGACATGTCCGGGACATGTCCGGGACATGTCCGGGACACGTCCGGGACATGTTCGGGACACGTCCGGGACATGTCCGAGACACGTCGGGGACATGTCCGGGACATGTCCGGGACACATCCAGGACATGTCCGAAACACGTCCGGGACATGTCCGGGACATGTCCGGCACACGTCCGGGACATGTCCGGGACACGTCCGGGATATGTCTGGGACACATCTGGGACATGTCCGGGACACGTCCGGCGTCCGGGACATGTTCGGGACATGTCCGGGACATGTCTTGTCTGGCATATGTAAGATTTAAATTTATGTTTCATATAAGGAAATGAGCCTTAGATATCTAATAATCGTGCATTGTGTAGGGATGCAACATAACGATGCGTTCGTTGGAGATGGTCGGAACGAAAAAATTGTTTGATGGTGCGGTCATTCAAAACTAACGAACTGGAAACAACTGCTAAATATAACGTCCGGGACAACGCAACGAACGCATCGTGATGTTTTATCCCTACACAATGCACGATTATTAGATATCTAAGGCTCATTTCCTTATATGAAACATAAATTTAAATCTTACATGTGCCAGACAAGACATGTCCCGGACATGTCCTGGACGTGTTTCGGACATTCCCAGATGTGTCCCGGACATGGCCCGGGGCACGTCCAGGACATGTCCCGGACGTGTCCCGGACATATCAATTTGCCAATTTGCATGTCCCGGATGTCCGGGACATGTCCGAGACATGTCCGGGCCATGTCCGGAACATGTCCGGGACACGTCCGGGACATGTCCGACAAACGGCCGGACATGTCCGGGACACGGCCGGGACATGTCCGGGATACGTCCGGGACATGTCCGGGACACATCTGTCCGGGACATGTCCGGCACATGTCCGGAACACGGGACACGTCCGAGACATGTCCGGGACATGTCCGGAACACGTCCGGGACATGTCCGGAACACGTCCAGGACATGTCCGGGACATGTCTTGTCTGGCACATGTAAGATTTAAATTTATGTTTCATATAAGGAAATGAGCCTTAGATATCTAATAATCGTGCATTGTGTAGGGATAAAACATCACGATGCGTTCGTTGGAGATGGTCGGGACGGAAAAATTGTTTGATGATGCGGTCACTCAAAACTAACGAACTGGAAACAACTGCTAAATATAACGTCCGGGACATGTCCGGGACACGTCCGGGACATGTTCGGGCCATGTCCGGGACATGTCCGGCCCATGTCCGGTACATGTCCGGGACACATCCGGGATATGTCCGGGACACGTTCGGGACATGCCCGGGACACGTCCGTGACATGTCCGGGACATGTCCGCGACACGTCCGAGACATGTCCGAGACATGTCCGGGACATGTCCGGGACACGTCCGGGACATGTCAAGGACACGTCCGGGACACGTCCGGGACATGTCCGGGACACGTCCAGGACATGTCCGGGACATGTACGGTACATGTCCGGGACATGTCCGGGACATGTCCTAGACATGTCCGGGAAATGTCCGGGACACGTCCGGGACATGTCCGGGACACGTCCGGGACATGTCCGGGACACGTCCGGGACATGTCCGGGACACGTCCGGGACGTGTTTCGGACATGTCCCAGATGTGTCCCGGACATGGCCCGGGGCACGTCCAGGACATGTCCCGGACGTGTCCCGGACATATCAATTTGCCAATTTGCATGTCCCGGATGTCCGGGTCATGTCCGGGACATGTCCGGGACATGTCCGGGACATGTCCGGGACACGTCCGGGACATGTCCGGGACATGTCCGGGACACGTCCGGGACATGTCCGGGACATGTCCGGGACACATCCGGGACATGTCCGGGACATTTCCGGGACACGTTCGGGACATGTCCGGGACATGTCCAGGACACATCCGGGACATGTCCGGGACATGTCCAGGACACATCCGGGACATGTCCGAGACACGTCCGGGACACGGCCGGGTCATGTCCGGGATACGTCCGGGACATGTCCGGGACACATCTGGGACATGTCCGAAACACGTCCGGGACATGTCCGAAACACGTCCGGGACATGTCCGGGACACGTCCGGGACATGTCCGGGACACGTCCGGGACATGTCCGGGACACGTCCGGGACATGTCCGGGACACGTCCGGGACATGTCCGGGACACATCTGGGACATGTCCGAAACACGTCCGGGACATGTCCGGGACACGTCCGGGACATGTCCGGGACACGTCCGGGACATGTCCGGGACACATCTGGGACATGTCCGAAACACGTCCGGGACATGTCCGGGACACGTCCGGGACATGTCCGGGACACGTCCGGGACATTTCCGGGACACATCTGGGACATGTCCGAGACACGTCTGGGACATGTCCGGGACACGTCCGGGACATGTCCGGGACACGTCCGGGACATGTCCGGGACACGTCCGGGACATATCTGGGACATGTCCGGGACACATCCGGGACATGTCCGGGACATTTCCGGGACAAGTCCGGGACAAGTCCGGGACATGTCCGGGACACATCCGGGACATGTCCAGGACATGTCCAGGACATGTCCAGGACACATCCGGGACATGTCCGGGACACTTCCGGGACATGTCCGGGACACATCTGGGACATGTCCGAAATACGTCCGGGACATGTCCGGGACACGTCCGGGACATGTCCGGGACACTTCCGGGACATGTCCGGGACACTTCCGGGACATGTCCGGGACACATCTGGGACATGTCCGAAACACGTCCGGGACATGTCCGGGACACGTCCGGGACATGTCCGGGACACGTCCGGGACATGTCCGGGACACGTCCGGGACATGTCCGAGACACGTCTGGGACATGTCCGGGACACGTCCGGGACATGTCCGGGACACGTCCGGGACATGTCCGGGACACGTCCGGGACATGTCCGGGACACGTCCGGGACATGTCCGGGACATATCTGGGACATGTCCGGGACACATCCGGGACATGTCCGGGACATTTCCGGGACAAGTCCGGGACATGTCCGGGACACATCCGGGACATGTCCGGGACATGTCCAGGACACATCCGGGACATGTCCGGGACACGTCCGGGACGTGTTTCGGACATGTCCCAGATGTGTCCCGGACATGGCCCGGGACACGTCCAGGATATGTATCGGACGTGTCCCGGACATGTCAATTTGCCAATTTACATGTCCCGGATGTCCGGGACATGTCCGGGACATTTTCGAGACATGTCCGGGCCATGTCCGGGACACGTCCGGGACATGTCCGACAAACGGCCGGACATGTCCGGGACACGGCCGGGACATGTCCGGGATACGTCCGGGACACGTCCGGGATATGTCCGGGACACGTCCGGGATATGTCCGGGACACGTCTGGGACATGTCCGGGACACGCCCGGGATACGTCCGGGACAAGTCTGGCACATGTAAGATTTAAATTTATGTTTCATATAAGGAAATGAGCCTTAGATATCTAATAATCGTGCATTGTGTAGGGATGCAACATAACGATGCGTTCGTTGGAGATGGTCGGGACGGAAAAATTGTTTGATGGTGCGGTCACTCAAAACTAACGAACAGGAAACAACTGCTAAACATAACGAGTTTACATTTTAATATTGAACTTGCCAATTTACCCTATCATAATCCTGCATTCTTCCATTGCGCATTCTCGAAAATCCTTTTGTGCAAAAGGACAACGAGCTAAATGTGGATATTAACAGTATGTAGAAGTTTTCGTGGAAGTCCTGTCGCGTCTGTTGTTCCAAGTACATTATTCACTTCACTTAGCACTCCTAGTTCTTGTTCCAAAATTTCAATTAAATATACCTACATAAATAAGTAATAAAATAGTAACAAAGTAAACTTAATATAAATAAAAACTTAATATTGATAAACAAAATCCTTCTTCTCACACTTTAACTCCGCTAAAATGCAACCAATATTTTCCTAAAAAAAAATCCTACATACCCAGTTCTGAAAAGATAAAATTTAGGGTGAAAAATTTGCGGGAGTTCACCCAAGACCCACAATGAATGTGTTCCTTTGTTTGTTGTTTGACCAAGCACATGGTGTGCATGAACATTCTAATTACTTTCATTCCGATGAATGCTGATGCCTCTTTAAAAAAAAAAATATCCTTTAATATAAAAACAAAACAACAGCAAGAAAAAAAATTAAAATATAAATAAAGTCGGTAAACAAAAGAAAATGAGGATTGAAAAATCAATAAGCGAATTTGATATCTCACCAACAAAAACGGGTGTGAGGACTTTTTGTGCGTCTGGGACAATGCAGCGTAAGGACAATGCAAATAATTAGCTGTTCGAGATATACATTTCAATTCGGAACAACAAAAACAACAATGAATGACACATAGTGTGTGCGTGTGTGTGTGGTTTCATATAAATAACAATAAAATACCTTTTAATACCTATACTTAAGTTTAAAATTAAAGAATTAAAAATTTAAAAAAAAATATACAACAAAAACACTCTAGCAAAATGCACTCCAAGGATAGTGACGAAAATGGTAGTGAGACGGAGATACCTGTACTAGATTGGCCATTTCTTATAAAGGTAATCAACAACACTTTTTTTTTATTTCTGTTCGTTCATTCTTCTACTCCGCCTAGCAACAATCACATATTGATAAATTAACATGTTAATAGGTTTAAATTAATTAATTCGTCCTTTAGTCACATAAGTATTTGCTAATATGCAAAAATGATGAGTAGATTCTTGGTTTTTAGGTCAAACCTTGAACTCGTTGCGTGTTACTTTAGGTCATAGCAATCCAGATCAGTGAAAGTCATGCATATATATACGAGAACGAGTACCTAAACCTATACATCTCTTTAGAAATTTATTTAGAACAAACAAACAAAAAAAAAAAAAAAAACTAGCTTCCAATTAAGGTGAAAAAGAAACTAACAGGAGCTAGGCTATACTTTCCCACTCAAATTTGTTTCTCCTTTTTTTTGTGTTAATTGAAAGGACCGTGCCTGTAACCCAGTCATGTATAAAAATGTAACGAATACGAAAGTACATAGACTATGACGAGTGCTGTTGTAGCTGTTGGGTTTGCTATAGTCGAGGTTTCTGAGATCATTTTTGTCTTCTTTAACATTCTTCCTTTTTTTTTTTTACTTTTTTGAAGATGTAAAAAATGAATGCGTGAATTGGCAAAAATACCTATATTGGTATTCTTTTAAGACATAATGAATGAATGCTTTTTGTGAAAGACGTTTATTAAATTCGAAATTAAGTAAACAGAATTTCATTAATAATTTTATTTTATCATACCTTTGTCTGAAGTTTTTTATATACCTACATAAACCATATTTTTTTAATTTCTAGAGTCAATCTTTGTTAACCTCAAATTTTTCACAATCTAAGTAAAATTGTTCTTTGCAAACATAAAAAGAAAAAATAGATAAAACAGTGTTAAAAAATTTCAACCTTGACCAACATGTTCAATAGGACATTTTTTTAACGGTTTATCATGTCATTTTTGGTTCAATAAACTGCTTTTTACATTTTTTCTTGCGATATAGGTATACTACACATATACAGTACCTTGCCATATTATTAGGCCCAAGCGAAAAAAATACAATTTTTCGGTTCAGTTTTTGCTCAGTTTTTAAAGTTTTTGTCGAAATATCTTGAATTTTGTTGTCCCATTTACTTGCACATATCATGTAGATACGGATTGACTTAAATAAAGTTTAAAAATTCATACTTTTTGAAAAAAATAACGTACAAAAGGGGATAAGCTCCAAAAAACGTACCCTATGGAATTCACGCCCGGATTATTACCAGACCGGTCCAATACTTAATTTCTTGTACCGAGGAATAACGTGACATTCTTAACAATGTCAATTCACAATTATAATACCCATACAAGACTGGGCACAAGTACTTGCTTTTGGGTCAAAATTGTTTTGATTGCTTTTTATTTGAAACTATTTAAAATGGATAATTTTGTACGAAGTTATTAAGATAAAAAATCATTTCAAAGTTAACTAAAAATCGAAATGAATTTTACAAAATACGATTTGATTTTTCTAGGAAGGTGGATTTAAAAAATATGTTTAAATCGTTTTTCGTTTTCGTTTGGTGTTAAAAAAAAATCCATGCAAAAAAAGATAGCGAATTGTATGACTGCATCTTAAAATATCTGTATGATCAAAATTAAATTCAGTACTTCAAAATACTATAAATTCAAAATTCTTTAATTGAAAATACTGAATTTATATTTTAGTACCACTCTATCCAATTTTCAATCTTATATAACTTGTTAAAATGCTCTCACTTTTTCTATCTATCTATCTATTTTATATCTGTATCTTCCAAACTCTGTATCTTGGAATGCTTTAATATAAAAAAATACTGTATTTTTCAAAATGCCGTAAAGGTTCAACGAAATGCTTTAATAGTTACTCGTGGAAATTTTGACAAGTCATTAAGTTTGATAGAGTGGGTTAAAAATAAAAACAAGTAAAAAGCACTAACAAAAAAACACACACTTTAAACGCGTTTTTCTCGAAAGAGTGTTTTCAAAGTCGATGAAAAAAAATTCTCCGAAACGACTTGACCGATCGGTTTGAAATTTGTACATGATCTTCTTAGAAACTTTTGTTATAGGTAATGATCGAAGGAATATAGTTGCTGACAATAAATTCTTTCGGAAGTATGAACAAATTTGCAAGCTTCCTTTTTATTAACAAATTAGTTACAAATAACAACTACTTTTTATGCAAGTTGCGTGCAAGTAACGTGATTAATTGATTTTTTTTTTTTTTATTTTGAAGAAAGTTTGGTTTTCATACAAAACCGTTTTTATGATTTCTAACTTTCTCCTAAATGAATTGATTGATTTCAACTAAAAATTATATTCAAAAGTGTTTGAGTAGTTGTAAAATTAAATTTAAAACAAATTTTTTTTTTTATGTTTCTAATAAAATTTCCATAGCAATACATTCTAATTTTTTTTTTTTTGGGGAATGTTTGAAAAAATGAATAACGATATTCGGAAAAAAAATTGTAAAAATTGTATGGTAAACCATTTAAACAACTTTCTCCACATAAAGTCATGTGGACAGATATTTAGATGCGACCCCGTTTTCTTACTTGCGATATAGGTACTATAGGGCAAGTTTAGGATTCGTAAAAAAAATCGAACTCGAGATAATTTTACATGACATTACGATGATGGAGAATGCCAAAAAAGTGGGTCCGGCAATTCTGTCTGTCTGTGTGTCTGTCTCTATCTGGAGCTGCAGCCTAAACAAGTGAAGTGATTTTGTTCAAACTTGGTAGTTAGCAGGTTTTGGTAATTCCCTATATTGAAATTTTTTTTATGACCAAAACTAACGGTACCTGCCATATAACGGAAATACAAAAATTAATTTTTTTCAAAAACGGCTCTACCGATTTTGATTAAAATTTTTGTTTGTAGTATTACACATAAGAGCCAACTTTTAAAATAAAAAAAATATTTTTTGTACCGTTATTAACGGTACCTGTCATAGAACGGTTTTTTTCGTTTCTGAATATCTCGTACAACATTAACCCGATTTTAATAAAAAAATTTATACAAAAGTGTTTAAGTAAAGGTAATATTGAAATTTTAGAACATTTTCAAAAAACGCATTTTTGTATTTTTAAAAAATATTTCAAAATTTTTTTTTCTGAAAATCAATTTTTTGAAAACGGATTAATGAAAAGTTTTGAAAATTAGTTTTTATGTGTAAATTAATTATTTCTTCAAAATGGCATACCAACTATTTTGTTGAAAAATGTTAGAAATTTTTTATATACATACATATTAAAAATTATTTTTTAAAAAAACGGCTCCTATGATTTTCGAAAATTTTTTTTTTTTTTTAAACATCATTTAAAACGGTGTTTAATTAATCGATTTGAGTGTGCGGAACAATAAAAAGCAAAGCAAGTTAGATTTGCTATTATTTTCCGCCGAATTTTCTCAAAGTTTGATATGCTAACATAGTTTTTTTTATTATATAAAATTAAAATTTTATTTATCAACAGGGAATAATGGATAATCCATCCTGTGCAACTCCTGCCCCAGATACAATATCTGCCCTTTTATGGACAATCACAGCTGTTTTTGGAATTGTTTATGCACTATTAGGTAATATTGACTGATATTTTATGTACGACTTTACAATATTTACAATAAACTAATTTCCTTTCATTTATTTGCAAAGGCTATCGATGTCTTCGAGCTGTTGGATTTTTGAGTGGTTTGCTTGTTGGTGCCAATGGTATATTCATTTTGCAAGATTTGAAAATTACACTCCTGGGAAGCCCAGCAGATTCAGCTCTTGCAATTGTAGCTGGTTTAATTGGAGCCGTTTTAGGTTCCGCTCACCCTATAGCATCGGCATTAGTTAGTGCTTTCGCTGGAGCACTTTTAGCAGCTGTTGCTATGGCGGTTTGTGTAGCAACAATGCCAGATAATGAGTTTGGGGTAAGTTATTTTTGGTACATATAATTCTTGAATCTTAATAATATAATTAAAAAAATTTTTTATAATTTTATATTCAATTCTAGCCAAGAGAAATCTATGTTGCTGTCGTTGGTGGAGCTGTAATTTTCTCGGTTTTAACACTCTGTTGTGTAAAATACATAACAATATTAGCATCTAGTATAGTTGGTACTGCAATGATTGTGGCTTCCATTGACTTTTTCATGCATGGACTTGACACTGCAAACTGGGTAAAAAACAAATCAATTTTTTTTTAAACACATTAATTTTTTTTAAATATCTTCCTTTTAGATTTTAAACATGAAACCAAATCCTGCCCCACCTCCTTGTTTTGGTGGAATTCTTATATGTACTTGGCCAGTTGCAGCCATTATAAGTGTAATGGTACAATGTTTCATTACTGGATGGCGTGTTGATCATCGCAAACGGATTTACCATAGACATCCTCAGGACATACGTTGTCGATCTACTTCCAGGCCTAGAGAAACACGAGAAGAAGCTCGCCAGCGAAAGTATCGATATCTTTATCAAGTTAGAACAGCTAGAGGTGACATTATTTCACAAGTAAGTTGCAGTATTCTATTAAATGTCTTAGAACGCTTGGTAGTAATTGCAGTGTTTTTGCCGTTTTTATGCAGTAACGTTAGGGGACACCACCGATACTTGGTTGTTTGGCAACGAGGTGTTACTTTTACGAAAGAAGTTTATGCTTTTATGATTTATGATTTTCAAAAAAATCTTAAACAAAAATTGATAAAAAAAAATTATAAAAAAATTATTTTTTTCGAAATTAATTTTCCAAAAACTATTGATCACAAAATTGAACACGCTTTAACTTTTTTTCATCCAGAATATTACACAAATCACCCTTCACAAAGTACATAATAAGTAAATTCTAACTTACAGACTGACAAAAAAGGTTACGCATACGCCATTGAACACCATGTTTTATTAGAAAATGATTGGATTACAAAATACAAAACAACGAATTTTGAACTAAAACGATTCTTTGATTTGGGCTGTAGCTCGAGATAGAAACCCACAGACAGAATTGCGGGACCCACTTTTTTGGCATAGTAATGTCATATCAGATCTCGAGTTTGAGTTTTTACGAATCCTAAATCTGCCCTATAGTACCTTAATAGAAATAAAATTTGCTGCTGTTGCCGTATTGTTACCGATTACCGACGTTAGAAAAAAACATTATTACAATCAGAATTGTTCTTTCCGAAATAATGCAATTTTTTGAACTTTAGACACACGAGAAATTGAATCCAAATTAAAATAAAATTTGTATGTAGGATTTGTTGGTAGTTTTTGTTAATCTATTCAAATAATCCACAGAATTTCGTATCAGCCCTCCAAAAACGTGTACAGCCTGGCACTGAAACTCCATCGGAAAGGTCTTTAAAAACAAGCTCAAACGAACGCAACACCTTTAGAAGTGATCGCACCCATTTTACAACTATTCCTGACTCAGATATATGTGATAAGATCGAGATTGTACGCGATCAAGGATAATATTGGCCACTAAACTAATCGCACCCAATGACGCCCAGTACGGTCAGTACAAAAGAGAAAAAATAAAATGTAAATGCATCAAAAAAATATAGAAATTGAATTGAAATCAATTTAGCATACAGCGTTTCGCTTCATTCCATATTTATTTTTTTAATAAAACAAATAAAAAATAATTACCAAAAAAAAAAATAACAAAATAAAATAAAATAAAACTTGTAGGAATAACGAAAAAGTTTAATGCACATGTTGTAAACATTGCCGATAATAAAAAAAAATAAAAAAAAACACCCAATGGAAACATAAAATTAAATATACGAGCATGTACCATAATAAGGTCCAAAGCTATCAGCATTATTATTATAATGAAATGAAACCAAAAAACAATGACGGTAAATTTATGTATAATTATTATGTATTATTATTATTATTAATGTTAAATAAATAATTTATTTAAAAAAATTCGAATTTAAAAAGTTAAACCGACCACTAAGTTGACAAATTATGTCGTAAATTAATGTACCTACTTATGTATTCCTTTAATTTTTGCCAAAACGAAAACAAAAGTGAGAAAACATTAAAAAAAATTGTCATTGAAATTGCTTGTTAAAAGCTCTCATTACTAAGAAAAACAAACAACAATATGATAATATTTAAATAATACCTTAACTATGTTTGTATTGTTAAAATTAAAAAAGAAACGAAATAAAGGCAAATCGATATTATTTAAAATAATATGCAATCTGTTTTACGCGTTTCTTATATTTTCGGGCTATGAGAGATTTCATGATCTATAACGTTGAAGTAGTTAATACTTGTAAATTGATTTGATTTTTTCAAAACAAGTCATGTCTCCACTAGGGCTACCGAAATGAATTGTTAAAAATGATCTAATCTTTTGTTTACGAAATAAACATTTTAGTTTAGTTTTTCATGGATACTGACTAACTAACTAGTCATGTGTGCACTGAAAGATCTATATACAAAAATATATTGGATATTGGAGCCCCACAAAAAAGTACATTCTGAGTGCTCAATTCTCTATGTCATTTTTACTGAGACCAAAATCATTTTATGGGACAAGTTTCACATTTGAATCCTAACATTCATACATTCCTAACATTCATGTTGGAAAACTAACGTTATTTTACCCCCCGAAAACAATATACATCAGAAAATTAAAATTGATACACTTTTGAATTCGATAAAAGGATGTATACAACTATAAAACTGCCAAAATGTAGATAATTTTGGTTATACATCCATAGCTGACAGCTTTGATGCAAGCTCTTACAATATAAGCTCATTAAATTCTGATCTCGAATGCATTGCACAATGGAGAGGAGACTAATAGCGTTTTCGTTTGGGAATTCTTAGAACTGTCCGGGACTGTCCGATCCGGAATGCCAAAAGATCAGAGTTGTATACTTTTTTTTGATTCTGAAGTTTGGGTTTCTTTGTATTTGTGAAACATCAAATGCGAACGTCTGATGAAAGTTTTGTTTTTTTTATTTTTTTTATTATTATTAAGTTATCTATTCTTTTTTTGTTTTCTTCACTTTATTTTAATATAGTTTAAAGTTTGTGCATAGTTAAAAATCTAAAAATTGAGAAATGAACAACAAAGAATGACATTTTATTACTTTGACGTCTTAAGTGTGAACATGTGTGCGTGATTCTGGTTTTGATTCTGCCTCAAAATTCAGAATCGATTTTCTCTTCTTTTCAGAATTAGAACTGTCATTGAGTGCCAAACGAACATTTTCAGAATCGGACGACCAAACGAAAACGCTATAAGAAAAAGCGTTGAATTTGAGGTTGAATTAATACTTCAACCTTATGTGCATTTGGGCTCCAAAAATTCCCAAAAACCTCTCTGTCCGGTTTCCTTGAGAGCCTTGAATCTAATAATTGAATACGGTAAATGTGTTTTATTCATTTTTTATTAATATCAACTTATTTTATTTAAATACAAAAATATGTAGTTTTTTTTTCTTTTAAATTATCAATAATTACAATAGTTAATGGCTTAGCCATTAAACCAAGCGACTAGGTAACCGAAACTTTTTTCTAAGTGTTTGAGATGATATTGGAGTCATGCATGCATTATCAAATCCTCTCTTATTCCCAACTTCATCGTTCACTTCAGTTAAAATATCTAATATGTGTTCGCTGTAAAAAGAAATAATAAAAAAAAATTATACAAAAATGTTTCGTAAACGTAAAAACACATTAATAAATTCACCTATCGCCTAACTCATTGATTTTTTCACACAAAGTTTGTATAAACCAAGATCCTGTCCTCGTGTGACGCAATGAGGCAAATCCAGGAACTGTAGACATTGCTTGCACCATATCTCCATAATCTGTGGCATCTTCTTCAGGTGCGTCACTCTCCAAATTGTCGTCATGTCTGGCTCTTTGAAGATTAGTACCTTGACATGCTTGAATTATAAGCATTTTTGGTTTACGAATCAATGATTTTTCAGTTAATATTTTTTTGATATCATCTATTTTTATCGGTATGCTATCGCATGCATAAACAGAACCTGAAATAAATTGATATTTGTGTTTATAAAAATAAGTATTACATATTGTCAACAAACAAATAACAAACCTTCACAGCCATGAGTTAGAATGCATACAATTAACGAATCGTACATGATTGAACGCCTTACGATTTCACGAACATTACTCAACACTTCAATGTGATTTAAATCATCCCTAACGATTGGTCTATAACCAAAGGATGAAAATGTTTTTTCTAATGCTAATTTATCTTCATCTGTCCCTGAACGTTCCAGTAATGATTTTTTCGGCAGGAGATGCTGAGATAAACGTAACAAGTTTTTTTTATAAATCAAAATTATTATAACGAAAAGTAAATGATACATAATTAAAATGAATTTGATGATTTTCACTCAAAAAAATTTGTAGGTGAATACGATGAGAATGAGATGAATATATGTATGAAGAGTGGCTCCCAAGTTATGCCTTTCTGATTTTCTCATAAATTATTTAAGAAAATGCAGTAGTGTACATGAGATACAGTTTTATGTCTATACAAACAAAAACTTTATTACTACTTCAACTGGAAGATGGTATCTGTTTTTGGAAAAATAGAAAACCGGGCCATTTTTCTTCGCTTTCTGAGGTAACTCGGCCTACTTCACGTGTGAAGTTGATGAACACTAGAGATTATAAGGTGTTAGTTCCCCAGTGGGAAAGCTAGGACTTATGATCATTACTAAAATTAAAATAGACCACTTCGGAAAAATTTGGACCTCGCTGAACTTAAGTCTGTTGGGTTAGTATTTATTATTATCATTTTATGTTCATTTTCACTGAACTAGGTACGATAAAAATATTTTTCAAATTTTCGGAACCAAAAAATTTTGTGCTTGAAAAGTCTTTAATAGGTGGTACCATAGTCTTTGAGCAATGTTATAAATATTTTGTAACTTTATGGTTTTTCTGGACATCACTTT
Source organism: Episyrphus balteatus (assembly GCF_945859705.1). Lineage (NCBI taxonomy): Eukaryota > Metazoa > Arthropoda > Insecta > Diptera > Syrphidae > Episyrphus > Episyrphus balteatus. Next base: position 79,630,135 of record NC_079135.1, on the reverse strand, counting down.
CAAAAAAACGTTTTTTTTTCGACTTTTCAACACGCTCAAAGTTTCATACTTTGTACAAAAAGAGTCTATTTGTAAAAACTGTAAATGAGGATTTAAGCAAATTTTACTGTCTATTAATCGTGTTTTCTTATTTTTCGGAAACCAAGTGATTAAAAAGAAAAACCAAGAAAACCTTATTCTTTTTTCTTTTTAAAAAAGTTATGAGATAAAAAAACAAGTGTACCTACAAAATTTTAGTGAGTTCGGAATTGTTCCCAAATTTTCAATATTTTCTGCTCAATTTGACTGATTTACATTGTACGTTGCAGATTTGTATGGCTTAGTGCTTTTCCATTGAGCATACGACCCTTTAATTTTCGGCCTGCGGTTTGGCGTTTTTACCAAGGAATTTCATTTTCTAAAAAAAATGTATTTTTAGTGAGATTGGAATGAATCTATCAAATAATCTCTTCATTTACCGTTTCTTCAGAATTGAAAAGAAAAACAAAGTCCGTTAATGCATTTCACAATCTGACCAAATAATCTCTACAAGTACGACCGAACTTGACTTCAAGAGTTATGAGCATTTTAGGGAAATTTTGAAATGAGATATGAGGTTTCATTGAAATTTAGTTTTTTTTTTTTTTTTGTAGCAAAACCGAAATAGAAAATTTTGTATCTTCGAAGATGTGTTTATGATGTGGTAATGATTTTTTTTTTTATAAGAGAATTTAAAATTTTGTTTGTATTAGAAAAAATAATAATAATTAAAAATAATTTTTGTTTACTTTACCTGTAACTCGGGATTTGTTGACCTATGAAATTTTTGTTCGTTGATTATTAATACAAATCCTGCACTTTCTTTTTCGATTTTATAACAATTACCCATTTTCAATTCCACAGGACGATGATAGACTTCTAGACGTTGAAAGACTTCTGGACGCTGATAGGCTTCTGCACTAGAACTCGAACAGTCATTGACAAAATTATTACTTTGCAATTCATTAGATTCTCTTCTTGCACTATCATTTGTTCGAATATTGATATCTCTTAACGAATATGCCAACATATCTCTCATATTTTGTAAACTATTAAGTTTAAAATAATCAATGAGGATAGAAATATCTGTTGTTTCACTACCAGATGCATCTATGACACGTTTCGTTATCCAGTCGAGTAGAAAAATTTCCAAATAGTCAAAATTGTAAAAACGTAAATGATCTTGGGGACTTATTGTATCACGAACTTCCAATACAAGTTTACCAGCATCGATGGGCGTAAGCATTTCACACATTGAGTAAAGCACTTTGACAATTGGATTAATGTGTAAACTCATTTCCGGTATGTGTGGCAGGAAATGGTTTCGGACGTCTGAAAGGCGCAAACCAAGCTTTCGCAAAACTTTATTGGCTTTTATAATTGCTAAGGCTTCCACAAGATATGACTTCCAGTTCTTTTGATTTACTTGTGTATAGCTGATTAAAATATCTGTCGTTGTATCTGGAGCTGATGATATAATTAGTAGTTTTTGTAAAATGAATTGTGCATTTGTTTTTGAATCAGCAAATAGCAAAAACGCTAACGATACCTATACATGATATATAAAATATGTTCGTTTTTATTTTTAAAGTGTGAATATTTTATATAAAAAGAAAGTTTTTTTTAAGGTGTATGAAATAAAAAGTCGTTTCACAATCTTTTGGTGACTATGAACTATTATTTGATGTCTATCCATGTTTTGTGAATCCATGATCAAAACGAAATAATAACAAAAAAATTCCAATATTCGAATATATTTTTTCACAAAAAAGGTAAAAATAAGTTGAGATAAGATTCTATGAATGCACGCCCGTAGGAAACAAGAACTATTGTACAAGTAATAGCATTATATTATAACATTTTGAGCTGATTTTCCAAAAGAAAAATGCATTTTAAAATTAATTAAAGGTTTGTTTAAATTTAATACTTTTAAAATTATCATTAACTGAAGAAACCATAAAGTAATACTTATTAAATACCGAAATCAATTGAAAGATGGATATATGTAAAGGTATTTGTCTTCTTATGTTAGCTTGACTAAAACTGAAATGTAAACGATCCAAAGCTGATGGCGATGTAGTAAGGAGATAGTAGACTCCGGGAGACCGTGGGAGAAAAAATCACATAAATCTTCTCTGAATACCTTCTATTCTATAAATATATATTGAATAGTATGGTGACCATACAACACAGCTATATTCAAATATAGACCTAACAAATGATATAAATAACAGTTTTAAGACGTTTATATCATGGAAATCACGAGAGAATCGTTTAACGAATCCTAAAGTTTGATTAGCCTTATTGATAAATATAATCATAGTGATACCTGAAAGATATTTTTGGGTCAAGTATCATCATCAAGTCAAAAAAAGGATGGTCTAGTTAATGAACAAGACTCAAACATGTAATAATAAGAGCCTAATTTCTTTTTATTTTTAAAACTCATTGATTTACACTTGTCAACATTTTTACTTGGTCTATAAAGCTAGTATTGGTGTCGTGTCAAAAAAAAAAAAAATCGAAGACAGTGAAATAAAGTTTGCTCCTATTTAAAAATTTCATTTATGTTGTTAGTACCCCTTGAGGTACAATTTGTTCAGTTTGGAAGAGCTGTCAAAAATTTGCCTGGGTAGTTATGAAGTAACTAAGATACTAATGTCGAATTCCTTTCAATTTTTTGAATCGCCTCAAAAAAATCGAATTTTTGGTGTTAAAAAGGAACATGAAAACAGACCGAATTCTTTTTGCGATTGTATGTGTGTCATTTGACAACAATTTTTACACAAACGTCAAGCTGAAACCAAAACAATTTCTGCAAAATAAAACCAGAGATTCCTTTGATCAATAATTTTGTTTATTTTCTTCGGTAATATAGATTTATTCTAATCAGAATCAAAGGGAAATTGCAGTTATTATTAAGATCTGAGTGAAGATGAAGTAGAAGGTTATTATTTTGGCCGTATGCTGTGGTTTTACAGAGAAAAATTTTTCTGACGATAATTACGAGAAGAAAAGTCACAGTAATTTGACTTTTTCACAAGAACTATGCCAGGAAAAAATATATTTTGATCACACATTGTTTTTTTTTTATTTATTTCATATTTTTCCGCAATAAAAATACGATATTCAATTAAAATTTTCTCTTTATTTGAAGTTGGTGTTCTCAAATAAACAAACAACGCAAAGAAAACTTTCAGCTTGACGTTTGAGAAATGTCAAATGTTCCAAGTGTGTGTGCAAATCCGTGTAAATCTCTCAAAAAAGAAGGATTAAAAAAAATTCGAATTCTGCTTCGTTTGAGGCGATTTTTTTTCTATGGAACATGATTTTCAGAAAAAATTCGCTTCGAGATCGCCGAAAATTCGATTTTTCAATTGAAAGGAATTCGACATAAGATAATATTTGTATTTGGCATCTAAATAGCCTTTTCGGGAATAGATAGTTAACTGCAGAGCCATCGTGGCTTTGAGTCCAAGGGACGGCTGAGCAGTTTTTCTAAATCGCCAACTTAACTGAAGCCACCTGTGCGATAACATGAGACAATTTTTAAAATATGTCTACCCCTCTGTGCCCCTTAGTTCTATGTTCTTCTGTTGTCCTTTCTCTGTTTTGTCTTTTTGTGTTGTATTAATTACTTCTGTTGTATCAGCCAATGGACTTAGTTTTTAGCGCTGCAGTGTTTTCTGGTCCGCTAGATTTATCTACGGACAAGATTAGATGTAAGTGTAAATGTTTTATTTACAATTAACAACGTGCGTTTCCGTTGGACCGCCTTTTATTAGCTCTGTTCTTTGGGGGTGGCATAGGTTAGGTTAGGTTATATGGGCTGACACTTGATTTTGTTACCGTCACACTTAGATCAATGTAGATCCCTTGTGATACCCTGAAACATTGTAACTTCATGAAAAAAGTGTTAACCTATGAATGCTATGGTTGGTCGATCCATTTGGTGGACTTGACAAAGTTCAGTAGGGTGTTGCCTGAGAGTTCTTCTAATTCATTTAAGAAGTAGTTTCCTAATGCGGCAGAGTGCTGGACAGTGACAGAGTAGTGAATAGTGTTTTCCTGTTCGTCCTCATTGCCGCAGCCTCTACATAGATCATCCGTACTAAGCCCCATTTTTTTTTTTTTTTTTGTGGTATCCTTGTAGGTTATGTCCCGTTAAGACGCCTATAAGGGATCTTAAGGAAGGTTTACTAAGTAGTAAGATCTTATTGGGTTTTTTCTCGTCGTAATTCGGCCATAGTTTCCTGGTGTGACCGCAGGTATCTAGGAGGTTCCATCTTTCATTGGTTTTTTGAAAAATATTATTGACAATATTTCGTTTTATTTCACATTGTGGTGTTATGGTCTATGAGAGAGTGATCAAGTACTGAGCCTTCCATTGCAAGCTCATCCGCTTTTGCGTTGCCGAACACATCACTTTGGCCGGGAACCCAGCAGAGTCTTACATTATGCTGCATACCAAGAATCCTAACCTCTTCGCAACAGCAAGAAACAAGCTTTGACTTGATTTAGGTGGCAGAAATCGCTTTTATTGCCGCTTGGCTATCAATGAAAAAGGTGATGTCAGCAGGTGTTATCGCCATCATGGATATTTGTTTAGCAGCATTTTTCACTGCCAGTATCTCGGCAGACACTGCTGTAATCGGGGAAAGAACTGGCAAGGTTGAGGTTTTCTGAGTAGAAACCTGCACTAACCCCAGTGTTCATTTTCGAGCCATTGGTGAAGATGGATATAGTCGACTCATTGGAAATAGGTACACTGTTTCCCAATTTTGTCTGTTGGGGAAACTGGCATTAAAAGACTTGTTGAAGTCTAAGTAAGGGGTAATGTAATCTATACTTACGTTGTTGCCAACGTAGTTAGAAAGGATCGTAGTATGGCCGCTTTGAATAGTTCTCCAAATGTTGGTTTGGCTGAGTCGTAGGGCACTATTTGCTGCTAATTCTTGTACAAATAGATCTAAGGGATTGAGATTTAAGATTGCTTCTAAACCTGCGGTTGGAAAATTTGGGGGTGGAATACAAATTTTGAGTCATAGAGGTACTTCATTAGGAAATAAAGGAAGTCCGTGCTAAACTCATCTACTCGCGCCGGAGAGAATGAGTAGGTAGTGGTAGCTTGGAGGTTATACTAAAATATCATTTTCATCTACTCTCTACTTATGAGTAGTCTATAAATTCCTGCATATTTTCAAGTAGGTACATAAGTACTACATATTCAATTAATTAAAATATTTGGTTCAAGTTTAATTCCAGGTTAACAGGTTAATACCTGTTGACTACCGTAATTTGAATTCAGTAGGAACTGTGAATCAAATTTTTGTTTTGCTAGAGGGGCTATTCTGGTTCTGTGATAAGCTCAATGAAAAAACTTTTCACAATTTAAATTGAATGGTGATCAATTTATTATTTTTGTTTATCATAGAACCGAAATAGCACCCCAGGGGGCTAAACTTGGACTAAGGACCAAAAAGCTTTGATTTAAGACGATAATTTATGATTCTCATTGATGCTGAAGGAAACTTAAAGAGGTAAACAGTTGTATCAACTAAAGTTGCAGACTTTTTTGAAAATATGTACACAAAACATTCAAATAAAATTTGAAGAAATGGATGTACATACTTTCGATCATCAAATAAAAAAACGCACTCTGAAAACGAATGATAAAAGTTTAGGGGAAGAACCGAACCTATTGTTCATAAGAAATATTCTATGGACCGACAGATTTTATTATATGGTCGCGATTCATGTTGATTATTTTGAGTTACCTTTTCGTAAAAACATAAATCATTTTCAATCAAATATAAATCTTCTGCATCGATACTTTTTATTTTTGAAAGAATATTGTTATTGAAACTCATCTTGTATTTGGTATAATATTTTAAGTTAAATTATTAAAAGATATAAATACAATTAGAAATATAAAAAAAGTAAATTATCGCGAATGCAAAAATAAAAATAGACTTGTTGCATTTTGACATCTAGTTTTGTTTTGACATATACAAAACGCACACATTAAGCTAGAAACACATGGATTTAGTGAAGCGACGGGATATTTTCCTTAAAATTCCATTTCTCTCAAATGGTGTTCAAGCACTGTGGTAAATTTGCCTTTTTTGTTGAATATTTTGATTTTTCGCCAAACATTTGCATGAACTACTTATGTAAATTTTGAAAATCAAATAAAACAATCGATACCGATAAACCAAGTGAGATATTTCTCACCTTAAATTATCTCAGTTTAAATGTCAAATGAAATAATTTCCTTTGCGTCTCATTTGGACTCTAGTCGAATCCAGCTATAAGAAATTAACTCAAATAGAAATGGAGACAAAAGGGGTTTTCATGAAACGGTGTAGACTCTGGTAAACGGGGTATTCAGTGTTGTTTTTCTACTCTTGCTAAGCACAACTAATTCTAACTTTCTCAAAGTTTGCGGCCTTGGTTAGTACTAAATTAGCGACATTTAAATTTAAGATTTGAATGACAATTTATGTGTCATTTTGCAAATTAAATCATTTCACTTGGGCTAGTCGAAAAATTTTCACTTTAATTCGACAAGGGTTCAACAGACGATTATAAAATTCCCTTATTGCAATGTTTATAATTCGCACCTGAACGTTTAAATTTCCCAAACAAGAAAGAAACAGAACTTATTTTGACACCAAATGTCATTTTTCTGTTTTGTTTTTAAAAAAGTTGAATTTTGTACCACGCTCATTTAATCCAAAGTAAATAAATATTTTTGATTTTTGAATTGAAAAAAATGGAGCAAGATTGTTGTAGAATTTGTTTATCCAAAACCCAATCAACTGGACGCCAAGATTTGTTTCTGGAAGACAAGAAAACTTTAAGTGTAGTTGGTGATTTGTACGAAGAAGTCCTAAGCATACCCGTATGTGTAGTAAATAAAAACTTTTTTGTTTATTTTTTAATTTTATAAGTACAATTTATTTTAATAATAATTAGTAAATCAATGATGTTAGAAATTTTACCCTTTTAACAAAAAATACACACATAATCAATGTAATATCGAGATTGAATAGATTGAGTCCGTCCTGGTGAGTCCCCTAGTGTTTACATTTCATCAAAATCTGCGGCTTGGATTTATTTGTTTCTGAACATAAGAAACATTATCACGACTATTCTGATTTCCATTCGAACTCTATTTTCACCCATGAGATCTTCTTACTAACAGAGTCTTCAACCTTTAACCTCTTCTGTTCCTTGTTAGCGCTCTCCAGTTGCGCACATAAAGCTGGCTGAGTTTGCTCTATACTTGAGTGCGCTATCTTAGATGATATCTTCTTCGTCGCATATACGGGTTAGGTACAAGATCCCGTGAGGCTCGCGCGACTGTGTTCATATGCTACACATATCCGAGTCGCTATATTTTCAGCTTTTTGACCAAGACGATGACACTATTAAGTCCGTATAGCTCGTCGTTGAATCTTTCTAAAAGAAACTTTCTCTCCAAGTATCCCCGAAATTTGATATTTTGTCAATGGGATGATTAAGATCTTTTACAAAGCCTCCTTCGTTCTTAGACATCGGTTATAGCGATCAGGAAAATGCATCAGAAAAAAAAAACAGTATGAATTGAATATTTTTTTCTGGTGCTCGTTTATAGCGTTCAGAAAAACTTACGTCAGTTGACACACACAAAATCTACCTACTATCTTCTTTTCCTGACTGAAATACACACGACAAAATTTTTCGTATGCAGTGCAACAGGTAAAAATTGAAACATTTCCGGGGAACGATTTGTTTCATTTTGTTTCAAATGTCAGTCAGTTGGCACGAAAAATGAATTTGCATCAGGAAAACAAATAAATACAATTTAAATAAAAAATAATATTTCTCTTGTAAATTTTCTTTCCGAAAAAATTTCTTTAAGTCATTTTTATAAATCGATTGGTATTGCATTTGTGTTTCAAATCAAATTAAAACATCACAAAATATCCATTTGAAATTTTTTCCTTATTCATTTTCCTATAACCGACCCCTTAGATAGAGCAAGAAGGGACTGCTTGCCTTCCTAGCACGAATATTTGGTCGATGGTAGATTTTCCTCACCTATAACCACACTGTTAGAGGCGGGTAAGTCATTAGCAAAAGTGTACCTTTGTTGTCGGCCAAATTCAGAGCGTCTCCGTTTGAAAGATATTTTCATCCTAATTGAATAAGAAGAATAACAAATTGTTCTACCCAAAAACCGCATGTTGGGCCTCAGCACAGTTTGCGTATATCCTACTACGAATATATTCCCATTTTTTTCAATACAAGCTTCTGCTGTGGGATTATACTCCAGTTTAACTTTTTTTTCACCTCCCGATATAATTTTTTGATGTTGACCCTTAAAAGCACCCTTCAATTCGAATAATTGTTTGCGGCAAAACTAAATTAAAACATTGAAAATGTATGGGAGCGGCCACGTAAATCTTGAACGGCTGAGTTGGAATCCTCCATTATAGTCTAAATTATTGTTTCTTGTGAGGAAAAAAATATGAAATTAATATTTAAATTTTTATTTTAAATTTTAAAAAATAAACCCCATAAGAACTGAATCTAAAGTATGGAATACATGATACAATCATCGTACACGATTTGTGTTGTACCAATATCGTTCAATATCAAAAGAAAGCACATACACCATGCGATTCACTTACGATTTCATTATCTGTCAAACAATTTTTTTCATTTTTATCAATCTCAAAAACTGATTCATAGATGAATTAAAAGCCAACACACAGTACAGCCCTCAGCTAATCAATCACATACTACTTCCTGTTTTCCATCATCAGCATTCGACCATAATCGGTAAGATAATTGTACCGTGTATTCCATGCTTAAGACTTCAGCGTGACTCGAATATCTAACTGTATAAGAAGCTACAGCCTAAACAGTTAGATCGATTTTCTTAAAACTTGGCAATTTTGGATATTGTACAGAGGATTTTTTGGAATTGATTTTTTTAAGAAACTCATTTAACGTTACTGGGGGTCAATTCCCGATCTGTGAAACTGTGAAGTGATAAGTTAAATCACGTTTTCATAATATACCAATTCTAGAAAAGCATAATTTTCTCAAAAAATCTTTTAACGATTTAAAAAAAAACTCAAGTGTGAGTTTTTGGACAAGATCTATCTTTTTACGAAAAAGTTTTATACGAAAGTTCTCATTATTAACGGTATCTATCTTAGAACCGTTTTATTTAATTCTGAATCTCTCCCAAACGACTTATTCAATTTTATCAACAATTTATATATAAAAGCATTTACTTAGGCCCAATTTATTCACTCTCCATTATATTTAAAAGTTCCATTAAAAATTAGAAAACTGTCAAATCGCATACAAATTTTAAAATTTCCCTTTTTTAATGGCGGGTTTAAATTTAATGGAATTGGGCCTTAATTTGAATATAAATCAAAAAAAAATTTTAAGAAATAAATTTTTGAACTTTTGAAAAAAAAAAATTTGACTGCGCAGGTCTGGTTCTTGCCTGCAACGTGAGCCTCCACCTACTATTCCTGTTACATTCTTACTGCCATGAGTTCCATGTTAATCATTCCAATCCAAAAATATTATGTATTTCTCCATTTCGTTTAGTGAAACATGGTCGAATTAAATCAATTTAGACCAATTAGTCAGTGTTGAAACACTCAAAGCTAGTCAATCCAATAAGGCCCAATTTATTCACACTCCATTAAATTTAAAGTCTTCATTAAAAACGGGAAATTTTAAAATTTGTATGTTATTTGACAGATTTATTATTTTTAATGGAGTCTTTAAATTTAATGAATAGTGGATTGGGCCTAAATTGATTTAACTCCAATTACTCCAATAAGCCAATTTTTTAAGTGAGTGTGAGTATACATATATTAGATGCGCTTGAGGCATTAACGGAGATAGAAAATAAAAGGAATATTATGTTTTCTTGATCCTGTGATTTTTTAACGCAAATCGGCTGTTCTGGAATTCATTTTATCTCGGCTAAGTTTAAGAGAGTTTTAATAGGAGCTATAATTAAATTCATCTGCATACTAGTTTTAAGAATTAAAATAACAGAAACTCATTAATCCATTTTAAATATTTTCTGATTAAAAAAAACTAAATTTATTTATTTCATTTAAGATCGCTGATGGAAAAATTACGCTTGCATATATTTGTAGCAGTTGTGATTTGCAGTTGAAACTATTTAAACAACTTAAAAACAAAGCTCTTGAATCTTATTTATTACTTAATGATCTATTTAATAGTGTTCTTTGCAAAGATGAATATCATGTGGAGACTGAAGAAAACCAATCCAATGCAGAATTAGCCAACAACGTCGAATCAATAATAGATAGTAGCCTTTTAAAGGATGAATATTTTATTGAAAATGATGAGCATACTTCGATTGGTGAATATATTGATTGCCGAGATAATGAACAACCAGACAACGAAGTCACTGGAAATGATTTTTCTGATAGTGACTTTATTGAAAATTACCTAGCGGAAAATGCCATTATCAATAATGATGAATTGGAGACTGAGGGTGAAAATATATTTGTACCTGTTGAAGAAGAAGATGAAGGAAGAAAAGAAGAAATAGAAGAAGAGAGAGGTGAAGAAAAAGAAGAAAAGAGAGAAGAACAAATAGAAGAAGAGAGTGAAGTACAAACAGAAGAAGAGAAAGAAGAAGAAATAGAAGAAGAGAGAGAAGAACAAGTTGAAGAACAAATAGAAGAAGAAATAGAAGAGAGAGAAGAAGGTGTAGAAGACCGAAGAGCAGAAAAAGAAAGCGAAGACAATGAGGAAAGAGAAGACGAATCTGTGAATTTTGATGATTTCACCAACAATGAAGAAGATATTCGTATGGATACATCAGAAGACGAAGATTTTGAGATCTGTTATTTAGATGATGATATAATTCTAGAAAATACCGAAATAGAATTAAATGAAGAGGAATATGATGGAGAAAGTATTATTTTGGAAGAAAGTACAAACGAAAAAAAGTCAACTAATAAATCTAAAGAGAGTAATGGTATTTTTCCTTGTCCTTACTGTGATCAAGTTTTCCAATTTAAAACACAATTAAGTACACATAAGTAAGTATTTTTTACGTTCACTTAAATTATTTACATATGTAATTTATAACAGTTTATATTAATTTTTTGTCATAATTCTTTATAAGTGGAGTTATTTTCAGTGGCACAAGAGTGGTTAGTGCGATGGACTATGAGGGCAGATTCTGGGTTCGAATCTCAGTCCCTGCCAGTGAAAGACAATTTTTTCAGGTGTACGAATGATTTTTTTTAATGCTTATACAGAATAAACAGTCACTAACCGTGAGTTTGAAGGCGATTTTGTAGCAAAATAAACTTTTTTTTTCGATCTAGCAAACTTTCTGATCGGCGGATACTTAATCGTTCTAGTGTGCGCTCTTTCATAGGTACATTTTCAAACTGATTAAGAGACCGACTTAACTGTCGACCGATAGAAAGTTAGTAGTGTGCGGGGGCTCTTAACGAACTAAATTCTCATATTTTACAAAATTTTAAACTTCGTGGGGAATTTTAAAATTTTAAGTTTCGGAAAAACTATACCATTGAATAATTACAAATAGAAGTGACACCGCAGATTACTCATGCGACCACAACGTACCGGAAGATAGATGAACTACATGTTTGCGCCTCAACTATCATATATTTTCGAGTTGAGTCTTAACTAATAATTTTTTTTAAACCTTCATAAAAAATTAATAACACTGGTCAACAAAATTTGACTTTTTTTTTGCCACAAGAACCAAAATATACTTTTCTAGTATTTTTTGGGGTGCTGAATCGGAATCTGAAGTCAGAAAAATTTGATTGGCCTCCGTTTTTGAAATATTACCGTTATAAAATGCTAAAAAACGTCATTTTGGCTGTTTTCGAGGTTCTGTTTTTATGTGGGGTAATTCATTATAAACAAATGTGTAACGGTTATTATAAGAACTGATATTCTTCTTTCAAAAACTGTTTAAATTTTCCCGATATCTCTTTTATTGCTCGAGATATCTTAAGTTTCAGTTAATAAGCCAAAGAGAAACTAAACTTAATTTAAAGATTAAGTCATTGGTCACAGAATTTTTGCCACAAGAACCAAAATATACTTTTCTGAAGGTTTTTGGGTTACTGAACTTGAATCCGCAATCAGAAAAACTCTATTACCCTTCGTTCTTGAAATATTACCGTTATAAAAAAAAACCTTTATTTTGCATTTTATAACGGTAATATTTCAAGAACTAAGGCTAATAAAATTTTTCTGATTGCGAATTCGAGCTCAGCAACCCAAAAACCTTCAGAAAAGTATATTTTAATTCTTGTGGCAAAAAAAGTTTAATTTGGTTGGCCAGTGTTGTTTCTGATTCAAAGACCGCTATTTAAATTTTAAATATCTCGGGCAGTAAAAGAGATATCGGAAAGATTTAAACATTTTTTGAAAGAATAAAATCAGTTCTTATAGCCACCGTTACAAATTTATTCATAATGTATTACCCCACATAAAAACATAACCTCGAAAGCAGCCAAAATGACGTTTTTTGACATTTTCTAACGGTAATATTTAAAAAACGGAGGCCAATAACAATTTTCTGACTTCAGATTCGAGTTCAGCACATCAAAAACTACTAGAAAAGTATATTTTGGTTGTTGTGGCAAAAACCTTGTTGACCAGTGTAATTATTATTATACATTTCAAAGAGCTTATATTGATACAAGTTTTCGTATATTGAAAAATCATATTAGTCTAGAGAACAAGGACGATGCCTTTTACTCCTACTGGTCTAGGTTCTAATACCGGTAAAAAATTAAATTGTTTTTTTTTTGTGGAGATTTTTTTTTGACAAATTTATTTAATTTGTATGCTAGTAATGTAAAAAAAAAAAAACAATCTCAATTTCCCGTCAGATTCGAACCTAGGTAAACTTACCAGACATTCACCTTATCTTCTAGGCTATTTCCACTTTTTGAAATGGGTAAACTTTTATCTATATGTATAAGCGTTTTAGGATTAGATTTTGGGTAGCTGGATTTGCTTTTGAATTGTTGGATTTGCTTTTGGATAGTTGGATTTGCTTTTTAAATTCAACGCAAGATACTAGGGCCGACAATTTTACAGCGGAAGTTTCCCTGGATGTCCATTTCTATTTGTAATTATTCAATGACTATACTAAACTAAATTAGTGTTAAAGTTACATAACCCATAATACATAATGTCCAAACAAAAACTTTGCAAATCATTGCAAAAATAAAAAAAATTAAAGTTTTGCAGGTTTATATGTGGGAGATTCATAGGGTCACTAACGCCATCTATGGCCAAAATGCGGATTTAAACTCACATGTTTGGAAATAAATAAAACAAATGATATTCCACAGTTGTCAAGGTTCTATCTTAATTGAATCGGTCATTACAAAAAACGACTTAAGTCCATCAGTAAACTGGTGGACTTAATTTGTTTTTGAAATTTACGATTCAGTTCTAACTAGAGCTTTCGAGTAGCCGAAGTTTCTTAAGAGAATAAGATAGGGTTTTCCTCCAGTTCAACTATTTGTTACAAAAATATGAAAATTGGCATACTTTTTAAGTATTTTTTTAACACTAAAATTCTCAATTACACTCTTCTTCAAAGTCAAATTTCTGTATATAATTTTTTTCTGAAAAGAATTTAAAATGGATCTAAGTCTAAATTTAGAAGAAAAATGGTCATTAGATTTTGCTTTTATGGTGAACTAATTGAAATAATTGCATCTCATTTTTTAAATTATTTTACAGAAAGAAAATGCATAAAGTAACAACAAAACTTCAATGCCCAATATGTCTCAAGATGCTGTTGTGTGAAGATACATATCAGGCCCATATTAATGTACATAACGGATTACCTGCCTATCAGTATGTATTAATTTTAATATTTTTTTTTTTTTCAAATAATGCTTAACATATATTTTGTTTTTCAAATTTTGTATGATTTTTAAAGATGTAATATTTGTGAAAAAACCTTCAATCAAAAAGTACATTACACCTACCACATGCTAAATCATCGTAATGAAAGAAACATAATTTGTGATGTTTGTCAGAAAGCATTCATCAGTAAAGGCGATTTAAAAACACACATGCGGTGTCATACAGATGAAAGGCGCTATAAATGTGATATTTGTGGTAATTTTCAATATTTTCGCAATTCAAAATCGCACAATTTCTGTATATAGTTTTTTAAAAACTTTATTTTAGAAAAAAGATTCAAGGCAAACACACACATGATTAATCATCGTTATTCACACTTTGAAAAGCAATTTGAGTGTCCTGAGTGCTTTCAAAAATATATGTCACCAAATACGTTGCGAACGCATTTCAAAGCTGTGCACAAAGCAGAAGTTCCATACGAGTGTAATTATTGTGAAAAGAGATTCAAACGAAAACATCATTTACAAGTAAGTTCTTTTTTTCTTTTTTTACTATTTTTTAAGGATATTAACTATTTTTATTTCTTTTTAATTTCAGGCACATTACAAAACACATACTAAAGTGATAGACACATCTACGATATTAGAAGAATGATTTTGTTTTTAGTTAAGCGACTTGCAAAAACAAAAAATATAAAAAAAAATAAAGACACATTATAAAGTTTTTTTTTAAATAATTACTATTCAATATTGAATTGTTAGAAATGAATACTTAACTACAAAAATTTATAAGCAATAAAGGGTTGCTGTTTTTAAGAAAAAAAAAAAAAAAACTACTAGTAACTTCAAATGCGTACTAAAAACCCAAATTTTAATATTTTCGAAATCCCGTATTTTTCTAGGCAGGATAATCTTTTAAAGATTTTTACTAAATTTCAAATAAAAATATTTAAAATTGCTTGTGTTGGTGCGTGCCGTTGAGATTCATTTTTAAAAAGAGTCTACTTTAAAGAGTAGATTGTAGCGATGCCATTTTGTAATATATTTTTACCATCCACGAAACCTAACATTATATCCTTACTTTTGAGTGTTGTTATGTTGAGAATGTAATTTAAATATATGTACTTACGTTGGTGTCCTTGTAGTTATTTGAAAAAGCCAGTTTTTCCTTTTCGGTTTAAAGTATTTTTAATTTTAATTTAACGATCAATAAAACAAATTATTTTATTTTTTTCTTAAATGGACATTTATTTGTGTATGGAAGGAGGTATGTAATAAATTAAAAAAAAAAAACATAAATTAGATGTTACCATTAAATTAATAAATAATCGTTTCCTTAGGTACTGCAACATTCAATCAGGTCCAAGTTTAAACTGTTTTTTTTTTTTTTTTTTTTTTTACTAACAACATTAAAACCTTCTATTACCAAAAAAAAATAATCTGAATTTTAAAGTTTTTACATAAATTAACATCGAAATACTCTGGAATTTAAATTTTTTATTGTATTTTATTTGAACCTACTCTTTTTTATTATGTTAAAGCTATTGCTTTAAATTGCAAGTGAATTACTTCAGTTAATCTTAAATTTTACAGCGATAGCTTAAATGACAGTTAAATTTGAAGCGTTTAAGGTTCATTGTTGTTATTGGTTTTGAATTCTTATGACAAGTTTATGACTATTCTATAATGATAAATTAAACAAAAAAAAATCATACCAGATACTTAAGTTTGTTGAAAACAAAAGCAAAAAAGCAAGAAAAACGAAATTTATAAGTAAAGTGTTACACCCGTATTGTGAGTGTCTCCTATCAATTGATAGCTGATAAATACTGAAATTTGGTATCTTACAACTTAGTTTATAGGGAGAATGTGCAACTTCTTAATGGAATTTTTCAATTACATTTCAATAAAAAACGGTTGCTATAATTTTTTTTTTCTTAATTAAGTAATAAGATATCGAAATTTAAGTTTTATCAACGCAATAAGGCTGTTAGAAAAACATTGGATTAAAATGTTAATTTCAAGAGAAAGATCCTTCTAGCTATGCGCTGCTTAAAAACACTGGACAAAAAAGCTTAAAAGAAAGCCGGAGAGAGATATCGACAAATTTATAGCGCTGCAGATGGAAGTGCAGTGCGGCCTATACCCACCCAACCATGAAAATCTGTGGCCGTTTATAGATTTTCCCAATAATAGCCGATATATAGCTTTTCTTTACTGTGGATGAACCTAAATTCTGTGTGAATTTGACCAATCCAATCCCTTAAAAATTCCGAAAGCGTTGAACCCATACAAAAAAAAATTTTACTGGAATTTCGGTAAACGTTTGTCGTATGTCCCCTAAGGAAATAATATTAGATGCGTTTTTGAAAAATATTAAATATTTCCCATTTACTTTAAATCATAATGATAATTTATACAATTCTTAATATAGTAGTTTGATATTTTTTAATTTTTTAATAAATATATTTTTTTTCTCTCTTTGATGTTATTTTCGATTAAACATAAATTACATAAAAACAAAAAAAAAAATTTTATATCTTAATAAATTATTATACAAAATTACAATATTGATCCCCATCAATTTATCATAAATTAATTTAATTTGATGGTGCATTCAACTTTTGTCGTTCGACAACTGAATGTTCCGAACTATTTCATATAAATAAATTTACGCTGTTTTTCATATTGTTATTATTTTTATCTTGTTAATCAATGTTAGCATTAAGTTTTTTTTATGTAAAATAAAGAACATATGAAATGAGAAATTGCGGATGCAATCCCATTATTTTCACCTGGTGATGTTTCTTTACTTATGGAAGTGGCCTCATTGGTGGGATTCAATGCAAGAAGTATGTAGTTCATGGTGCCAACCAGCTGAAGGGCTGAAAACTAATTTTCCTCATCAGACAAATGAAATTGACATACACCAACAACTAGTTAGAAAGGTTAAGAGGGCAAGCGGGACAATTGAGAATTATTGTTTCGAAATGAGTATGTTGCTTAAACGCATCAACCTAGCCGATAAAACAATAAAATAACGTCACCCGCTATAATTGTAATGAGCAAGGTCACAACTCAAGACAATGCACCCAAACTAGAAAACGACCACTGATCGATAACAATATCCTCGGCCCAGATGCAAAAAAGAACAACACCAATTATCGAGTTAACATTGTGACAGCCGTTCTCCCACACGATCGATATCAGATTGAAGACATACCATGTGCACCACACACCCAGAGAATTCTGAGAATTGAATTTTAATATTATTGGCTTTTGGTTTTATTTAATCTATTTCGTTAAACGAGAGCAGGGTCTTTCATTCGAAGCGAAAAATGGTGACTTACCTACGCTGGCAGAGCTATGGGTGAATTTTGCATACATTCATGTTTTACTGGCAAAGAGAGGAAAACATCCATTCGTATTTTTGGAGTCTTACTTTGGAAGAAAAGAAGATTTTTTATGGAAACTTTATCAAAAAGGACGAAGTAAAAAGGAGGCGAAAGGCAAATAAGCATGAAAGTTACACAGAGGCTGAAATCCAGCTTTATGAAAAGCACTTGGAGGAAAAAAGATACACGATATCCATCGTGAGAAAGAAAACAAAAGTCAGAATATAGATACGCCAGTTGAAGGCATTTTGAGTGAGGACGAGAGCGAGAAAGAGAGTGAGAAAACCTTAGAAAAAATTATAAGAAAAACATAAATTTCTTTGTAGTTTTCCAGCTAATACAGAAAAAAAGAAATAATGGGCTTCTTTTTGCAAAATAAAATTCGAGGAATTGCATCTGAAACCCGATGCAATTCCCACAGTTTTTGATATTCCTGAGTTTTCTGAATCGTAAGTGGAAATGTAGAATCTTTTTATTTTCTTCATAACTAGCTACAGGCATATATGTACATGCATTTCAATCTTTTTTCCTTAATATATAGGTATATTTTACAGCACATCCAGGTGCTGTGAGCTCAAATATTTCTTGATTCGGGTATAGTAAATTCTTTGCTTAAAATAATGGTTGATTATTTGATGTTATGTATTTGTAAAAATTCATTTTCGTTTATAGATTCCCAATAAATGATCCCGAGACACTAAGAAAATGGCTGGCGGTTTACGGAACTACAAAAAATTATATAAATGTTAAAAGCCAGAAAGTGTGTATGAAGCACTTTCTCTAAGGAGAAAACAGAAGATGCAAATAATGAAAGAGATAATATACCATTGAATGACTTTTTGAAGATTTTGGGAAAGGATAAAAGTAAATCCACTGTAAAGAACATTAAATACCACCCACAATTAAAAGAAACTTGGTTGGAGTGGAAAAAGAAAAGACTACCCGAGAAAAATAAAGAAGATATTTTGCAGGCCTATAATAGAAAAGGGGAGCTCCAAAAACAAACCCTGAAATCGTTCTTTTGCTGACAGATGTCGCCAAAAAGAGAGACCAAAATTTTATAGAGACCCAAAACTGCGTCGGGACTGCAATATCTGCGTTGGGAGCAGCAGTTTCATTGCTCTTGGATCCACCGAAAGAGAGGTTGGATGAAGACCTATTTACTGATTACATCGTCACACAGGACAAATCTTAACCGATGCTTACTTTCAACAGACAGAAGCACGGAAGTCATATATTACTCCACAGCTGTGTGAAAATATTAAACCAATGATTGACTCAATGATTTCCAATGAATGGCTCTACGACGATAAACTCAAAGAGACGGTAAGAGACGCAAAGGAAATTAAGAAGACTTGCAGTGACATTAAAGAAAAATCTTTTCCTAAATCAACATTATCTCGGTAATCCAGCTTTGAAAAAAGCACTTGGAGGAAAAAAGATAAACGAAGGCAGATAGGGAAAAAGATTTACAGAACCTGGAGTACAGCAATTTTTCTTAACATTTTTACTTTACCAAAAATATATGCTTCAAACTTTTACTATAAAAAAAAACTTTGCGTATATAATTTAGCTGGTACGCTTATTATACCTGGCCAGAATAAAACAACATACTGCGTCATCTGTTTAATAGAATAGAATAACGTCGACGCTATCCTCCAATTTATTTATGACCATCGGAACTTGGTTGAAGAAATAACTCAAAAGTTTTGTGAACCAGGACATTCTTGTTTACAAGAATGTTTACAGGATTTTTATTTAAAGGATATTAAGAACGTGATTGAATGTAATTTATTGAAAAGAAGATTGCTAAAAATACATAAGACTGATGACTTTGGAAAAGTGATATGTAAGGAGTTCATTGTGGACATTCAGTTTTGTTTTAAGGCTTCCTATAAAAAACTTTGGCCAAGAACCCATAAATTTTCCAACAGAAAGGGCCTACATGACCAAGAGACCGATAAATGAAAAAAAGATAGCAGATATCATAAAACTTTAACCCTATGTGCATGAAGAGAACCAAACATTTTAAGAAATATTAGAAACTAGCCCACATGTACTGGCTCGGAGAGTGATGACGAAACTTTTTGACTAAGATAGCTCATTTGACATTGTTTAGCTCTTTATTATAAAAAAAATAGATTTTAAGTTCTTCTTTATACTTAATGAACGTTGCAGCGCTACGGGTTTGGATAGCAGTAGACAAAGATGGGTTCATCAAAACTGCGCATTGCACTTGGTGAGTGCTGCACTCACATTGGTGGAACTTGGTTTGCTATGGACAATTTCGTTTCCGATTAAACGAAACCACAACAATTTTCGATAAAATGAATCGTCAACAATTTTTACGAAAAGAGGAGGAACTACCAGCTGCTGAAGCAGCTCCGGCCTCCTCCCTCCCGCACAAACGGGAAAAAGCCCCGCCAGGGGAAATCAAGGAGGGTGAGAAACCAAGAGAAATTCAGAAACACTTCGAATTTGACTGAAAATTTATCAGAATTTTTCTCACATTTTTATCTAAAATGGATCGCAGACAGCGAAACGCAAAGCCAAGCCGGCAACAGGACGAAGAACCCAAACAAAGCTCTGGAAAACCAAGCAAAATTGTAAAGGGTAAGGGAAACAATTCCCGTGATGCAAGCCGACTAGCTGCATATAACGAACAGAAAGCAGAATCTGGTCCCTGGTCTAACCAGATAGAGGTCGATGAGAAGAGCCAGGAAGCTCTATCACGTGTTCGGAATCCGAAACCAACGTACCGACCGAAAGCATCGGAGCAGAGGTCAACGACTGAAACTCCACCACAAGACGGTGTCATGTTCGAAGGGTTATACTCCGGTGGAAAGCCAAATATAGAGCAGTGTGCCCAAAATATAGAATTTTCAACTTTTCCATTACTAATTGAACAAACTTACGACGCCATGGAAAAAACAGATGGCAGACTCAGACGTAGAATGCCTTTTTGCATGTATCAACATTACATGTTTGAAATTCTCAACGCGTATCTCATAAAACACTCAATAGATGAGAATGAGGACGCTAGATTCTCGAACGAAGCAGATCCCTATCGAGTACTGGAAATTGAAAGACTTAGGATACCACTATTATTCAAAGAGTATATAGCTGGTATACATACTAGTATTACTCCAGCAGGATCCAGAATCTTGATGAATTTCCCGGAAGGTGGAGTTCCCCTTCCACACATTACGGCAATTGCTGGAAGAGAGTCAACTACTAACTTGCCAGCCATTGAAGCACGACCAGCTATCCCGGGAGGTAGTTTTGGATACATCGATGCTTCAAATCATAATGCCTATGAATGCTACGCCAGTCCTTTCATTTCGCGTAAGTTAATAGAGCGAACCCTCGCTGTTAACACAGGAAGAGGTGATGAAAGACAGTTTGGGGACTGGAACCCATTCCCGAACGGCACATTCCCCGCGAACTGTAGACCTAACAGGAATCTACTTGGATATGCCTTACCAAAATACTTGCTCCAGAAGCTATCAATAAACTAATGGGGTTAAATTTTTCGGATAAAGGTATGGCGGGACAGAAAAAATGCACAAGATGAAGAACGACGACTCTCGGATATCGCCAACAAGTATGGTCTGTTTAATACAGATGATTCGAAACAGCTTGAGCAGGTAGCTAGCTCGGTCAAACTGACCGTGCAGAAAAGAGCAGTACCACTCACTATTACCACACGCGCAGTAGGATTCACTACATCCATATTCCACGATAGAGCAGCATCAACCTGGACACTTTCTGCCTGATATTTGAGCAGGCTGCTTAAAAAATGTTTTTAAATGAGCTGATGAGTTTTTTATTAGGATCTTCTATTTTCAAGACGAAATGAAATTTCTTTTGCTTGAGGAAAAAAAACACCATTTAAAAGTTATAAAATTCCAAACTCAAAAACACAATCTTTCCCATGTAAATCATATGGGAAATAGAAATTTGCGATGCGGCGCGGCGGTACTTAATGTTAATATTAAGGGCTGAAACTTTTACAGTATTTTTTTTCGTCATTTTCAACAATATTTTCGGTAATGCTTTGAACAAAAAAAAATATTTTTTTTTTAATCAGTCTAAGCTACATACGTGATGAAAGTTTATGGTCCAATGTGGTTCACAATAAAATTTATTCCTTGGGTATAAATGGAGCTAAGCACCTTTGGCAAACTGTTAGTCTGAGTCCTTATTTGAAATCGGATTTGAAGAGGATCGTTGACAACGTAATCCAACGAAATGGATATTTCGGTTATCCAGAGAATTTTCTTGTCGCCAATGTTATTATACACATTCTAATACTCCTTTTATAAATACTTACGTGAGTTACAAAGGTAACACTACCCATTCCCATGGCCACTCCACAGTTGATACCAATCCAGTTGATACTTAACACTAATAGATACATACATAATCAATTCGGCACAGTAGGTTAAGTTATCAATTGTATCTTAGTTTTAAGTTAGTTCTTGTTCAATATTCAATAAAGAAAGATCATTGATCTCATTTAAAATTAAAAAGTTCGTTGTGTTCGCCTATTCATTTTTTCATCCACGTTTAGAAGAAGAATATAAAATTATATTTTTTTTAAGATCCCGGAGAATCTCTTACGTAACTCGTGTGGTCTTCACTCCACATTTTTTTTATACAATTCTTATATTCCTCCTGAAACCCCAGATATTACAATAAGTATATTGATATAATTCCCACCATAAATAATTTCTTTGTAATGTTCCATTTTTAAATCTTAAAATAAAACGTAAATAATTATAATGTTTTATAAGAAAAATTGAGCTAGTGTTTGTAGGAAGTGTTATGTACACATCCTCTATACTATCCTCTATACCCTTATCTTATAATAACACTTACGTGTGGTATTCACTTCACATTAAATTCTCATCCTTATCTTATTTCATTTCACACATTAAATCCCACATCCCACACAAGAAACAACAATCCTTACTAAATGCATAAATCTGCACTTTTCTTCCCACTTCCTATCTCAATAATAAAAGTTTCAATAATAAAGAGTCAGTCTTGTGCTGAACGCAAACCAAACAAGATCATCTATCTTTAATTTCAATCAAAGTCATAATATAATATTGGTGATTGGTGTCGGAAGTTAAATTTCTATCCCCAGAACGTTTTATAGTTATATTTTTATATTGTAAAAAAAAAAATACCTAACAATGACGGGCGACAACATAGATAAAAAAGATTCAAAAGTGTAATAAATGTAAACACGCCTTAATTGAAGAATTTATATTGAACACGACCAACTAGAAAGATGATAGTTTTAATGTGGAACATAGCTAAGTAAGAATGAGAAAATGAAAAAGATGTAAAAGATTGAAATAAAGATACATATTTTTAGACGCCGGTGAACTTAACGGATTGCCACTTAACAGTTGTGTTTTATTTTACTTAAATTATTTGGGCGCTTTTTACATGGTGTCAGAAGTAAAACATAAAGTATTTAATTAGTCATCTCGCAAAGAGAAGTTTAAAATAATTTTCTTGTCGTCGTATCGCACTTGGTCGCCAAAATATAACACAGTAATGGCTGCACTAGAACTGCGCTTACCACCTCAACTTGAGTGTGTGGATATTGCTAAGGAGTGGCCGAGATGGAAGAAATCTTTTCTTGTCTACTTGCGAGCTTCAGGGAAGCATACAAATTCCGAACCGGATAAAATTGCAACATTTTTATGGTCGATTGGACCACGGGGGATGGAAATCTATGAATCATTTTTTCCAAACGATGATGATTCACTAGATGATCTTTTTTCCGATGCACAAGCGGAGGTTCAAGAGGAGGTAGAAGAAAATGCCAATCAACAACAACGCTCAACTCGTACATTGAAAGATGTCATAAAGGCATTTGACGAATTTTGTTTGCCTCGTAAGAACATTACCATGGAAGTCTTTAAGTTTGATATGATCAAACAGAAGGAGAGACAGTCATTTGCTGAATATGAAACTGAACTACGAACACAGTTAAAGTATTGTGATTTTGAGTGTACAAAATGTAAATCGCCATACGCTGATCGCATGTTAACGCACCGTATCGTCATTGTTGTTAATGACAAGAAACTCCAAATGAAGCTTTTGGACTCTAAGGAAGATACTGTATCTAAAGTCATCGAAACATGTAAGGTTTTTGAAGCGGCAGCTGCCAACAAGCAGATACTCGAACAAAGGGACGCACTAACAGAAGTCAAGGCAATCGTTGATGAAGAACAAAAGGAATCACATATTGCGGTCATCAAACGAAACAATTGCTACAACTGTGGTCAAAACTTCAATGGAAATCATCGCCGTGTTTGTCCAGCACGAAATGTGGCATGCCACAGTTGCTCAAAAGTCGGGCATTTCAGCAAATTCTGTAAATCAGCACCAAAGGAGAGACCAGATGGAAGGAATCAACAGGTTAAGAAATTTGAACATCCAAACAAACCGATTCACAGTGTCAACTGGGATGGTGACGCAACTTATGGTAATAAAAATTTTAATTTAAGTAGTGCTAACAGTACAATTAGAATAGGATCAATTGGAGGTAATGATTTAAATTTACGCAGGTTACATGTAAACCGGATCAGAAGGTACAAAGATTATGTGATTCAAGATCGGCCGATTAAATTTAAAATTGATACCGGATCAGATCCTAATTGCATACCGATTGGTTTTATCAAAAATATTCAAGTTCCTTTTCAACCTTATTCAAATAAATTTAATTGTAATGTTATTGGTTACGGTTCTAATCCAATTAAAATACATGGTTCTGTTCAACTAACGTGTTTTGATGCCGAGAAGCAGTTGAATCAAACTTGTAACTTTCTAGTCGTTGATGATAAATGTGAACCTGTTTTGGGTTTGGAAACATGCGAAGCTTTCGGGTTGGTTAAGAGATTAGATTCAATAACAACATCGTTTCCTCCCGGGGTAGGTGAATTTGTCAATGCTAACTCTGATATTTTTGATGGGCTAGGGAAAATCCCGGGTAAATGTTCAATTATTCTTAAAGAGAATTCTGTACCTTCACTGCATTACAAAAAACGAATACCTTTGAGTATGCATGACAGGCTTAAGAAATTATTGGATCAGATGGTGAATGAAGAGATTATCAGTGTTGTTGATTATCCAACAGATTAGGTAAACAATATTCAGTTGGTTGAAAAATCAAACGGAGAGATTCGCATTTGCCTCGATCCGAAACCTCTAAATGCGTGTATTAAGCGTGAGCATTTTCTGATTCCCACTTTTGAGGACTTGATGGGCCGATTATCAAACAAACGAGTGTTTACAGTGTTAGATTTGCGTAATGGGTTTTGGCAGATGCAACTAGACCGTGAGAGTTCAAACCTCACGACTTTTATGACACCATTTGGACGTTTTCGTTGGAACAGGGTTCCATTTGGAATCAAAAGTGCTCCCGAAATGTTCCAAAGGAAAATGGTACAGTTGTTTGGGGACATTTCAGGGGTATTAGTGTATTTTGACGACATATGTATTACCGGTGACACGCAAAAAGAGCATGATGAGGCACTTGCTGTTGTAGTTGAGCGTGCTCGTACCAATGGCATTCGATTTAATGGGAGCAAGATTCAGTATCGCACAAACAAAATAAAATTTATGGGTCATGTTGTTGTTGATGGACGGGTTGAGCCAAGTGATAAATATATTAAGGCTATCACTGATATGCCAAAACCGTCCAATAAGTCAGAAGTTTTACGTTTGTTAGGTTTATTCAAGTTCTTGGCTCGATTCATTCCAAATCTATCGCAAAGAATATCAGCTTTGCGTAATCTTACTAGAAATGATACTGAGTGGAAATGGTCTGAAGAACACGATCAAGAGAGTAAAGAGTTACTTAAATATATAACTGAAAAACCCACATTGGCTCTTTATGATCCAAAAGCACCAGTCGTCATTCAAACAGACAGCTCAAAAGATGGATTGGGAAGTGTGTTGCTCCAAAATGGAATGCCTGTAGCCTATGCGTCTCGAACACTGACAAAGTGTGAACAAAAATGGGCTCAGATTGAGAAAGAGCTACTGGCGATCGTGTTTGCATGTGAACGATTTCATTTCTTTTTGTATGGTCGCAATTTTGTTGTCCATTCTGACCATAAACCACTCGAAACACTAATTAAAAAGAATATAGATGATGTTACGCCTCGGTTGCAGAGAATGTTTTTGCAACTGCTTAAGTATCCCGACATGGCAGTTACCTATATACCGGGGAAAGAAATGTTAGTTGCCGATTGTTTATCTCGCGCACCATTGGCTGATGAGGGTGCATTTAATGAAGATTTGTCTGCTATGGTGCATTCACTAGTTCAAAGCGCTTGTCTATCTAGGGATAATTTTGACTTGTATGTCAAAACATTAGAATCTGATGAAAGGTATAATCGAGTAAAGCGATACGTGGTTAACGGGTGGCCTTCATATCATCAGCTAGATGACCTGAGTCAATTGTTTCATAAGTATAGAGACGACTTGCATTTTGAGGGTGGGTTGTTGTTCAAAGATCATCGTTTAGTTATCCCGAGCAGATTACAGTTAAAAATTTGCAATTGGCTTCATGCCCCGCACTTCGGCATAGAGAAGACTTTGGCTCGGGCAAGAAAGCAATTCTTTTGGCCGGGCATGTCAAACGATGTAAAGGAAGTTGTTAAAAGATGCACCGTTTGTGAAAAAGTAATCAGAAAGAGCCTCTGGTGCAGAATGAAGTACCCAAGTACCCGTTTCAGAGTATATCGATTGATATTTATGAGTATGCGGGAAAAAATTTTGTTGCACTAATAGATTCGTATTCGGGTTTCTTGATAACTCGTTCCTTGCGAGACAAGTCCATTCGCCAAGTTATAGATATCTTAGACGAAATTTTTTGTTGCCACGGATATCCGTCGAAAATAAAAAGTGATAACGTTCCTTTCAATTCACGATTATTTGAACAATATGCAAATAATGCAAATATAGTCTTAACATTTTCTAGCCCAAGGTACCCTCAGAGCAATGGGTTGGCTGAAAAGGGAGTTGCTATCGCTAAAAACATTTTAAAAAGATGCTATGAGGCCAATGTGCTTGATAAATTTCAATATCATATTTTGGAGTACAACACGACACCAGTTGCATTAATGCAACTGTCCCCTTCGGAACTGTTTTTTGGTCGTTTAGTGAAAACTCATTTACCTATTGTAAACAAATTGTTGTACCCTAACAAGATCGGAAACTTGGAGGTTGAAAGGAAATTGAATCAAAAGAAAAAAATTCAAAAGCATTTCCTTGATAAACATGCAAAATCGTTGCCGGTCTTGAACACTAATGACTTAGTAATGTTTAAGAAGAATGGGCAGGAGTGGCACTACGGGAAAATTGTGAGGAGTGTTAACGATCGATCGTATATTATTGTTGATAATTATAATAATCATTTTCATCGTAATCGTCGTTTTATTGTCAAAACAAAAAATAATGATTTCAATTCTAGTGAGTTATTGTTGCATGAATCATTAGTCAGAAATATTGATAGCCCAAAAATTGTAACACCCGTTGAGTCGCCATCTCCTGTCCCTGTTAATAATCCAGATTCAAATAAAAACTTTAATATGAATAAGCCTAGGGAATTAGAGGTGGACAGATCAAACAAAACATCAAGTGCACACATGGCTTTGCCAGAAAGTATTATTGATCATGAAACCTCTGAGGTCCCGAGCGTTGAATCATCAATGACTCAAATTCCATCATCTAGTTTGGTCACTAATAATAGATCATTTAATAATAGATACCCTACAACGCGCAGTGGAAGAGTAATAAGGCCACCAAGCCGTTATAATGATTAACTGTAATTAAACTCTAAGATTATTATTTAAGCGTTGTATAAAATAGACTCTGATGTGATGAATTACATAACTTGAATGTATAAAAAAATAATAATAAAAAAAAAGCGTGTAATAAATGTAAACACGCCTTAATTGAAGAATTTATATTGAACACGACCAACTAGAAAGATTATAGTTTTAATGTGGAACATAGCTAAGTAAGAATGAGAAAAAGAAAAAGATGTAAAAGATTGAAATAAAGATACATATTTTTAGACGCCGGTGAACTTAACGGATTGCCACTTAACAGTTGTGTTTTATTTTACTTAAATTATTTGGGCACTTTTTACAAAAAGAATTAAAAGATTCAAAAGAAGAATCCTCCTTACCCCTCCTAAATTTCCCAATTAATATTTTGATAAAATTTATAAAACCCTTCGATGGCAATCGCGAAGAACTGTCATCATTCATAAGCGATTGTAACCGTGCTTTCGCACTGGCTACAGCCACGCAAAAATACATACTCCTCGATTACATCCAAACCCAAATTACTGGGAAAGCAAAAACTGCTTGTATTAATAGAGTGTTTTTAAATTGGGACAAAAGAAGAATCCTCCTTACCCCTCCTAAATTTCCCAATTAATATTTTGATAAAATTTATAAAACCCTTCGATGGCAATCGCGAAGAACTGTCATCATTCATAAGCGATTGTAACCGTGCTTTCGCACTGGCTACAGCCACGCAAAAATACATACTCCTCGATTACATCCAAACCCAAATTACTGGGAAAGCAAAAACTGCTTGTATTAATAGTGTTTTTAAATTGGGACGATTTAAAAAATTTTCTTAAAGATTTATATCAAGACTCAAAACATCATTCGCAATTAATTTATGAATTAATTAATTGTAAACAGGCACCGAATGAACCGGTAAACAAATTCACAAAGTGTTTGTCACCAAAGAAAAGAATCATTGAGATAAAGAAACATAAATTGCTGACAAAGTGTTTGTCACCAAAGAAAAGAATAAAAAGATAAAACGCTGACAAAGAATTTGTCGCGAAACACACTGGCTATCTGCGATGGTCAGTTTAGTTCTTAAGTATCAAGCGAATAATAAAGACACGAAAAGAGCTCTGCTCTTCGATAAATCTTTTTAAAAAGGTTTTTTTTATTGAATTGCATTTATAATTTACCTCTTAATGAAATTAAAATCATGAAGCCTCATGAGAGTCTTTAATCTAAGGCGGGGGGGGGGGGGGGGGGGGGGGTATAGTAACAAAGGTACACCTACCCATTGTTTATACAATTCTTATATTCCTCCTGAAACTCCAGATATTCCAATAAGTATGTTGATATAATTCATAAAAACGTCTGATGGAAATCGCATTTGCATCAGATACTCAAAAAATAAGTATTCTCCGAGAACACCCGGTGACGACAAAACGATAACAGACAAACACACACCCAGACAAACGGACAAAGTCGAATACGCGCCCCTCCTTTCCGCATTCCATTTCATTAAAAATAAGTAGTCAGTCGCATCCCAAACCGCAAACGCAAACAACATATTTCGCCACCATAAATAATTTCTTTGTAAATGTTCCATTTTAAAATCTTAAAATAAAACGTAAATAATTACAATGTTTTACAAAATAAATTGCACGACTGGGGTCGCACGTACTTGCTCTTATGCTTAAAGTAACTATAATGTTAAAGCTTTTTATTCAAGAAATTTAAAATTTGATATTTTGAAGAAATTTCATAAGTAGTATAAAAAAATTAAATCTGTTTTTATAATTAATTAAACTCCGTTTTAAATTATCTTAAAATAAAAAACAAATATGCCATTTTATTTCTCGTATAAAAAGGTATTTTAAGAAAAAAATTTTCGAAAATTGTAGGAGCCGTTTTTTAAAAAAATAATTTTTTGTATATAAAAATTTTTTAACATTTTTCAAAAAAAAAGTTGGTATGCCATTGTGAAGAAATAATTAATTTACACATAAAAATTAAATTTCAAAATTTTTCATTGATCCGTTTTCAAAAAATTGATTTTTCAAAAAAAAATTTTGAAATATTTTTTAAAAAACCAAAAATGCGTTTTTTGAAAATTTTCTAAAATTTTAATATTATCTTTAATTACACACTTTTGTATAAAAATTTTCATTTAAATCGGGTTAATGTTGTACGAGATATTCAGAAACAAAAAAAACCGTTCTATGACAGGTACCGTTAATAACGGTACAAAAAATATTTTTTTTATTTAAAAAGTTGGCCCTTATGTGTAGTACTACACACAAAAATTTTAATCAAAATCGTTAGAGCCGTTTTTGAAAAAAATTAACTTTTCTATTTCCGTTATATGGCAGGTACCGTTAGTTTTGGTCATAAAAAAAAAATTTCAATTTCCCCTCTAGGGAATCACCAAAAACTGCTAACTACCAAGTTTGAAGAAAATCACTTCACTCGTTTAGGCTGCAGCTCCAGATAGAGACAGACACACAGACAGACAGACAGACAGACAGACAGAATTGCCGGACCCAAGAAAAAAAAGGGAAAAATTCTTAGTGCGCGAAAATGATCGTTGTAGCAACTACATGTATATATTTATGAATATTATGATTTAAACTTTAATTAATAAAACTAAATGAATTCTACTATTAAAATTAAGCCCTTCTGGCAATACTATTTTATTATCTAAATTTAAGTATCTGGCAATGCCTTAATAAGAAAACGAAATGTCAAAACCAAAAGCTCTTCCAGCATAAAAGCTCATAAGAAAATTTGTATAAACAGAGAGCTAAAACAACGAATGTCCGCATTCAATCATCTACTTTTGATCAGTACGGTCGAGTCACCTCCGCCTCTGCAAATAAAATTTATGATTATTGAAATTATCAGTTGTTTTGTTTTCATTATTTTGAAGATTTTTTCCATCAGACTCTGTGGAACCCCAGGACAGCAGCAGTATCACACGATAATTATTTGTTGCATATTCAGTACGGTAGAGCTACCTCCGCCTCTGAATTTTGACAATTTATTAACGTCGTTAAAAGATACCTGTCACACCACACCATCACCGCACTTATCGCAACAACCAACTCTCCTCTCTCATACTACATCGTGAGGAATCACTTAAAAAAAAACACATAAAATACAATATATACATACCAACATCGAATGAAAAAAGAGACCACTACAAAACAAAAATAAGAGAACCACTCAAGAGAGAGGAGCTTCAGTTGCTGAGACAACGAGAAGAAAATAAAGAGAAAAAAGGGGGTGAGTGAAATTAGTTGTTTGCGCATTTGTTTTGTATTTTGTCTTTTCTTCTTTCTCGTTTGAATTTGAGTTCAATTAAAAAAATAACGTCTGTTGAGAAAGCTTTAAAGGTAGAGAAACTTCCAGAATATGTATAGTCAGTCGGGTAAAAATGTATTTTTAACAATAAAGAGAGCTTCCGAGTCCTTCAAGGAATATCTTTACAGTTTGATTGAGTTAGGTAAAAGTATTATTTTGGATGAAGAAAGCACCATCGAGTACTTCATCGAAGGTATTCCCGACACCAGACAAAATAAACTCTGCTTATACCAAGCCTCTTCAATCGCGCAGCTGAAAACCCAAATAGTAATTTACGAAAAGATGAGGGGTACCCTTCAAGCAAGAAAACGGAGTTCAGAAAAGGCACTCCGACCGAGAAAAACCGGGTTGCACTCACACACTTGCAACTTTTTGTGTATGAACACAAAGTCGAAGGAGAAGCGTGGTGAAAAAGAGTGGAAAGGAAAAAAGAACGTAGGAAAGACAAGGGCAAAAAAAAAATCAGCGTCATTTTGTTATTCCATTTGTGAAGTGTCTCGTTCTCGTGTCGTGTCTTGTTTAGTTAATTGTTTTTAAAATATATTAAATAATAATACAAAAATATGTAAAATTTACTATGAAAAATTAAATATGAAAAATGTTGTGTTTGCAAGTCGCGATTTTCAATGTGCAACCGGGAAGTGGAATTTCGAAAAAGGAAAAAAAAAAAACATTTGGCGTGAGACGACATCATTAGCGAAATGAAAGTATTCTGCACAACACCAACAACCAGCAGCAACAACAAATGAATTAAAAGACTTATGTCGTTTTCGATTGGCTCTCCGGAAGCGTCCGGAATCATTCAGAAGACTTCTGAAACCGTTTTATTGGCATGAAAATGACAGCCAGAACGCTTCTCAGAATAGAAATTCTCTTCTTGATTTCAAATCAGAATAAAATCAAGAAGCACTAATACATGAATACTCACATGTCAAAGATACACTCAATCATTGTTTTTTATTATTTTTCATTCAAATATTTTTCGTTTTCTGAAATTAATTTGTTTATTTATTTTCAAACAAATAAATTAAGCTTTTAAAATATTTTGCAAAACGAATTCCCGATTAATTTGTTGAATATTAGGTACTATTTTCTTCACATATTAATTTATTTTTCAAGTCTTATGCCATATTTGACATTTTAAATTTTAACAGAAAAACAAACACAAACACAAAAAAAATAGAATTGAGTGGAAGCAATTCAAACAGTTTTATTGGATTTCAGTTTGAGTGAATCCTTGAGTGATTCCAATCGAAAACGACATTATTGTATTTTAAGTTTTATATTGTATTTATTCTGATTAAAATAAAAGTTTGACAAATAAAAAAAAAATTCAACGAAACAAAAATATATATTGTTCTTTTTTTGGTCGCAAATGCGTCATTTCTTTTTTTTTTTTGTTCCTTTTTCTGGTAGGTTTTCGCAGCTCCGACTCGGGTACGACTTCGGCTCCATTTTCTTGGAGTGGAGATTTTCACCACACCAATACATATGCAATCGGCTTCGCGGTGATTATAATATCCATACTAATTTGAGCCGCCTTCGGACCCGTTTCTGAGCCGAAGTCGGACTCAGCTCCGCCTGAGGCGGAGTGGATTCGGACCGAGGTCGGACTTGTTTGCTTGAAGGGTACTAGTCAACATTTGTCAAATCCAAGAACACCAGTACCATCCACAAGTGGTGCTGTCATCAAGAACGAGAATGGGGAGAGAAGATGCTTCAGGTGTGGTGAAGCGACATACTTTGCGAGAGAGTGTACAGCGAGGCGTGAGATCAGGTTCTGATGTGGGCAGCCAGGGCATAGATCAGTGGAATGTAGGATTGTAGAAAATAGGGGACAAGAGGGGCAGAAGGGGAATAAAAGGAAAACCAATGTTCACACTGCCAAAACATGTGATACCCAGGAAATACCAGAGTCCCAAATCTCATTGGCAGTCAATTGCAATCGAGTTTTCAAAGACTTAATTTTGAATGGCCAGAAGTTGTCAGCTTTATTCGACACGAGTAGCGACCTAAACCTGTTGCGGTATGATATGTAGTTTAATTTTACTAAACAGTGTTGAGCTGAGCACAGCCAAGAGGGCAGAAGACAGATACATTAGGTTGCTTTGAGGCAAAGGTAACTGTGGATAGTGAATTGCTAATGGAATTGGGAGCTATCTGCCTGTCAGCCGAAGAAGGAGAATTTGCCCATATGTAGCGATGAGATGGATCTCAGTCATCTCCAGAATACTGACAAAGATAAATTAATTGCAATGATTAAGGGTTATGTTCCAAAGAAGACTGTAGAATCGCAGGTAGCGATGGGCAAGGCGGTTGGCGTATAGCGATCAGTACATAGTAGAAAGACAGGTAGCAGATTGGGTCCGTGATTGTATTGTGGAGCCGAGTGTGTCAGAACATGCGTCACCGATTGTGTTAGTCCAGATAATAATTACTCATAGTTTGCACATTCCTTCACGGAGCAAGCAATTTCTATTTTGTATTGTCTGGTCATTTTGCTGACCAAACATATTAATATAGAAACTGCGGGATCTTGGAAAATCTCTGGAGTGAGTAGTTTGTGAGACATAAACGAGAACGGATGTTAAAAAAATCGTGTTAACAATAAATTCACTACTTTATTATTGTAAATTGTTTGTTTTATTTTTTTAAAATCATCTTGAATAAGCAAGTGATGTTATTCGCATGTCGTCGTCGTGGCTCGTCATAAATATTAGAACAAATTGGAATATTTCAACCAAAAATAAAGGTATGCATTGCTGATATGTAACTTAGTAATTTTCTTTTTAATAAAATTAATCATTTTATGTTTTTCGTAGGTAATCTTCTTCTCCGGCATTAAACCACCATCAACATTTAACAGCTACAATTCTTCAATAATTTGTCAAATTACATACATCAAGGATCAAACACCACTCCAGCCGACGGACAGTATCAAGAGAAAATTATTAATATGTATCAGTGGCGTAGATAGGGGGGGGATCAGGGGGATATATCCCCCCCCATTGGGATCGATAATTGTGCAGTATAAACAGTCATGAATAAATAAGTTGAAGAAGCGCACTTTGAAAAAAAAAAAACGCTATGGATTTCGAGTTCTTGATTAGCTTAAATGTTATAAATATGGTTTACCAACTTTCGTTGCCATTAAGTCGGGAGCGGTACGATTGATCGCAAACTAAAATCTCTTATAACAAAATCTCGCATTTTTGCAAAAATCACGCAAAGCAAAATTTCGCATTTTTAACATCTCACATAGCAAAATCTCGCATTTTCAAAATCCTGCATATTAAAATCTCGCATTTTAGAAATAATCTCGCAAGTTCATTAAATTCTTTCTATATCAAAATCTCTCATTAAAAGAAGAGCGTAAAGTATCTTAAATTTAAATTGCTTTTTTGGCAGCAAAATGTATAAGCAAAAGATTATAAGAAAAGAGAAGGTCGAATACAACAAATTCACATGCATTAAGTCCTTTTGACTCCAACATTCAACAGTTGACCCTGAACACTATTAAAAAACTGGCATAGGCGTCTGACAGTGCACTAACCTTTTCCTTTTCTATTTATCTCTTCAAAACAAAACGAAAAAACAGAAGAGGGAGGTTCTGGGCTTTCCTAAGCTAGCAATATCATGTAGGTTTATAATCTCGCATTGAATTAATAAATATTTTATTTCAATGCGAGATTATAAATTTCGAGATTTTAATGTTGCGAGATTTTGGTAAACGAGATTTTGAAATTGCGAGATTTCGATAAAAAAGATTTCATAATGCGAGATTTTAAGATGCGAGGTTTTAAGAACAAGATTTTAAAATGCGGTCAATCGTACGCAACCCCATTAAGTCGGTATTTCAAAGAGTGAATTTAGACTTGGTCCAAGCAATGGAGCTCGCTAAAGATTTAAGGGAGCAACTAAAAATTAAACGGGCAGAAGACGACTCATTTTCGAAAGTTTTTTGTATATGGGAAAAATTAGCTGAAATCCTTGACATAGGCGTTAAACATAAGAGAATAGTGAAGCGACAAAAGAATCGTTCGAACCCTTCGGTTCAAAGTACAGTAAAGAATATTTTCGTGTTACTGTTTTCAATCTTTTTCTCGATTTCTATGTAATGCGCCTTGGAGAAAAATGTACAAACCATGAAAACACACTAGAAGGGTTTCCGGTTCTTTCTAAGGATTCTTCGTCTGAAATAGACAAAGCAGCTTAAAAAATTTAATGAAACTGTTGAGTTTTACCAAAAACTAGACCACATAAAATAGAACAAAAACAATAAGATTTCCTTATAGTTTTCATCCAAGAAGGAAATATTATTTAAACAATCGGGATTTCCTAACTGTTTTACCGACTTCCAAAAAGGAGGAGTTATTCAATTCGTCTGTACTTTTTTTTGTGTTTTTCACCTCATAACTTTGGACCGAGTGAACCAGTTTTGATAATTCTTTTTGTAGGTATTGAAAAGCTGGTGCCTGTTCAGTACTATTAGAAAACCCATAAAACCCAGTTTTGACAATGGAAGTCGGTTTTGTTTTTTTAATAAAAAAAATACGATCATGTACGGGATCACCTATTCCAACTTACTATAGAAATATTGGTCACAATTTTTGTTCTAGTGCCAAGTTGGAAAAAATATGAAATTTTTACAAAAAATTTTGAAAGAAAAATACTTCCTCTATGAACTCATTGAAAGCGCTCGAAAGCTGCACCGAAAAAAGTTGTCCTGGTATTTATATTTTATTAAAGATATTAGCTACACTGCTGGTTTCTACGTCAACTACCGAAAGAACTTTCTCCAATTTAAAGAGAATAAAAACAATACAAAGAAGCATTATTAAAACTTAAAAAAAAATTTGCGAACTAGATCTATCCCCCCCCTTAGCAAAAAGCTATCTACGCCACTGATATGTATATGTTTTTTTGTGAAAATAAAACGAAAAATTTTTAGTGAACAAAAAAAAATAAATTGTGTTCTTTTGTTGTTGCAAATGGCTTCAGTAGCGAAGCGAGTCCTTTTAATCTTTTGTAAATTTTATATTATTTTGTTTCTTCTCAATTCATTTTATACTTACAAATAATAAAACTTTAAATTAAAAAACATTCATTGTTTAAAAAGTGCGTTTCTTTTTTATAAAATTTGGAGAAGATTACACATATATATACTTTTTGTATATAAGAATACGTGAAGCATTTATCTCTTTCTTGCATGCAACATGAAATAAATTTCCTCTCCATTAAAAGTACAGACAAATGTACTTTTAAAGTACATCAGCGAAGCACATCTGGAAGTGCTTCTGATGTATATTTACCAGTATTTTTTTAGCTACAGAAAAACCAATGAAACTTGTTCTTTGAAAGTACTTATTAGGAGTATATATTTCACCAGTTATATCCGTACTGCTACAATCCATGTCTGCTCGAATCTAGAAGTAGTACGTATGTATATATATGGTGAAATTTATACGTGAAAGAAGTAGTTTTTGTTCCTAGTGAAAATAAACAGTAAACAGGAAAATAATTTACAACGCATTTTGATGGTGGAAATCAATTTTTGTGCGGCGTGCCCAAGAATTTGTGTGGTAGATTGGAGACAAAACTACACCTTAACTAAGTACTGAGGTTTGGGTTGAAGGGTACAAATAAAAAAGGTTACCTTAGTGTTAAGTGAACTTGGCAACACCGTCCAGATGGAAGAAGAAAAAGCGCAATATATTTGCAAAAATATAGTCATCTCATTCTTAAATACATTTTTTTTGTCCTTTAAACACGCAGTAAAAATCTGCCATTTTGATGGAACACCTCATAACGAAAATTGGACCACTCAAAAAAACTTAACGAAAAGTTTAAGAAAAAATTAAGAGTTAAAGACTAAACGTGAGATAAAATTATATAAAACCAAAAATGTAAGTTAACATCAACAACACCTTCACTTCAACCAACACTCTAATAAATATTAATAACCTTCACCCCATCCGTAACCCAACACCTATTTCCATTCAGTTCATTCACTGAACCCATTTCCCATCCAAACAACCCATTTCCTCCACACGCTGCACTTACAATTAAGTCAGCACTTTTTATTGAAATTATCGAATAAGTAGTTTAGAGTAAAAGAAAAACAGAAACTGAATAAAGAATCAGTCATAGACTGATAGTAACCACAATAACAAGGTGTTTTACTTGTATAATAAAAATTACTATTATTTCAAAAAATTAAAGTTGTTCTTTGAATTATAAAACAAACTAAAAATTTCGGAATTTTCTTTTTAAATAAACGTTGGTTAAACCAAGAAAACGGATTTCTGCTTGAGTTCTCCATTTGGAGAAATCAAACAGAACAATCAACAGAGAAAATTTGTAGAATTACATCAATTACTCCTGCATAACGTTAGTAGTAAATAAAGTGATTTAAAAATAGTGTGTTTATTTAAGCATAAATAAAAATCAAATTGCATGTGCAAAGCCTGTTATCTACGGTTCAATAAAAAAAGTAACGAAAAGAATATCGTGTTCTCTATCGGTCAAATAAGGTCGATATGAATATTTGTCCAAGAACATTTGTGCAAAACAACAGCTCGTGCATTGAACATAGTTTCAAAGTCCTCACTTACGGACGATAACTTCCACTTGGGCTACTCTGGCAGACACATATGAAAACAATAGAATTTTGGTAGAATTTTGGTTAACAGCCCAAATAGCCAGCAACCAGGAAAGGATGTCGAGACAATCGACCAATATATAACGGAACTCAAACGTATGAGTTTAAAATGCGAATTTGGCACACTAAAAGACAGCCTAATAAAGTATAAAATCATAAGTGGCAAAATAAATACTAGCCTAAAAGACCGTTTGCTGAGAGAGGAGAAGTTAGATCTGGAAAAATGCATTCGTTTATGCAAAGCAGCTGAATTGGCTTAGGAACAGCTGGAGACGCTGGAAGAAAATAACAAAATTAACTACATTAAAAGAACGAGATACAAGAAAACCACAAACAAACCAAACACGAAGAGATGCGGTACCAGAATCATTCCAAGGAATTGCCTAGCATATGGAAAATTATGCCATAAATGCAACAAGTAAGGACATTATAAAAGAATGTGTAAATTTAGAATTAATTTTAAAAATAAAAAATGTCAACGAATTAAAACATGATGATCAATATAATGGAAATGACAATACATTTTTAGGTGTCAAAATCAATTCTGTATCTTGGTTGGAAAAAATGTATTTTCTAAATTTTGCTAAATACATATGTAACGAGAAGAGAGCGAAGATAGAATAAGGGAAGTTTGCTTCTTCTTCTTTTGAGGGTCTTGGCATGATACCAGATTTTGAATACGATTTTTCACTGAATGAGAATTATGAACGAATAATTGAACAATCACGAAAAATTCCTTTTCCAATAAGTAAAAAAGTTAAAACTGAAAAAGATAAGATGGAATCTCAGGGCATAATTAAAAAGGTTGATTAACCAACAGACTTTGTTAGTCAAGTGGTAGTTGTGATAAAGCCACGAAAAATAATTCAGTACTCTGAACAGTGCTAGCTTATTATGATACGAATTTACAATGTACACTCAGTGTCGATGCAAGTGATACAGGAGTAGATGCAGTTATTATGCTGCTGCTGCACGTTTTGCATATGCTTAAAAAACATTTATAGATTCTCAAAGAAACTGGGCACAAATAGAAAAAGAAATGCATGAAATTGTTTTCGGACGTGAACGATTTCTTCAGTAAATTGCAGGTAGAACCATAATAGTAGAAAATGATCACAAGTCTTAAGTTCCAATTTGTTTAAATCAGAACTCGCTGATAAACTTAAACGTCTCGAACAGTCCAGCTCCTTAGACGCTGAAGCAAGAAGACCAAGGATTCAATGCAACATAAAAGACATCGCAGATGCACTGCCAACGTTTGCACCAGGTGATGTAACATCTATGTCGGCTGATAATTGGGTGAAACGAGTCGAAACCTTAAAAGGGATATATGAATGGGATGAACGAGCTCTTCTTATGGCAGCAGCAGCAAAAATGAAAGGTCCTGCAAGGTTTTGGTGGGACAATACCCAATTAATATCCGGCTCCTGGACACAGGTGGCGATGGGACTCAAAGCTAATATTCCCCACCAACTGAACGAAATGGACATTCATCAACAAATGACACGCAGAACAAGACGGCCCCTTGAACCGATTGAGAGCTTCTGTTTCGTGAACATGTGGGGGAAGAAAGTTCAGCTGCCAGATAAGACCATCGTACAATACATCCTTACCGGATTGAATAATTCAAAACTCAGTTCTAGTCTAGCAGCTTCAAATTTTATCAACATAGCTGAACTTGTTGAAAAGGTAAAATGGTGTGAATCTATTCGAGAAAATGGTCGATACAAACCATCGTCTAGTACGGAAACTCTTAGACCAAATATAATAAATCAAACCAACTACAATCCCAAGAATAACTAAGCCCTATCGCCCTATTATGGGCCAACAGACTCTCACCACTTGTTATAACTGCAATCGGTCTGGTCACTTCGCTCGACAATGCAGACAAAGCAGAAAAAGATCATGGACCAATGACAAAGAAAATAATTCTAAATATCCTGCCAAATCCGAAAGACATAACGATAAGAATGTACGAATAAATACTATCTCTCGACAAGACAAACTTGATTACTGTAATAAAAGAGTGACTGTCGAGGGAAAAGAATATGCTTCCATATTGGACCTCGACCTCGACTTCGACAGGACGACAAAGAAAGTCACATACTCACATTCACTCACATACTGCAAGTCCATCTCGCCAAACATAGCTGCCAGGAAAGTCGAAGCTCACATTCGGAAACTGTATGAGTTCTACAGTAAATGGGGTATCCGGATCAACTCATCCAAGTCGGAACTATTGTGCCTTAGACGATCAGGAGGAAGAGGCAGTCGATCGGCTGGAAGCTGCAGAAGCATCACATTGACACTTCCAGATGGAACTAGATTGCCAGCCAAACGCAGCGCCAAGTACTTAGGAATCAACTTTAACGAGCTCCTCAGATTCAACAATCACTCCCGTTTGGTCCTCAAAAAAGCCAACTTTGCCTTCCATCGCCTTCACCCTCTGATGAAAAAAAGAACAGGATTAAGTCAACCAACGAAACTCTTGATCTACAAGCAGCTTCTGCGACCTGTCATTGCCTACAGCTTTCCGGTATGGTATACCATCTCCAAGACAGCCATGAAGGAACTACAAATGTTCGAGAGAAAAATACTGAGGATGTGCACCGGACTTTACTTCGATCGACAGCGACAAAAATACTACAGCAATAAGCGACTCTACGAGGAAGCAAAAATCATACCACTTGACAAGTATCTACTACGACCGGCGAAGATACTTGTAGGAAATATCGCCAACCACCCCAATCAGCTGATAGAAGAATGATAGCCCAACAACGACATCCGGAACCTAGGTACCTTTGCGCTATGGATATACTGGATGAGCACATAATTTCAATGGACAACGAAGAAGCAGTTAACTTTTACGCCGACACCCAGTCGGCATACTATCGTGGCTAAACGCCAATCAAAACAACCCAACTCAACCAACCCCACAACTGGACACCCGGGTCTGAACACCCCGAGGACAACCTAGTCAGCAGACTTTTTAAATTAAGTTTATCCATGTATAATATTTATTTATATTTTATAACTTAGTCATTGTATAATGTTAGGCCCCTTCTGTGCCAACAAAATTTTATATCAACCAATGTATCTTAGAAATAAGTTAATTTTAAGTCAATTGTAAATAACAAGTTCAATAAACTAAATTGAAATTGAATTGAAATTGACAAAGAAAGTCAGGATGGTCGAAGTTGTAACGAGAAGAGAGCGAAGAGAGTAAAGAGGAAGTTTGCTTCCTCTCCATACTTATGTAGTTGGGCAATCGTAGTAACGTTGCCTTGCAAATCGGACGTGCCAAATCTATTCCATATAACTTATCTTTTCATTCTTAAAACTATTTTCAATAATACATGAATTATTCATCATCTTTTCTTTTTATAATAAACTGATTATTTGTAAAATTCATTAAAAAAGATTATTTGTAAAATCGTAAAACAAAAGTGAAAAATTTCAATCGTTTTAAATAAATAAACAAAAAAAAAACAACAGTGAAAACAGAAACTAAAGTGAAAGATATCAATCGTTTTAAATTCAATAAATAAAAACCTGGACATTTTTGATAGTCAAGACTTTAAAACAGTCAAAATGGCGAATGATAACAATGGAATACCAGTCAGCGAACAATAAACATAGATTTCATCAAACTAAAAAAAAAAACTGGAAAAACTGCACTGTTCAAACAAGGAATTGACCTATATAATATATTGGATGGAAAAAGTACAGGGCCTAAATGCATTTCAGGTCCCATTGGATACGAATTACAAAAATGTGAAACTATGCCAATAGTAGAATTTAGTGCCATTCCGTCAACTTTACCTCAGTTTACAAGAAATGATTTGAGTACTCAACAAAAATATCTATAATGATTGCTATAAGCACTGGTGTTTTCTTCTGATTTGCTTTATATACAACCTGGGCCTGTAAACCATTCTTGATGGCTTACGAAAGCAAATCGAATATTAAGATTTTATGCTACTAAGACAGATCCCGAAGAAAAATTCTTGATATTAGCTACGTACGTGATGAAAGTTTATGGTCCAATGTGGTTCTCAATAAAATGCATTCCTTGGGTATAAATGGAGCTAAGCACCATTGGCAAACTATTAGTCTGAGTCGCTATTTGAACCCGGATTTGAAGAAGATCGTTGACAACGTAATCCAACGAAATGGATATTTCAATCATCCAGAGAATTCATAAAAACATTTGATGGAAATCGCGAAGATTTTCATCATTTATTATTAATTGTTACCGTGTATTTGCATTAGCTACATCTACTCAAAAATATATATATTCATCGATTATATACAAACTCAAATTACTGGGGAAGCAAAAAATATAGTCACGGTAGGAGATTCATATCCATTACCGAAAATAAGTGAAATCCTTGACAAACTGGGTCATACTAAGTATTTCACAACGTTAGATTTGGCGTCTGGATTTTATAAAATCCAAATTAACCTTGTTAATAACATAAATACCCATAGAGTAAATCAGAAATTTATCATTAAGTCAGTCTTTAAACCACCAAGCTTTAGAGAAGTGTATTCTTTTAGTATTTAATTAAATTGTAAAAAAAAAAGGAATAATATAAGGTTCAAATAAAAAAAGAATGAAATAAAAAAAAGAAAACTAAATGTTATTTTTTAAATCAACCGCGAGGCAAACGATTTAAATGAGGCGACATCCCAGGAGGGATTGCTGATCCAGGCGGATCGGCTTCTACAATTGTGTAAGAAAGCGAACAAGCTATTTATACAGCTTGTGGAAATAGCAGGAGAGGAGGAGTTATCTGTTCTTGATTGATGCCGAATATTATAAATTGGTGGAGCTTCTGAAGCA
The DNA here is from genome assembly GCF_945859705.1 of Episyrphus balteatus. NCBI lineage: Eukaryota > Metazoa > Arthropoda > Insecta > Diptera > Syrphidae > Episyrphus > Episyrphus balteatus. The sequence continues at coordinate 79,588,085 of NC_079135.1, read as the reverse complement.
ACAGTTGGTAGGAATCCTAATACCTGACGCTGCCAGCACAGCAGCACGATGTAAAAAACACCAGGGATGTTACCAATTTAGTTATTGTATCTAATATAAATAACAAGGACTTTGTTTGAAAAGATACAACAGAAATCAAAATGTATATTCATGTTGCAGTCCATAGTGCAACCATGTTGTAGTCGATAGTGCAACAATGTAGCAATACATAGTACAACCATATTGCGGTAAAGATATTAATAAACAAAGACTTGTTGCAGCAACTGTTGCCCAAAGAGAAGGTTGCTACGGTCTGGTCCAATGACTTTCGGTAAAAGAAGCAAAATTTTTATTTCAAAAATTTTGAACGCTATCTTACGGTAGGAGAAATCATTCAAGACAACTTACCGTGATCGTCATTGCGAAAAGATAAAATCGTTATAAGTATTTCTTGTGTGCGGAAAGAAATTTAAAGTCATAAGACTACAATTATTATAAGATAGTCAAACTATCCTTTTTTAAATTTATAAGTTGTGAACTTATATTTTAAGGTAAACTAATTGACCCTTATTTGTGATCTTTTTTGTTTAATTAATTTTTTTTTAATTATAGGCGGTTCTTGAATATAAGAGCCGTCATATCTCTTCTGCCCCGGTACTAAACAGGAAATTTCAACTAGGAAAATTGCTTCCGGAAAAAGTAGAAAAAGTTGTTCCGAATATACCTTAGAATACCTTCCAGGCAAACAGGAAATTTAGTCATTGACTCAACAAGAAAATAAATTGGATTCAAGAAAACTTAAACCGACAGAATCATATACAACCCGACTAAAAATAGTCAAACGATTCTTCAGACGGTACATAGCTCAGAGGCCTAACGCTCCGATATATGCTAACTAGCTGGGAGGGTTTGACGTTCAAATCCCAAACCAAATAAGATTTTTTTTGTTTAATAAGTGTTTCTGTTAATTTTGCCATACTTTTGCTCACCGCGTTGCTTCGACCAAAAGAGTGTTAGAAGAATTTTATTGGTACGCGAACCGTACTTAAACTAATGTAACTCATGTAATTAGAAGTGATATATAATAGTATTAAAATTTGAAATCTGTGAGTGGACGAGAGTTGAAGTCCTCAAAAAAATCAACAAAAATCAGCAGTTGCCACTAAAGAAGGATAAAAAGGGTGAGTTTTCTTTGTAAAGTTGTTTTCATAAATACATATTTACTTATAAATACATACTTTTTATATTAATTGCGAGAGTTAAAAAGGGTATTTTTTGCGGGGATCAATGCTATATTAATTATTATTAAAATTGAATAAAAGAGGATTTTGTATCCCAAACCTTACAAATAAATCGAAGACGTATCTATAATTTTGCGAAGAACATTATTTTTGGGAAGTAATTCAGTGGCTAAATAAGGCATATTAAATGCTTAAACATACTTAAAATTAAAATTTCTAAATATATACTAAGAACAAAAATATGTAGATGGCCATAGTTTCTATGTACAAAAATGGTAGTTCAAGCCATCTGACGGAAGATGTCGCTACGCTAACTGAGTTCTATTTACCACTTTCTTCCACAGGCGCTAGTAATCATTGAACCACATTTTCAAAAATTTTGTATTGAAACGAGAATCAACTAGCAGTCCATATATAATAGGTCAATGACTAAGAAACTTAAGCAAATTATTTTTAATATAAGTAATAATTTGAATTTAATTTTTTAAACGAATTAAAGACATAAGATTAAAAACATAAACTTAAAGTAATAAATCTATAAAAACACTAACTAATACATTTTTTTTACAATTAAAACCAACATGAATCTAATAAATTTAATTTCATGAAGATTTTAGTGATCTCACTATAAGTAGTGTGTTAATCCATAACCATAATTTTTTATTTTACTGTCTGCACATTTTTCGTTTTTAATGTCCACTTATTGCATAGAACATATTTTGTTTATCTTTCAAGTAGAGACCAAAACCTCTCATTATTAAATTCATCTTAAATGTTGTTTATACATACCACTTCGTTTCTTATCTCGCTTGTGTGTCGAATATGAGTATCATATTCGATGCCTTTCATAAAATAAACAATGATGAATATTGATGCTTCAGATTTGTTTTGAAGTTAGTCTTAAGTAAAACTCCGAAAAATAAAGTCGTTTAATTCATTATAAAATAAAATATACTGTTTTATTTTATTTAAGAAATTCGTGCTTAGCAAATTGGTGGCAGCTGTGAAATATACCAAAAAATTATTCAATTTCGAGACCAGCTTTAAACTCTATAAGCTCGCGTCGTCTTAATTCGAAATCAAGATAAAAGTATATAAAAAAAAAATCAAGAGTCGAGATTCAACCCTAAAATCTTTGGGTGAATCAACAATTCGACACGAGATTTAAAAACGAAAAAAAAAGAAGAGACTGATATCTTGTGCGTTATGTGCCTAAAAATTACAAAAAGATTGTGGAATTAACGTAATTCAGTGAAAATTAATCGAATATAATATATAAAAAAAAAACAAAACAGAAAAGAACAAAATTTGTTTAATTAAAAACTGTTAAAAGAAGGAGGCATGTGCAAGCCCCAACGTGATCGAAAAGAATAGAAGGCCAATCGAGAGCCCCAACGATATTAGAAGGAAGATCAACAGAGGCAATAAGCAGTTAAATACATGCTCAGGTGAGGACATCTTTTACAACAATAACAATTATGAAATTTTTTATGTAAGTTTGTTTAAGTTTTATAAATATGTTAGAAACTTCGGATCACGAGGAGAAAAAAAGATTTATTGTTTGAGTAATATTATTGATTGTATTGCTGATTATCTGTGTATTAGAATTATGGCTTCTAATAATTCTGAATCGAACCTTAGTGAGGAAATACTGGACTCCCAACTTCAATGCATTGGGGTTCAAACCGGGAACATATGTAATTTAAAAGTTTTTGAAATAGTGGCAAACAAAAAAAATTTCTGAAGAAGAAGCCAGTAAAGATAGTGAAGAAGGTGAAGACTACTTAGTCTATTTTAAAAATGAAATTTATTCGAGAAGAACATTTTTAGTTCTGTTAGAGGAAGAAAACAAAGTTGATAATGAAACTAAAGTTCTACAAACAGCTTTAGAGAAATTAAGATTAGCAGATTTAGGTAATAAAACCGGTGCTATTCCTAAATCAATGAAAATACAAGTGCAAATGAGTTACTAAATAAAGATAGGATGGAAAATAATGAAGTAAATTTCAGTAATTTAATTAAAAATACAAGTGCAAATGAGTTAGTAAATAAAGATAGGACGGAAAATAATGAAGTAAATTTCAGTAATTTAATTAAAAATACAAGTGCAAAGTAGTCACTAAAGAAAGGCAGGAAAATTATGGAATAAATTTACAATACAACTGTACTGCCTCAGCTTAGTTATTGCTCTTCTATAATATTTATGAGTACAATGGAAAAACAAACAAAGCTGCAAGTCCTACAAAATAGAGGGATGAGAATTATTTTAAAACGCGATAGGTATACTCCGATTGCAGATATGCTACGCTCTTTAGGCTGGTAAATTCAGCATTTAAAATATAAAGCATTAATCATGATATTCAAAATAAAACAAAATTTATTTCCCGTTTATTTACAGAATAATGTAGAATACATCACAAATAAGCGATATGCATTAAGAAATGCTGTAGATTTTACCTTTGTACAGGCGAGCACAAACACAAAACCAACAAAGGTCTTCAACTTTTCAACGGACTCCCGAATGAATTGAAAAATTCACTAACTTAAATTTATTTAAATCTAAAACTAACTTCTTATTAAAAAACAATCATTTTTTGTAAATTGTTTTTTAAAATTTTTTCCAGATTCAGATTTTTGTGGCTTCTCTCTTCAGGCTGGTCTATAGATAGTGGGGCGACATCCCACGTGTTCAATGACAAAACCAAATTTATTAATCTAACCAATGTAGAAAATTAAAGCGTTAGGTTTGCTGTTGAAAAGACTACTGATGTTTTCGGAAAGGGAGAAGTTTTTTAGACGTCAATCTAGGAAAGAACCTTAAAACCATACGGAATTTTATTACATTACCCTTTTTTAAGATATAATTTATTAAAATCTGTTCGGTGCGAATTCCTGTGGGGGTCGCAACCGAAATAATATATATGATGATTCCCCCTTTTTAAAATATAATTTATCAAAATCTGTCCGGTGGGAGTCCCGGAAAAGGGACCTCGACAACGGAAATAATATATATATATATTATATATGATATTATCTGTTTTTCTCTCGAAAAGCAAACGTGAAAAAGTCTTATTTTAATTTATTTCACTTATGTAATGGCGGGCCACTCACGGTCTCACACCTTGCCTCCAACTGTGCATCAATAAAAAGAACTCTATCATCTCACGGCATCAATGAACCGATGTTGGAACTACTGAAATCACCATCCATAGACAACATTAAAATAATTAGTTAAGGTCCGATGTTTACATATACCCCAAACGTCAAATTAAGAATATTTGAATCAACCAATAAAGCCTGCTAAACTTCTCAACAATATAGTGAACATCATATCAATAGAGCATGATGCAATCCAAAATTATAACTTAAACTTGTACGATCACAATCATGCAGGTAATCAATACCCCTGGGATGCAGTGTTCCAGACTCTAGTCGATTAGATCACCATCTCCCACCATATGAAATGAATTATAAGTTAGATATAAGTCAGTCTGATATTGTACCCGTTAGTGCTAAGATATTCATAAGTAACCCTTGTTCGGTTTAATTTTGAATAAAGATATTTTTTTAAACTTACAATGTGTAAGCAATAAATTAATTGGCGACCGTGACAGGACAACCGTTATAAAGTGGGCCAGAAAAAACAAAGTATGGTTTTATAATGCGTTGTCAGTGAAGTGAAGTGAAATCCACAATATAAAAATTTCAGAAATAAAAAGTATGAAAATATCGTGTGATTAGTGGAAAACATATAAGTATCCTTTGAATAGGAGAAAAAAAAAATAAAACAAAAACCCTAAATAAGTATCCTTTCGAAAAAGAGAACAAATTAAAATTGAATACAAAAAGGTGATTTAAGAAAATAAAAAAAAAAAATAAATAAAAAATAAAGAAGAAATAAATGAATAAAAAAGAGTTTAAACAAAAACGGGGACAAAAAGATTTTTCAAATAAAAAAAAAATAAAAATAAATAATTAAATACAAAGTGAAATAAATATGTATATGCATACATGCAAATAAAAACATTTAAAAAAAAAGGAAAATTATTAAATATATACATTAGGGTGGTCCAATTTTTTGGTTTTTACATTTCCGTTGTTCCCCACTCAAAAATTGGTTGCATATGTGTTTTGTATTACACACGTGAAATTTCAGCTTTTTAGGTGAAGTGTAAGTGGGCGCTCAACAGGCTCAAAGTTTTTGCTCAGATGCTGGTATAGCTGGGTCCTCATGCCTAGTAATTAACTCTTGTTTTGATTTATCAAGTGAATTAAGTTATGATGTGGTAAAGTTTTTCATAAAAAACCAATAGTTATGTGATATTTTCACAGATAATAATTTTTGTTCATTTAAATTCGTCTGTAAGTATTTTTTGCTTAAAGTTATCAAAACAGAATTAATCAATGAAATACGAGCTAATGACTCAAAACCAAAGAAACGTGAAAATCATTTACTTGGTTGTCGGGAACATGCGTGCTTATCATGTTTAATCCAAATTGCAACCTCAAGCCAAGTCCTAATACGATATAATCAGATATTAAGGATAAGGTAAGGGTAACAAAGTCTAATATTCCAAAGCTGATGAGCGCCCTCTTCCTTTTAGTTTTGAAGACTAAAACTTTCAGCATATGTTGGTATTGATGTCTGTAGCAAAATAATGGGTGGGGAACTAATGAATTATATGGTTTATTTTTTTGCCTTATAACGTGGACCACACTAATATACATATATATAATATTTAATTGAAGTTTTTTCAAACATCTTTAATTATATTCAGTGAAGTAAAGTTGAATAAAAAGAGTAAAAATAAAGACTGTAAAGAATAAAAGAGAAAGATAATAGTGAAAGAAAGAGAAAAAAGAAAATAAATAAACAAAAAGTGTGAATAAAGAAAATAATTAAAAAAAAGAAAATTAAATATAATGTGCAAAAACAGGAAATAAACCTTAAAAAACAAAAAAAAACATTTGAAGTCTATTTCATCAGTTTCACCAGTTCAATCAGCCAGTGACAACAATATAGGAGCAGCAGAAACAGGAATAAAAGCAGAAAAATCAACACCAGAATTAATTAAAATGAATATTGAAAAATGGAAACACCATTTATATTAATGACATTGATAGCAATTGGAACATGCGACATAGTTGACTACACGAGAGAAAACTATTTACTACTAGAGAATGGTAATGCAGCTCTGTATAATAGTCCAAGCGGCGACCGTCGAGTTTCTTAGCTCATAAGGTTAGAGGTTAAAATTAGTGTCAAATGAAAGATAAGTTGATACTGAAAATAAAAAAATAGGGTTGCCACTTCTAAAATGGGAACTTCCATGTGGCAACCCTATTTGAAAGGAAAAATTGTCACATAACTAATACATTCATATCTTTGTTGTTTGGCCAGATAAAAAAAATTTGAAAAGCCAACCGAAAGCCAAAATAGTAAAAAAAAAATAATAAAATAATATAAAGAACGTAACCCTACAAATGTGGCAACCCCATCCAAATGAAAACAACACTGACAAAAATCTTCTTTGAACAAAACAGTATAACTTTTTATGCACTAGAAAGCTAAACTATACGCCATATTTTAGATAATACTCCCTTCTATCTAAAAAATGTCGGGTTCCACCCCGCAAATGCAGACAAGTACTCGGCAACCCTATCCAAATGCTAAAAAACATAAAAAATCACTTGTTTTTTGGCCAAAGTGTATAATATTTGATAGAGTTAAAGGCTGTTAAATACATCATGTTTAGCTTAGACTCTCTTCTATCTGAAAAATGTCGGGTGCCACCTCGCAAATGCAGACAAGTACTCGGCAACCCTACTAAAATGCTAAAAAACGCAAAAACCACTTGTTTTTTGGCCAAAGTGTATAATATTTGATAGAGTTAAAGGCTGTAAAATACATCATGTTTATTTTAGACTCTCTTCTATCTAAAAAGTGTCGGGTGCCACCCCGCAAATGCAGATTAGGAATCGGCAACCCTATCCAAATGCTAAAAAACCCAAAAATCACTTATTTTTTGGCCAAAGTGTATAATATTTGATAGAGTTAAAGGCTATAAAATACATCATGTTTAGCTTAGACTCTCTTCTATCTAAAAAATGTCGGGTGCAATCAATTCAATTTAGTTTATTGAACTTGTTATTTACAATTGACTTAAAATTAACTTATTTCTAAGATACATTGGTTGATATAAAATTTTGTTGGCACAGAAGGGGCCTAACCTTATACAATGACTAAGTTATAAAATATAAATAAATATTATACATGGATAAACTTAATTTAAAAAGTCTGCTGACTAGGTTGTCCTCGGGGTGTTCAGACCCGGATGTCCAGTTGTGGGGTTGGTTGAGTTGGGTTGGTTTGATTGGCGTTTAGCCACGATAGTATGCCGACTGGGTGTCGGCGTAAAAGTTAACTGCTTCTTCGTTGTCTATTGAAATTATGTGCTCATCCAGTATATCCAAAGCGCAAAGGTACCTAGGTTCCGGATGTCGTTGTTGGGCTATCATTCTTCTCATCAGCTGATTGGGGTGGTTGGCGATATTTCCTATAAGTATCTTCGCCGATCGCAGTAGATACTTGTCCAGTGGTATGATTTTTGCTTCCTCGTAGAGTCGCTTGTTGCTGTAGTATTTTTGTCGCTGTCGATCGAAGTAGAGTCCGGTGTACATCCTCAGTATTTTTCTCTCGAACATTTGTAGTTCCTTCATGGCTGTCTTGGAGATGGTATACCATACCGGAAAGCTGTAGGCAATGACAGGTCGCAGAAGCTGCTTGTAGATCAAGAGTTTCGTTGGTTGACTTAATCCTGTTCTTTTTTTTATCAGAGGGTGAAGGCGATGGAAGGCAAAGTTGGCTTTTTTGAGGACCAAACGGGAGTGATTGTTGAATCTGAGGAGCTCGTTAAAGTTGATTCCTAAGTACTTGGCACTGCGTTTGGCTGGCAATCTAGTTCCATCTGGAACCCTGCATTTGTGAGGTGGCACCCGAAATTTTTCAGATAGAAGAGAGTCTAAGCTAAACATGATGTATTTTACAGCCTTTAACTCTATCAAATATAATACACTTTGGCCAAAAAACAAGTGATTTTTATGTTTTTTAGCATTTGGATAGGGTTGCCGGGTACTTGTCTGCATTTGCGAGGTAGCACCCGACATTTTTCAGATAGAAGAGAGTCTAAGCTAAACATGATGTATTTTACAGCCTTTAACTCTATCAAATATTATACACTTTGGCCAAAAAACAAGTGATTTTTGGGTTTTTTAGCATTTGGATAGGGTTGCCGATTCCTAATCTGCATTTGTGGGGTGGCACCCGACATTTTTTAGATAGAAGAGAGTCTAAAATAAACATGATGTATTTTACAGCCTTTAACTCTATCAAATATTATACACTTTGGCCAAAAAACAAGTGGTTTTTGCGTTTTTTAGCATTTTAGTAGGGTTGCCGAGTACTTGTCTGCATTTGCGAGGTGGCACCCGACATTTTTCAGATAGAAGAGAGTCTAAGCTAAACATGATGTATTTAACAGCCTTTAACTCTATCAAATATTATACACTTTGGCCAAAAAACAAGTGATTTTTATGTTTTTTAGCATTTGGATAGGGTTGCCGAGTACTTGTCTGCATTTGCGGGGTGGCACCCGACATTTTTTAGATAGACGAGAGTCTAAGCTAAACATGATGTATTTTACAGCCTTTAACTCTATCAAATATTATACACTTTGGCCAAAAAACAAGTGGTTTTTGCGTTTTTTAGCATTTTAGTAGGGTTGCCGAGTACTTGTCTGCATTTGCGAGGTGGCACCCGACATTTTTCAGATAGAAGAGAGTCTAAGCTAAACATGATGTATTTAACAGCCTTTAACTCTATCAAATATTATACACTTTGGCCAAAAAACAAGTGATTTTTATGTTTTTTAGCATTTGGATAGGGTTGCCGAGTACTTGTCTGCATTTGCGAGGTGGCACCCGACATTTTTCAGATAGAAGAGAGTCTAAGCTAAACATGATGTATTTTACAGCCTTTAACTCTATCAAATATTATACACTTTGGCCAAAAAACAAGTGATTTTTGGGTTTTTTAGCATTTGGATAGGGTTGCCGATTCCTAATCTGCATTTGTGGGGTGACACCCGACATTTTTTAGATAGAAGAGAGTCTAAAATAAACATGATGTATTTTACAGCCTTTAACTCTATCAAATATTATACACTTTGGCCAAAAAACAAGTGGTTTTTGCGTTTTTTAGCATTTTAGTAGGGTTGCCGAGTACTTGTCTGCATTTGCGAGGTGGCACCCGACATTTTTCAGATAGAAGAGAGTCTAAGCTAAACATGATGTATTTAACAGCCTTTAACTCTATCAAATATTATACACTTTGGCCAAAAAACAAGTGATTTTTATGTTTTTTAGCATTTGGATAGGGTTGCCAAATACTTGTCTGCATTTGCGGGGTGGCACCCGACATTTTATAGATAGAAGAGAGTCTAAAATAAACATGATGTATTTTACAGCCTTTAACTCTATCAAATATTATACACTTTGGCCAAAAAACAAGTGGTTTTTGCGTTTTTTAGCATTTTAGTAGGGTTGCCGAGTACTTGTCTGCATTTGCGAGGTGGCACCCGACATTTTTCAGATAGAAGAGAGTCTAAGCTAAACATGATGTATTTAACAGCCTTTAACTCTATCAAATATTATACACTTTGGCCAAAAAACAAGTGATTTTTATGTTTTTTAGCATTTGGATAGGGTTGCCGAGTACTTGTCTGCATTTGTGGGGTGGCACCCGACATTTTTCAGATAGAAGAGAGTCTAAGCTAAACATGATGTATTTTACAGCCTTTAACTCTATCAAAAATTATACACTTTGGCCAAAAAACAAATGGTTTTTGCGTTTTTTAGCATTTTAGTAGGGTTGCCGAGTACTTGTCTGCATTTGCGACGTGGCACCCGACATTTTTTAGATAGAAGGGAGTATTATCTAAAATATGGCGTATAGTTTAGCTTTCTAGTGCATAAAAAGTTATACTGTTTTGTTCAAAGAAGATTTTTGTCAGTGTTGTTTTCATTTGGATGGGGTTGCCACATTTGTAGGGTTACGTTCTTTATATTATTTTATTATTTTTTTTTACTATTTTGGCTTTCGGTTGGCTTTTCAAATTTTTTTTTATCTGGCCAAACAACAAAGATATGAATGTATTAGTTATGTGACAATTTTTCCTTTCAAATAGGGTTGCCACATGAAAGTTCCCATTTTAGAAGTGGCAACCCTATTTTTTTATTTTCAGTATCAACTTATCTTTCATTTGGCACCAATTTTAACCTCTAACCTTATGAGCTAAGTAACTCGACGGTCGCCTCTCCGACTATAATGATTACGGAACTATTTTTCATATAACACATATTACTTACATTGAAAAATTACTAAAAGAAACTGAACTTGAAATAGAAAAGAACTATTACAAAAATGTAAATTTTGACAATGACATATTTAATGCTAGTAAGGATACAGATATTACAATTATAAAAACAATTTATAATTTGTTGAAAAGACTTAAAAAAAACTGTCCATAAACTCTAAATAGAAATTATGCCTTTATTTGATGCATTGCTACGTTTAATTATTTAGCAATGGAAAACCTAAACGTTAAACAGCTCCAAGCGGAACTGAAGGAAAGACAACTTCCAATTACTGGGGCAAAGAGGGTCCTTATAAATAGAATTCAACAATACGACAGATCAAAAAGAACGAAAGAGACAATTCATGTAAGAAACGAAATTACTGATGCCCAAAACTCAACACCTTTAGAAGTACCAGAAATCGAACTAGTAAACGTCCAAGAAAGTTCAGAATGCCCAAGCATGGGCGATAGCGATTTGAGAGCGAGGGAATGGGACATTATAAAAAGCGAAAAGTAGTTGATTGAAAAGGAACGAGCTATGATGAAACGAGAAAAAGAAATATCTGAAAAGCTAAAATTGCTCGAAAAAAGAACTATGGTCAGGACCACAGACAGAGAAATAAGGTCAACTGTAGCATCCGAGAAATTGGTGATGCGCTCCCATCATTTACCACTGGGGAAATAACTTTGATCTCGGCAGAGAGTTGGATAAAACAAGTGGAGAGCCTAATGAAGATTTACAATTGGGACGAGAGGGCAGTGTTACTGGCTGCCGCTTCCAAAATGCATGGACCAGCTCGCTACAGGTGGGATACCACGCAAGAGGTATCATCTACTTGGAACGAATTCGCAAAAGGACTGAAGGCGAACGAAAGAAAGAGAAAACAGAAAATAAATAAACAAAAAGTGTGAATAAAGAAAATAATTTAAAAAAAAGAAAATTAAATATAATCAGTGCAAAAACAGGAAATAAACCTTAAAAAACAAAAAAAAAAAAACATTTGAAGTCTATTTCATCAGTTTCACCAGTTCAATCAGCCAGTGACAACAATATAGGAGCAGCAGAAACAGGAATAAAAGCAGAAAAATCAAAACCAGAATTAATTAAAATGAATATTGAAAAATGGAAACACCATTTATATTAATGACATTGATAGCAATTGGAACATGCGACATAGTTGACTACACGAGAGAAAACTATTTACTACTAGAGAATGGTAATGCAGCTCTGTATAATGATTACGGAACTATTTTTCATATAACACATATTACTTACATTGAAAAATTACTAAAAGAAACTGAACTTGAAATAGAAAAGAACTATTACAAAAATGTAAATTTTGACAATGACATATTTAATGCTAGTAAAGATACAGATATTACAATTATAAAAACAATTTATAATTTGTTGAAAAGACTTAAAAAAAACTGTCCATGAACTCTAAATAGAAATTATACCTTTATTTGATGCATTGCTACGTTTAATTATTTAGCAATGGAAAACCTAAACGTTAAACAGCTCTTAGCGGAACTGAAGGAAAGACAACTTCCAATTACTGGGGCAAAGAGGGTCCTTATAAATAGAATTCAACAATACGACAGATCAAAAAGAACGACAGAGACAATTCATGTAAGAAACGAAATTACTGATGCCCAAAACTCAACACCTTTAGAAGTACCAGAAATCGAACTAAAAACGTCCAAGAAAGTTCAGAATGCCCAAGCATGGGCGATAGCGATTTGAGAGCGAGGGAATGGGACATTATAAAAAGCGAAAAGTAGTTGATTGAAAAGGAACGAGCTATGATGAAACGAGAAAAAGAAATATCTGAAAAGCTAAAATTGCTCGAAAAAAGAACTATGGTCAGGACCACAGACAGAGAAATAAGGTCAACTGTAGCATCCGAGAAATTGGTGATGCGCTCCCATCATTTACCACTGGGGAAATAACTTTGATCTCGGCAGAGAGTTGGATAAAACAAGTATAGAGCCTAATAGAGATTTACAATTGGGACGAGAGGGCTGCCGCTTCCAAAATGCATAGACCAGCTCGCTACAGGTGGGATACCACGCAAGAGGTATCATCTACTTGGAACGAATTCGCAAAAGGACTGAAGGCGAACTTTCCCCAGCACGATAGCGAGGTAGAAATGCATCAACAGCTCACAAAACGTATAAGGAGATCTCATGAATCTATCGAAACATACTGCCATGAGATGAACATGTTTGGAAAAAGAATTAATCTCAGTGACCATCGACGACCATCATATGATGTCAAGCTTAGCAGCCAGCGATCTAAAGAAAATAACTGAAGTCGTTGAAAAGGTCAAATGGTATGAAAGCATAAGAGATAACTTTCGACAACACGCGGCAAGGCACAATCAAAACAAACAACAACAGCAGACCGTATGAAACGATGGGTAGCTATAAATACGGACTTCGACGAGGATATCGAAAGAGTTAGGATGGACGAGTCTGTAACAGCAACACTGAAATGTAAGAGAGAAGAATGGGGAGAAGAGAGACCAAAAGGAGTCGGGAAGTAGAGTTGGTACTGAGCGGTTGTGCTCGTCTTTGAATTCTTGTTATTTTGTAATTTATTTGCAATTTAATTAACTTATAATAATAATTTATTTCGAGAAAAGTTTTTATTAAAATGATTAAATTAGAAGCACTTGAAGTGAATCAATTACATAAACTTTTGAAAAGTCACGATTTACCGATCGCAGGTAATAAAACCCACAAAATAGCGAAGCTTATAGAAGTACTAGCAGCCGATGAAGTGGATACAGAGGAATTGTACTTGGAAGAAGTAAACGCAGCTGATTTACATGGAGGCGCAAGCAAAAAGAATCGTTGACAGAATACTGCTACGTTACGTAAATCTCACCATTGGGAGACGAGGTAAGTTGGAGGATTTTTCCATAAATTCATAAACCATTAATGGGTTAAATGATTTACTTACAAGAACGTTACTATCTCAATCTTCAAACGTGCAATAAGTTCATGAATTCTCTCGGAACCCGATAAACCACTCAAACGTAGGCGGTATTGCAACATCATCTCAAGCGACCACACGAAACCGTGGTACAATATCAGACCCGTCTTCGATTTCAGTGACAATATGCTAGAAGACAACCAACTCATCGAAGATGGAGAATCAGGAGAGGCCAAGCTGTCAACGGCAACACTGACATCCAACTAAGTTTTCCTCCATGTATGATACAACCTAATAAATCATTATTATACGCATTCGTATAATACATATATCGTGTATCAATTAATATGTTCCAATATTAAAGTTTTATTTATTAAATCCGGGCTTTTCCTTTGACACATTGCATTATGTAAGGACTACGAACCAACGAAGGTGCTACCACAACAACAGTTCCGACATCTTGCAGGAAAATTTGGTCTCATGCATGTAGAAATACATATTTGTATGCGTGAAATGTAAAAAAGGGACAGATTGATAGCAATTTGAATTTAAAAAAATAGTGCCAAACATTTCCTGGTAGCTAGTGCTTTAAATCATGTTAATTATGTAGTCAAAATATTAATAATTGTAAAAATAAAAGAAAATATTGTCTCATATCTAAAGCTTAATTTTTTCATACTATTAATAAAGCGATAACATGGGATACTTAAAATTGTAGCTGTTTTGATAGAATTAACTTTTTTTAAACGGAATTTCATTTCACTTTAGAAGTTCCTAATACATAATCAACTTGTCATAAGAATTCATTACCAATGCAATACTTTCTAGATATTTTTCTGAAATAAGGTTTCGTTCTGCTTTCCAAAATAGAACTTTTTACTAACGTTAAAAATCCTTAGGTTTTTGAAATTCTAAGCGTACATAAATTGGATAGCAGAATAATGCTGTATAATAAAATATTGAGTAAAAATATAAATCTTTTCTCGACACGAAATAAAAGATTTTAATTTTGATTAATTTCAGTTAAGCAAATCATTCTACAGATATAAATTGCATCAAATTTAATTTATTGAAAAATAAAATAAACCTTAATTTAGAATAAATATAGAATGTTGCAGACCTTTCTTTTTATTTTACACGTACAATTTGAATAATTCCAAAATATCAACTCCATTTTGTTTGCATACAATGAAATATTGATCTGGACTTTATTTATTACACAAAATCATAGTGTTTGCAATTTTTTGGCAGCGAAATAAATACAAAGTAAAGTTATAATTTTACAATTTAAAAAAAGAAAATCTCAAGTTTTTCACATTACGATATCAATGTTATTGAATTTTCAATTCATTTAAAATTTGTTTTATTTAAACTATTTCAATTAAAAAATGCTTGTCAATGTCCAAAGTTATTTAAAAATTATTTAATTAAATATTATTTTACGATTTTTAAACTTAAATTATATTTGTATCTGTGTGACAAACAAGACTTTAATATTTTAAAACTTTGATTCTTTATGCTTAAAATTAATATATTTGCAACAAATTAATGCAATTTGATTTGTTACTCTTTAATTTATTTCTCAAATCTATTAAACTCTTGAATATTATTTAATTTTTTTTAAAATAAATTTTAAATAAACAATTTAAGGTATTTCAAGAGAAATTTAATAAAATTTAATGTGCATGTTTACTTTTAGATAATATATATATGTATATATATTTATTTTAACTTTTAAAATTTTTATTTTCAGCGATTTTTTTTGTCCGGTTCCGTCTCATTATCCTGCAAAAAATATGCCAAATTTTAACTAAATAACTGAGCAGGAGAGTTTAACACAACTTTTGAAAAAAAAAAAAAAATAGTTTTTGTGTTTTGTAATTTTTTGAAACTTGATATTCAGCTAATAGTAGGAATTGTTCCATGTACGTGCATAAAAAATTTGTGAATGATATTAAATACGAACATTGTCAATACAAGCTATAAATATTGATCAGTGAACTAAAAAAAATACTACCCAATAGCTTCTGCCAATTAAATTTACCAAAATTCGAGTGAAACAAGGGTTTTCAGATGCATTTTGTCAGAAAACAGAAACTGGTATAAGCCAAATTTTGATTAACTATCACGTTAGATAATCCCATTAATCATTTCTGAGAGGATCCGTTCATGTTTTGTTAGAGGTGAAATTATATTCATATACACAAACTAGGTTGTTCAAAGATTATAAAAAATAGGTTATTTATTGCAAATTTTGAATATTTTATACCTGTAGATGCGTATTTTGTACTTAAGATCTGCAAATAAAACACACAACCACTCACATTACCCCACACAAACTTATGTTGGTTTCCATTTGAAACAAACATTTTTTTAGCAAATCCAATTATCTATTGTGACAAATGGATATTGCCAAGAGATTTATTTTTAATCATAATACTATGTTTCCACCTACCCTAAGTACCTATAAATAAAATAAATCTTGATATTTATTCTAAATCTATATAGTATAACAATGTTTGGTTAAAAACACTTTGAAAACATAGTATAACCGTGTTTTATAAAAAAAAAAACCTAAGATAAATGTAAAATGCTGCGGTGTGTGTGAAAGTGCGTGTGCAAAAAGGTATAAATCTCGTCAAAAATCTAGATCTGAAAAATTTTATCTTGGATCAAAAAAAAAAAAAAAAATGTCTTTTGTCAAATAGAATTTGAGATGCCAGGTATTTCCCAATTTTTTTGGAAGATCAAAAGTAATTGCAATTAGAAATTCATATTAATGATAAAACTCGGAAACTTTAGCTTAATTATCTTAAAGTTATCCTTGATTCCAAACTAACATGGAAAATGAACACAGTGGAAAGAATGAAAGGAATAATATGCAAAGGATAGCCTTTTCTTTCTTCTTCTTAAGTTGAATCCTCTTTTTTCATCATTAATGTAAAAAAGTATCGTTCGCTGAAGATCGTTTCACTGTTTAGATCCGAAATGCTTACGTTTTAAATAAAATTTAAGTTAATCGATTTTGAGGTTAATAAGGATCAAAATTTACTTAAAACTAAATAGCCTGTATAAGAATAACAAGGGTTACATATGAGATATGACTAAGCAAGTGTGGAAATTATTCTAAAACTTCTAGTCCTGGACGAGTCCATAAGATACCGCAGTCAAAAGCGCTCTTGGACCAAAGGCCATGGGTCTATCTTGGTCACAATGGCCGGGCTAGAGGTGAAGAGTGACTACATACTAACCAAAATAGATTTCAATAAACGTTTCTCTATCGCTTTATGTATTAAATTTAGTTGCCATGGAAACATTAAACTGCATAGCGACCAAAAGAATCCGACATAATCTACATATCAAACGATCAAAATGTCTGTCTCTGAAAAAATCTCAAACAAATAAGTTCCGTTATACGTGTCACAACTGAACACTGTGGAACTTAGATGGCACACTGAAATGGAGTAGCTATAAAGCTCTATCAAAAAACAAGTAAAATAATCCTTAGTAGGTATGATTTGGTTCAGAATTTGATCTGATATTGCAAGAAATTCATTTCATACCAGAAAAACCATTTCCTGACCAAATTTATCTGAAAAAACTTGTCCATTGACTTTCTAAAACCCAGTCTCATAAATAAATAAGATTAACAATATCCAATTACTAAATTATACATAATTGACAATGTTCGTATGATTAATAAAAGAAAACTAACTTTTTGTCGGCAAATCTACATGGTTCTTTGTTAACAAAAATCTTTACTCGCTGCTTTTTTTTCCTTCGAACAATAAATTTGCCAGTGAAATGTTAATTTTCTTTTCAGACTTAAATAAAACTTCTATCCAAGTTAAACTATAAACTTAATAATATTCTCTAATTACCTTTGATTTAGTATCCTCCAAGTGCTTGGTACGAGCAGCTTCATATAAAGCCACGAACTTGTCGCGTTGTACTTTAAAAGCGGCAAACAATTCATCATTCTTTTTGCCCTTCAATCTGTTTTCAATATTCTCCTTCTTATTGTGTTCCTGTCGAATTTCTTCAGTTACCCATGGCTTATCCAATGGATATTGATTGATAATTTCTTTTAATGTTTTCTTAGAAGGAACATCACTTTTGGTAACGGATGCAGCGGCAGCAGCCGCTTTAATTGGTTTACCATTTCGTCTGTGTTTTATAATACGAGACGGTGCAATGGCATTATTTCCACGTCTCATAGGCGGAGGGGGTGCATTTCTAGACCTCCGCATCATTGGCGGTGGGATTGGTGGCAACGGAGGTCCTGGCCTCACACCAACCATATTATTACGCATCATCGGTGGTATGACATTAAAATGATTGGCCATCGGATCAATGGGAATTGGCGGCATTGGTCCTCGCATTGGCATGGGCGGTATCGGTGGCATTGGTCTGCGGGGCATGTTCATGCCATTGAATTGTCTGTTTCCTCCTCCACCGCCACCAAATTTTGGATGATTGTGTCGCATAGGTGCGCCACCACGGCCATTACGACCAACTGACCAATTATTTCGGTGTGGTTCGCCAATATTTCTTGGTGGTGGCATCATATTTCTTTGTGGTCGGCCACCGGTGGCATGAGTCATTTTTTTATTTATACCTGAATTTGGGGCGGCAATTGGTGGAGTTGGATTATTAAAGTCCATGTAGCCAGGATTATCTGGTATTTGGCTGGCATTGAACATTGCATTGAGTCCATTGGGACCGTTCATTGGCGAGTTTTGCTTGAACATTTTAGCAGCTCGCGGCAGATTTTGTCTTCGGACAGTAGGCATATATCCACTCTTAGAAACCATGTTTAATTAAAATAGCATCAATTGGGATTGATGTGAGTTTGTACAATTTGAAAATTCGTAGTTTTTTAGATTTTATTTGCAATAGAGAATTTGATTTTAATATACTCAATTTTTTTTTTTTCTCTCTGAAAAATGTCGGCTTCGAAGCTACACACATAAATTTTTATTTTAAGTGCTAGAAAAAGAAGAGGATATTGTTGTTTTGTAGTTTTTGTTGGTGAAAGTGTTGTTGAAAATTTTGGATAGGACACATTTTAGACGTGTTCATGACAAATCTTAAGTCATGTTTACATGGACAAGCATGTATGATTATTGTTTTAAAAAATGTATTATTGGAGAATTAACTTCTTTTTCGTTTAATTTTGGAATTTGTTCACGATGGTGGGATGAGAACATGCGCTTAGTACGCTGATTGAGCTAATATTTAGCTCTCGTACAAAATTGTCTCAAAAATTTAGCCGTACTAAAATTTATTTCTGAATTTCAGTCGAGTTGGGCGCAGATTCAGCTAGAAAGTCACATATTAGATGCCAACTGTTCATTTTTAATTTCTCTTTATCACAAAAAATTAGCCTAGAAAAACCCAGAAAAAAATGGTCAATCCACAAAACAATTTTAGGCCGTGTGCGAATTGCGTTAAAATGTTGGTTAAAATATGACGTTTGGTTAAAATTTGACACTAGCATGGTGAATAAAATGGGTTAAAATTTACCCAGCTGCGGAGCAGGGTAAAATTTGACACTAGTGGTTAAAATTTGACGTTTCTCAAGATAGAAAGATCAAGATAGATTTGAAATTATTTTTGTTATAATGCGTTGATATTTTAAGAAATGTTAAAAGTATTAATACAAAGTACTTCCTCAAATTAATATTCATCTTGAAAAATTGAAAATCTACTAATTGTTTGTTTGTTTTTTATTTTTTATATTTCTATTTTGTTGGCAGCTGGTGAACTACGAATTAGTGTTAGAAGACAATTAATAAATTTCTTTTTCATACTAGAATATTTAACTTGATATATTTTCAACTGGGTTTTGTTAAAAAAAATAGTTAATTGAATATAAGAAAAACCATTTTTGAGAGTAATTTTGTTTTATCTTGAGGGAATTTTATTCAAAGTAGTACCAAGAAAAAAGTCCCATTTAATACATTTTAAGCCAATTCGCACAGAAAAAAAATAAATTTGAACCCTTTTTTAACCAAACGTCAAATTTTAATCGTGGTAGAAATTTTAACCAACATTTTAACGCAATTCGCACACGGCCTTAGGTCGTTGGCGTTCAGACGAACCATTATGGCTTGAACACATGCATGACTGCAAACTCTTCAACTTGGCAACAAGAAGTTATTAGGTGTGTCCCACAAAGTGAGATCTCTGAGGAGAGGACTCAAAGATTTTTTTAAGTGAAAAAAGAACTCGTTTTTTTTTTGCAGATTTTTCAGATGAAATTTTTTGGATTCATTTTTCTCATTTCTTTTTTTTTTCTTCTTGTTTTGACGTTTGTTTGACAAAACAGCTGTTGGTTCGATATTGAAATTAATGGTGTGCAGAAATAAAAGTGTTAAAAAAATGAAAAAAATTAATGAAAATTTGAAGATAATTTTTATTATTATTATTCGAAACAATTTTTTTCACAATTAAATATTTGATAAAAGTTGCAGTTGTGTGAAGTTGTTGTTGAAGTGTTGGATTTGAAAAAAAAAATTGGATTCATCTGAGAAACTTGTCCCACAAAATTATTTTGCTCTTTTACTTGAACTTGAACCCTCAGATATGTTTTCTTTGTGGGACGCGCCTTATATATTTTGTATGAAAGTGACAGAACGCACTTCGTCTCCAAAAATTTCGTGAAACTTCAAATCAATTTCATTGAACGCACACAAATTGTACTTCATTTGTTTGCTTCTTGTGTTTTTACCAAAATACAAAATTGTATTTATTTTACATGTATTCTATTTATTCAATTTAAATTGGTTGTTATTTTGAAAAATGTTAGAAAAAAGTTTCAAGAGAGAAAAAACATGTAGAGCATGTACAAAAACTGAACTAGAACTTGTTTCGCTCTTTGACAAACAAATTGTCCCAGGTGGACTTTGTTATTCCGACATGATTACAGAATGTACAATGTATACGGTAGGTTTTCAGGATTCAATATTTTAATTGAAACAAATGTAATAAATCAAATCAATTAGCTACAACAAGACGATGCACTACCACCATTAATCTGCTATGAATGCACTGATAAAGTCAGAGCTGCATATGAATTCAAGAAACAATTTGAAGAATCCCAAAACAAACTTCTAGCTTTGCTTGAATCGAAAAAAGAAATTACGATAGAACCAGTTGAAGCTATATTTTATAATGTCAATAATGAAATTGATGATACCAATGAATCTGTGTGCTCACGACGAAAATCCACTCGTTCCAATTCGAATCGAGAATCATCTAGTGTTCAAAATGTATTCCAAGAAGAACCAATTGATGTAATTGTTTTGATTGTTGTTTTCTAAGAAACTTGTTAAATATTTGTTTTTTCTCAGGATCAAATCAACACATCAACAGAAAATACCGGATTGAATAAGTGTCCAAACTGCTCAAAGGTTTTCGTTAGGATGGGACACTTGAAAAACCACATAAACAAATGGCATAAAGAAGTGGACAGACTTGAAATAGAATCAATTGAAAAGTTTGAAACAAAAACAAAACTCTAGGTCTATAATTAAGTAACATTTCTTGTTATTCTTCCAGGGTTGTTGTTAAATGTGAAAAAGCAGAGTTTTACGTTTCAACTATCAAAGAAATCCAAGATGTTATAAAACCAGAAAGTGATGAGGAGGAAGATGGCGGCGTTGATTTTGGAAATGATAATAGCGAAGATGCCATCAACTTTCCCGATACAGAAACTATTCAGCCTGTCAAAGGTAAATAAAATTAATTTATAAACTTATATTAGTTAATTTTAAGGTAAAAGCCCATTTGGTTCAAGTGCTTCACAGGCAAATTTTCTTATACTTTAATTCAATCCTAAGTGGGCTTAAGGTCTTGTTAATATATTTTCCTAGCTTTAGTTTTATATTGTATTAATAAATTAAATGACGTTGATGTTTTTCAGATAGAAAAACATTACAGTAAAAGAATGTTAACAAAAATGTTCCATATATAGGTTAGGTATATTAGATACAGAAAATACTGTTAAAAGAAGAACAGATTGTGAAGGGCTCAGCAATATTCATAGTCAATTTCTTCAAAGAAATATTTTAGTTTGAATAGATGTTCAATTTGATTCTGTAGGCTAGATTTGATAAGAAATTTTGAATTTTGAAAAATGACAGCTAAAACGCTTCTCAGAAGAGAAACTCTCTTCTCGATTTAAAATCAGAAGCACTAATACATGAAGAGTAAAATGTCAACAAGAAAATTAGTAGAGTAACTTAAGCCAATTATTAGGGAACCCGGCGGAACAGCAATCTTCCATCGTTTAAGCGTTAAATGCAATTTTCTCACAATCTGACTTCAAACACAAAAAAAAAACTTTGAAAATAAGGGCAACACCTACAATATTTTAAAATACATTTTTAAAAAGCCAGAAGCTCATTCTTATCTCTTAAATTTAAATCCACTAATTTTAATTAAGAGTTTTTGAAAAAATGGTCCTCAAACTCAGAATTAAAAAAAAATGTTATTACTTTTTCTAATAAAATATGAATTTATTTTAAAAAATTTTTGGCCATAAATATTATCAGTTGAATTCCGAAGCAGAAAAGGTAATATATATGACATAAAATCCTATACAAATTAAAAATAACTTCAATTTCAATGGTTTTTTTTTTTTTTGATAAAAAACTGAGTTTTTGCATTGAAATAATTAATTTTCTCAAAGACTTTGGTTAATAAGAACTTTAAATTTTTGCTATTTAACTTTCAACAGTAAGGGTTATTAAATGAATAAAAAATAATTTTATATTCAATAGTCAATTAATAAGAAAATGCATCAATTAATAAGAAAATGCATCTATCGCTTGAACGATGGCAGATTGTTCCTCACTCCCATATATTTTTTTTCCTTGAATTTCCTAGACAATCTTTTGGCACCAATTAATTTATGAAATTTAAGAAAAATTTTTGAAAAAAAATTTTTTTGTTCACAAAAATCTTCAATTAAATTTAAAAAAACAAAACGGCAACACCGGTAATTTTTAATCTATAGACTTTAAAGTATTTTTTAACCGACGTTTGGAAAAAAAACATCATCAAAATCTAAGCTGTTCGGCCGGGTTTCCTAATATTGCCAACTTTTGAGCTTTAGTTACTCCACTAAATACTCAATCATTCTTTTATTGTTTTGTGAAATTAAAACTAATTAGAAAACTAAAATGGGTACCTTAATGCAATGGAATGATTTTTTTACCATTTTCTTCTTCATCGTCGTTTTCAGATTTATAATTTTTAATAATTTTTTTTTTTGTTTGAAAGAAAAAAAAAAATAAAATAAATATTTTTTGTTTGAAAGAAAGAAAAAATAAAATCAATATTTGAAATTTCACAAACACAAAAAAACGAACAGAATTGAGTGGAAGCGACTTGACCTGTTCCATTCGATTTCAGAATGATTGAATTCTTGAGTGAAACCAATCGAAAACAACATAAGATTCGAATTTTTTTGAATTTTTAAAATATTTTAAATTACAATAAATAAAAGCAAGCAAAAACTATCAAACTAGAATTTATTGAGATTGAATTCTTAAGATTAGAAGACAAAGTACTCTGTGAGTAAAGAAATTAGGTTTTTAGCATCTATCACAATTTTTTTAAAAATTTTTTTATAATGACTTTGAAGAAGACTGTAAACACAGTCGAAACCTGGACTAAAAGGCAGGAAAAATATTTTAGCAAGACCTCAAGCCCCTTAGGATTGCATTTGAATTCAACAAAGGTCACAAAGATTGGATCAATATTTGCTTATAGTTCAAGAAATTAAAATTCCTTGATATCTCCTTGAACCTGACCCTACAACTGCGTGTCAATGAAAAGTACTTCAAAGATTAGTGTTGTTGAACAATCACCCAACTGACCCAAATAATTTGAAACGAATTTCTCCACTCATAAATCTTAAGCTCTTTAGAAACATTTTCGCCGATTATAGAAATGTAGCGAATTTAATTCAAATATTTCTCAGGTGATAAAATAATTATCGCATTCGTGCGTTTCATTAACTTACAATATAAGTACAATCGAAGTTGAGGTCACAAGCAAGTTCGTCTGTATGTCTATCTGTCAGTTTGTCAGTTCTTCAGTATGTCTTTTGTATAAGGAGCTAAGCGCAAACTGATGGCTCCTACGATTTCATGATGCGTTCGAAGTTTTTCTTCATCACGATGTATGTGTATTCTTTTTTCATATAAGAGTTATTAGTAGAACCCCTTGATGTCCTAACAATTTTATATTGTACGCATCTATTTTGCCTTACTTGCCTTTGATCACATTGGTTTTGTTTTGTGTTTTTTTTTTTTCAACAGCCGAAATAGATATCAACGACACTCAAATTAACTCAATGGAAATAACAGCAATATCAACAAATGGAGAAACTGAACAAGAAAAAAACGAAAGCTCAAAAGAAAAGACACTCATTGATCTAGAGAGAAAATATCAGTGTGAAATATGCCCGAAATCATATAAAAGGAATGCGCATTTAAAACAACATTTACTTAGTCATACAAATCTAAAACCATACCAGTGTTATATATGCTGTATGAGATTCAACAGAGCAGACAATTTAAAGGCGCACATTTCAAGGCATGGTAAGAATCAATTTGAGTCTGCCTGCATTGATCAATCAAATAATATTAATGTATAAACAAGTATTTGGAAAACAAAGTTTTAAGAGGAGCGATTGAATTTAATTTGATTACTTTAATTTCAAGTGAACTCTAGGCCAAAATATTGCCCATATTGCGAGTGTCGTTCAACTTTTGATGCGATAAATGTCAATCGAATCGATAAATATCTGTTGTGTTATAGTGTATCTCTTTTGACAAAGATATTTGATATTGTGAACTATGAACTCGATTTAAGTCGATAGCAAAAGATCGAAGGATGAAACAAAAAATATAGTTCACAATAGAATTTCATGACACCAATATTCATTTCGATGCTCCATTATCGACAGAAATCGTCTATCGATAGAGATTCACAATACCAAAAGTCATTTTCGATGATCGACTATAGACAAAAATCGTCTATCGATTGACAAACGACACACGCAATAAGGGCCTATGATTCGCCCAGTTAGCATAAATCCATAAAACCTGTCGTATCCATATTTACTTTTGTTATTCAGTAGACTGAGATTGGCATAAATTTTTGAGTTTCTGAAACTAAACAAATTTCCCCCAACATATTAAAAGCCACAGTAAATTTAATAAAGCTCGGTAAACTCGATCAAATTTCTGATGGTACAATACGACAGCATCTATCTGATGAGCCCAATTTCGTCCCTCATTGCGAAGTAGGGGTCTCTAGAATTTTTATTGATTAAATTAGAGAATATAGCTCAAACTTAACCTTAAAATAAAATACAAGCAAAAATATACTTTAACAACACTTACTCTTATTAAAAGTGCAATGCAAAGTTTTCCAAACTTCCAAATACTAAATCTGCTACATTTCTAACTTGATGTTTCTTTGGCTTTGTATTTATAGGGGTAAAAGATCACTCTCCACCTGAGTTTTACTCTTACTACAATGAAATATCAGCAATACCAACAAATGAAGAAACAAACAAAGAAAAACATAAAAATACTTTGAAAGAAGACGAAATCAAAGGATCCAAAGAAAAGAAACCAAAAGATCCTGAAAGAAGATTTCAGTGTGATATGTGCGCAAAATTATTCAAAAGGAATTATCATTTGAAGCAACATTTACTTTCTCATACAGATATTAAACCATACGAGTGTACTGTATGTAACAAGAAATTCAACAGAGTAGACAATTTAAAAGTGCACATATCAAAGCATGGAAAGATGTAATTTGAGTTTGAATGCTGTGTTCAATCATTCGGCTTAGCAAATATAAGTAAAGTATAAGGAAATATTAGTTAGGAGCCCGTAAGCATAAATTGCTATTAAAATTAAAGAATAGAAAATAGTTTAATATAGTTTTTCTGACTTTGAAATACTTAACTCTACAAGCCTGCTCGTAAATCACAAACTAGGTCTATAGAAAATCGTTGGGTATAGGATAGTGGGTAGGTATATTTATTCACGACATTTGTCCCTACCTAATGTACAGATTCCCATTTTATTTATCATGCTTATTAGTTATTAATCACATAAAGTTAGAATTTTATTGCGCCATACAATTTGTACTGAAAAATAAAATAAAGCTTGAGAAATATTTGAAAGATCAGAAAAATAAAAGATGAGTTTCAAACAAAGTTCGCTGCTCAACTCTTTTATTTCGAATTTAGCTGGGCAGAACATTAATATAGTTTTTGACTTGTTAATATCTATCTACTGGAAACTAAGAGATCACAAAAATTATTTTTGGGAGCAAAAGGAAATCCTCATCAGACCTTATTATTATTGGGTGTCATATTAATATCGATACCGTTGGCATTTAATTTTACTTTCTTTATCTGATCCTATTTGAAGTCAAAAACCTTTTATTTTCAATTTTATTAATCGTTTTTAACAGCCGAAATAGATGAAACTGACACTCAAATCAACTCCATGGAAATATCAACAATATCAACACATGAAAAAACAAAAGAAAAAAAACAAAAAGTTACTTCGAAAAAAGATAAAATAAAAATCTCAAAAGAAAAGAAACCCATTAATCCCGAAAGAAGATTTCAATGTGAAATTTGTGAAAAATCATTTAAAAGGAATTCTCATTTAAAACAACATTTACTTTGTCACACAAAAGTAAAACCATACGAGTGTACAATATGTCATAAGAAATTCGGCAGAACAGACAATTTAAGGGTGCACATGTCGAGCCATGGAAAGAAGCAATTCGAATGTGACTCGTGTGAGCGATCATTCGGTCAAGCATATCTTTTAAAACGTCACAAAGAGCAGACGCACAGCGAAGAAAAACCGTATTTGTGTTCAGAGTGCGGTCAACGGTTTGTCCGTAATGGGGATTTAGCTGTCCATATGCGTAGGCATACAGGTGAAAAACCATATAAATGTCAGTATTGCAATAAAGGATTTACTCGTTCAACTGAAGTTTATGTACATGAAAGGTAAATTAATACTTCTTATCAGAGGAGAAATTTAATATAATTTGAACTGTTTTATTTTCAGATACCACACAGGAGAGAAAAAACACGTTTGTAACATTTGCGGTAAAGCTTTTCAGAGACCTTATAATCTGGTGGTGCATGTGAGGACACATACTGGCGAACGACCATACCAATGTCCGCATTGTCCAAAGAATTTCGCACAATGCAGTGATTTAAAGGCGCACATACGACGTCATACTGGCGAGCGATACAAATGCGATCAATGCTCTATGGGATTTATACATGTTTTTGTATTGAACCAACATAAGCGCAATGTGCATGGTGTCGATGTGCCATCACGAATAATTCGTATTGCTAAGCTTAACAAAGAAGTTTCAGAACCAACTGTAGTCAACAAACCCTGTCTAACAAATGTTGCGGAGTGAAATTCATAAATCAATGGGAACGATACTTTTGAACTATTTTTCTTTTGGAAAAGTTATTATTTACATTAAAGGGTTTGACAAGTTTCACAAATTTTATTTGAGATTTTGGGACAAAGAGGCTTGACTTAAATTTTTTTCAAACACGCCACTAACCCAATTTGCGATATTTTTCAAAAT
The DNA here is from genome assembly GCF_945859705.1 of Episyrphus balteatus. Lineage (NCBI taxonomy): Eukaryota > Metazoa > Arthropoda > Insecta > Diptera > Syrphidae > Episyrphus > Episyrphus balteatus. The sequence continues at coordinate 79,560,849 of NC_079135.1, read as the reverse complement.
ATCAATAAAAATTTTACGTTCGATCTTTTGACTACACAGGTACACACAAGTGTACCGTTTAGGGTTAAGCTAAACAATAAAAGACTCTAAATGCTATGCTAAGTCTTAGTTGATTTAAGGAAAGCGAGAATCAAAATCTTGGGTTTCGATTGTTGTCTAAATTAATTTCGATTGATAAAACGCGTTAGTTGCAGATTTTTAAAGAAACCCTATAAAGAAGATAATTTCAAAACGTTAATATTTTACTTTGTATGCCGTGATATCCGTTATAAAGTACATTGTCTTGGACTTTGTATTACATATATTAATAAGTTTTCATTTTTGAAAAATGTAGTTTAACTATTTATTAAGTCAAACATAGATTAGTTTATAAATATTTCTTATAAGCTCGTATATTTTTTAAAAAACATTCACATTACGATACCATAACAATGAGGTTGTTTATTAATAAATTGAATTTAAAATTAATAATATGTTTTTTTTTAATTACTATTAGTTAACAAGCACTTAAAAGTAACTTTGTAGGATGTTTGTGGGTGTGACTACACACTATTGTGTAGTATCAGTTCTCAAATTATCTGCCACAAATCTAGAAATCGCAGCTTTGTTTATTTATTCCTTAGAGGATATATAGGCTGTCATCAACAAGCGTGTTTATTTACAGCTGCGGAACCGGACTCGCACTGAAAAACGAAGGCAGCGATCCCTATCCATGCATATGGCGTTACAATGTATTAGGTATAGGAACAAGCGCTCTATATATTATATCCTCTAAGATTTATTCTGAGGCGTTTATACTGTCCCAAGACCGCAGTAAATGTTGAACAGATAAACGAACAAAGGTATTTAAAATTGAATTAACAACAAATATAAATGAAAAGACGTTTTTATTGTATTTTCAAATATATATACAAACAATTTTATTAATAAAATAATTGAGTAATTAAAATTACGTTAAATGAATTGAGTTGGCAACCATAAACTTCGTTGAATTATTTTTTTATAAAATTATCTAAGCGCTTTGAAGAAAACGTCGTAAATAATAAAAAATAATTAAACGATTCAAGGTTGGCTACAATTAAAGCCCCTCCTCCTGGTGTGATACTTTTTTGAGAACGTTAGCGCTAGGCAACCTTTGCTCAATGAAATATCAAACAAGAGTGATTTGTTTTGAATCAAGCTCTGCCTTTTATATGATTTTTGAAATAATTTTAAATCAATGAAATCTATGATTTCAAATATAAAGTATTTTAAAGTGATTAAACATGAAGTATTAATTTACAATATTGAACATTGAAATGAGCATTATATGAATTAACAGTAAATGGATGTCTTATAACTTGGTAATGACTAATGAAAAGTGTTAAGAGCCTAGCTGCTAGGACTACTAGCTTTGAGTATTTTTCCAAAAAATAAAATTTTAAAGTTATGAATGAACAATAACAGACTTGTCTGAGTTAATAAAAATGCTAGTTGGTTCAAGTGAACTTGATAATTGGAAAACCTGTTCGGGGTTATGAACTCACAAGTGGCAGCGGTGGTGCGATGCGTAGTGCGTCGGCTTCCCAACCGCTAGGTCGTGAGTTCAAGCCCAGCTCGGGCAATTTTCAAAATTGATTGAACATAAGCGACTTACCACCACTGAAAGGAGTCTGATGATCGGGTTGGTCCCCGTGAAATAGCTATAACTCCAGCCCATTAACTTGGTTGTAACACACACAAGTTGTTGTTGTTCATTCAAAACCTTCAATATAGAAAAGAAATTGTTTAACAATAAAAAATAAAAATAAACAAAATACAAATATGTATGTACCTTAAGGCACAAAGTTCTGTTGAAATCGCTTTAGTCTTTTTAAGATAAAGTAAAAAACCGTTATATGGGAAAAAGGAGTTGGAGTAAAAAAGATAAGTTTCCGCAACTATTTGCTGTAGGGAAAAATAGGGGAGAGAACATCGCATTGGATCGCACAAAATTTAATTTTAAACGATAATAAAATAGAGAAAATCGCAGAGCAACGCTTAATTTTATTTTCAACTGGAAAAACTGGAACAACAATATTCAGCTGTGGAAATTTTTTCATACAATGTGCCTGGCTACACGGTGATTTTTTAATCGCATAAGCAGTGAGCTTGTAGGCAAGAGGGATGAGGAGTGAAGGGGGAAGATGCATTTTCTGAGGGCAGTACAGTTCCATTGCTAAATTTTTCTTCTTTTTGACGTTTGTTCGTAGAAAATGTAAAAGTGGAACGTGATTGGGCACAACAGTGTGTAGCCACTGTCGATTGAAAAATCACTGTGTAGCCAGGCACATTAGCCGCACCGCTACTAATCTACTGGTCTAATCTTAAGTCGAAAAGCTTCGCCATTCGGTAAAAATTAACTCGTGAAAAGTTGGCATTATTGATCGATTTATTTATAGAATCAATATACCCAATATATACATTTTGCTTGGCTACAGCCTGTAGATTTTATTTCCATTGAAAACGCAGCATGACACTTTTGTCTCACTTAAAGGCTTGGCCACACTGGAGGGTATGCGGTAGCGGTACGGGTAGCGGTGAGAGTACTTGTATGAAAAAAATTCCAAACTGACACATCAACGTTCAGGTGTGGAATTTTTTTAGTACAAATATCGTTACCGCTATACCGCATACCCTCCGGTGTGGCCAAGCCTTAAAGGCTTGGCCACACCGGAGGGTATGCGGTAGAGGTACGGGTAGCGGTAACGATATTTGTATGAAAAAAATTCCACATCTGAACGTTGATATGTCAGTTTGGAATTTTTTTCATACAAGTACCGTTACCTCTACCCGTACCGCTACCGCATACCCTCCGGTGTGGCCAAGCCTTAAGGCTTGGCCACACCGGAGGGTACGCGGTAGAGGTACAGGTAACGGTACGGGTATTTGTATGGAAAAAATTCCAAACTGACACATCAACGTTCGGGTGTGGAATTTTTTTAATACAAATATCGTTGCCGCTACCCGTACCGCTACCGCGTACCCTCCGGTGTGGCCAAGCCTTTAAGGCTTGGCCACACCGGAGGGTACGCGGTAGAGGTACAGGTAACGGTACGGGTATTTGTATGGAAAAAATTCCAAACTGACACATCAACGTTCGGGTGTGGAATTTTTTTAATACAAATATCGTTGCCGCTACCCGTACCGCTACCGCGTACCCTCCGGTGTGGCCAAGCCTTTAAAAATCTTTGAAACACAAAAAATGCCAGATAAATAGATAGAAAAATGAACGCATGCAGTGTCATACGCTCTTCGTTTTTGTTGCACTCTTGGAACACATCCCAAATTGTTTTTTGTACAAAAACAAATGTCATCAAATAAATTTTTTTTTTCTCCCGAAAACAAAAATCAAATAAATAATTTTATTTTAATTGTTATGATTTAAAAAGACTCAAAATATAAACAAAAAACAGAATAACAATATTCTCAATTAAAAATGCTAGACTACGATATTGATAAAATGTGCAGGGTCTGCCTCCAAACAGATCTTGATTTATTCTTGTTGTTCGATGAGGAACATGCAATTGATGGAGTCTACCTGTTCAACATGATTTCAGAAATGACAATATTTACAGTATTCTAATTTGAAATTTATATTTATTAATTGATGAATGTTGGAAACAAAATATTTAATTTATTTCCAGATTCGTCGTTATGATGATTTTCCTCATCAAGTTTGTCTCGAGTGTATGCAAAGAGTTCGAAGTGCATACGAACTCAAGAAACAATTTGAAAGATCTCACCGTAAACTTTTAACATATCTAGAGTCTATTAACAAAATAACAGTCGATATTAAACCAGATAGACAAAATGACAAGTCTATCCAAACAGAGGACACAACATTATATCCATGTGAAAAATGCGATGACATGTTTATGAATTTACAAGATCTCAGGGTATTGCTTTTTATCTTAAACTTTATCAGTCTTAAGTATTAAAACATGATTCTTATAGAGACATCGTGAAACCATCCATAAAGGGACAGCAAACGACTGCCGGTTCTGTCCCAAAAAGTTCAATCGCATCGGAGATCTTAAAAACCATATTGCCATGCATCATTCAGATAAAAAGTATTTCACTCCTCATGAATGTCTTATTTGTTCTAGAAAGTTTGCTCGCAAGGAACATGTACATCGTCACATGGAAAAAATTCACAAAATAGAAAGAACAAATATATCAAAAGAGGAAGACAATAAACCAAATGAAGTGTAAGTAATGAACTTTTTTTTTTTAAATATGTACCTACCTACAGCCATTTCAAACATTAGCATTTATTGTGTTTCCATTAAATAACTCGTCAATAAAAACCTCAGTCTTTATTACATTAAGAGCGGAATTCATAGTCGTCACTCAAGTTGAGAAATATCTTAAGCATTCGGATAAGCGAATCCTTAATCATAGCGGGTGGCAATGGTGCAGTGGATTTAGTGCTTGACTGCTAGCCTGGAGGTGTGGGTTCGAGCCCTACCTCAGGCAGCATTCTTTTCTTTATCCCCCAGCTTGGAAGCCACCCGTGGGATTATATGACATAATAATCATCTTTTTCTCAATTCAATGTACCAACAAAACATTCTTTCCTATCTTTCTATTCCTTCTAACTAGTGCCGTGCAGTATGCTTTTAAAAGGCCTTAAATCTTACAGGCATATAGTTAAAAATTATTACTGAAGTCGAAATTTTTCTAAAGTGAACGTCTGAGGAAGCTTTTTTACTTGAGGAAACGATTAAGTTTAATGTCAATTGACATTAAACGCAAGTGTTATTGCTAGGGTTTGTTTTTTTAATTTTATAATTAAAATTTGTACTTATTTTATAATAAAATAAATGAATCGCGAGTATTTGCTTGAGTTGTACGAGTGGGACAACTATTCTAAGCAAATCGATGGCGATTTATTATTAAAAAAATGTTTTTTTTTGATGACAGTTAATTCAAATCAGTAAAATTTTCGAGTTTGAGAAAAAAATTTCCTCAAGACAAGATTTTTCTTTACTCAAGTGACAGCCCTATTTTTAATTCCCTTGAGCGATTGCTTGTAATATTTCTGAACTTATTGGAGTTGAGAAAAATCTTAACTCGAGTAACGACTATAAATTCCGCTCTAAGTCGTATGCAAGAAAAATCTCACTTTTCAGTACATTTTCTTGAGATCTATCTATCTATTGAAAAGTAAGATATAGCTTAAACTCATTCTTCTTGAAGATGACCCATTACGTCTGTACTCTAGTTTTGATTTGAATTTATCATTTATTAACAGAAAACATGATGTAAATGAATTAGATATGCTTTTGGAAACAGAAGAGGATTATGCTACTCTAACAAAAGCCGAAGATGCCTCCGAAATAGTATCAAATGAGGATACTCATGATTATAATGATGATAATGATAATAATGATGATGATAATGTAAATGATGATGATGATAATGACGATGATGATAAGAGCTTTGGAACAGAAGAACATTCATTTCGTAGTGATGATGATGACAAACCGCTTGCTAATCTGCTTAGTTCAATAAATTCCAAAAGTAAAGGTATGCTCAAATCTCTAAATTATTTATTATTATGGTAAGGGTCCAAAGTAAAGTTGAGTTCATTTTTGAAATTTTAAGGGTCTTATTTTTGCTTTCATTTTTACCTTTTTTTTATTCGTTAATACTCTAGAACAGAAGTATCAGGTTATGTTTGCAGGTTCAGAGAACAACTAAATTGGATATTTTGTTTTGTATATTTCTCTCTACCATTGCTTGTGATTTCTTTTAAACTAAGTAGTACTGGGAAATTAAATTGGTTTTCAGCTCCTATTCATGAAACCACCATAGAATGCCTGATGACATTATGTCACTGGGCATGTTCAGGAAATATTAGGGACTAAATATGTCAGGGTCATTTTCTGAACGGAAATCTAGGTAGACGAGTAAATCGAGTTAGGGAGATTTTTCTTGCCCAACTATTCAGGGCTCTCACTAGCGCTAATTGCGCTTTTTTGAGCAGGTGCTCAGAACAACAATATACATATCTAGCAAAAGAAACAGAAATAGTAATATTCGAGAAATAATACCAAATTATATATACGGAAAAAACTGTAGTATCAAATTTTATATTGAAATACCATACCGAAATCTTTGTGGTGTTCCCTAAAACTGTTAATAAAATTGCGAACCATAGCAAAGGTATTATATTATATTCTCCAATATTATTCTGTACAAAATCTGTTTTATTTGATGAGTTAATGCATTTGCATTTTGGATCTATTATTTAGTTATTCAAGTTATTTATTATTGTTACTAACAAGCAGAAAACGAAAACAAAATTTGGATGGGGTTGGCACCCGTAAAACAGTGCTGTAACTCTAGCCATAAACACTTGGTACTAGGACCTTCAAAATGTTGTTGTTGTTGTTCAAAGACTATGATTAAAATTTGTTTTTGTTTTGTGGACTTTTAACAAACCAATGCAATATTATTATCACTAGTATTCAATTTGTTTCTTTCTTTTCACATAAATCTCAAAAGACTTGGAAAATACTTCGATAAAATCGGAACCTGATGATAGTCTGGCCGTTCTTCATACATCTTGTGACCCAAAATTAAAAAAAGAAATCGAAATAGAAATCGAAACCGATACTAAAGATATCCCAAAACCAGAAGAAAATAAAACTCTTATTATAGATGTATCTCACGAACAAACCAAACGCTTAAAAAAACAATTCAAATGCTCCGTTTGTAATAAATCATTTGCGCGAAGTGGCTCCCTTAAACGTCATTTTCTATTGCATTCTGATGAAAAACCATTCCAATGTAAATTCTGTGATAAAAAATACGGCAGACGTGATCATCTTAAAACTCACATGATCAAGCATGATGTTACCAGAGAATTCAAATGTGCATTTTGTAAACGATCATATGACCGAGCTCCTATGCTGAAACGGCACTTAGACAAATACCACAATCCTGACGGCAGCTTAATAATAGTCAAATCGACAGAGTGGAATTGTGAAGTTTGTAAAAAGCCATTTAGCAGTAAGGCTTACCTGCAAAAACACATGAACAAGCATACGAATAAGGCTTGGAAATGCAAATTATGTCCAATAGGTTTTGAGACTAGAGCTGCTTTAAAAGAACACAACAAATCACATGGAAAAGAGAAACCGTTTCTATGTTCGGAATGTGGTTTACGTTTTGTTAGAAATGATTATTTATTAATTCATATGCGAAGGCACACTGGAGAAAAACCATACACATGTAAATATTGTGGTAAAGGCTTTCCACGAGCTACAGATTTAAATGTTCACGTTAAGTAATGATGAATCTTCAATTTATCTGAGTTTTATAAATCACATGTTTTTTTTTTATTTTAGATATCATACGGGCGAGAAAACTCATTTGTGTACTGTTTGTGGCAAAGGATTCCAACGTTCGTACAACTTAGTTGTGCACATGCGAGTACATACTGGTGAAAGACCATACAAATGTTTACATTGTCCGAAAGATTTTGCTCAATGCAATGACTTAAAGGCACACGTTCGAAGGCACACTGGTGAAAGATTTAAGTGCGATATATGTGGAGATGGATTTATACAAGGCTACCATCTAACGCAACACAAAATTGAAGCGCATGGGTTTGAAGGGGAAAGAAAAGGGCGAGTTACTAAAGTAAAACCAAGTCAGGTAATTATTATTATTATTATTTTTTTATTTTCAAAAAAAAAGTATCAAACCACCAATTTAGTTTCTGATGTTTTTAATTTGATTCAATTTTTTTAAGAACGAAATCGAGGACGCCGATGACCTCCCAAAGACTGGGATAAAGAGCGAAAAGAAAGCAAAACCAAATCAATCTACCCAAATGGTAAATTTCATTTTTCTGGAAAAAAAGTATCAAATCACCATTATTTGTTGTTTTCAATTTATTTTATTTTTTTAAGAAAAAAATTAAAAAGACTTATAGGTCTCCAATGACTGGGATTAAGGGCGAAAACAAAAGTTCAGTTACTGATGTAAAGTCAGATCAATCTATCGCACAGGTATTTTCTTAGAACTTTTTACATTATTTCCGAAAAAGTATCAAATCATTATTCTTTCTCTTTCAATTTATTCTCTTTTAAGGACCCCCCAATGACTGATGAAACAAATGAGACGCTTGTGAAATTCTTCAAAGATTTCCAGCCCATTGTTGAAAAAGAAGAGCTTTCTGGTAATACTTTGTCGAGTTTTCAGGAGTCAATTTTTGCTCCACAACATAGCCGCAAGGCAGGAGTTGACTAGAACCCTACTTTGGGAGTTGAGATGTTGATTTGTATCTTTGCAAAACTAACTTAGATGAAAAAAAAAGGAAAATAAAGAAAAAACTCGTATCATATTTATGTAATAAGATCGAACTCCTTTTTAAATTATATGTAATTGTTATCTCTGAGCTACTATTTTATGTTATTTTCGGTACTGGCTATTGTTCAATAACTTCGATATGTATTATAAAATTATTTTATTAAAATAAGAATTTGTAACAGATAAGCTTAAAATATATTTGTATTCTATGTATGTGTAAATTACAAATTAAGATGCTTCCAATCTGAAAGAGAAAGCTAAACACTCAATAACCGTTATATACAAGGTGTCCCACAGTCAACGCCACCGACAAAAACCATAGATTCCTGCGATGATTCTACATAGAATAATGCATGTGGTAATTATGTCGTTTTGTTTTCGAGCTATAACGATTATATGTTTTTGGGTGACGTTTTATATGTATCTGTCTTTACCAAACTTAAAATGATTTCATATCCACGCATCCAAATAAACGTTCAGAGTTAGCGCTGTAAAAATAGATAGGGGCAGTTAGAAATTTTTTAAATTGTAAAATGTATTGGAAAATTCAAGTAAGCATATCGCGCTTAACTTAATTTTATCTCAACAATTTTAATATCTACACGCGTCTAGAGTCTACAAAGTCTAGAGCAATTTAGAAGTATGTGGGAGAGATAAATTGAAATGCCAACAACTAATGTCGTTTTCTATTGACTTTTGAGATTTTTGTGTAAAATTCTCAGATTTTCCACTGCAAACAGAATATGAAATCTAGTTTTGTAATTGTGTGCGAAATCTGTGCGTATAAAAAAAATAAAACAACAACAAATGTTCAGACAAATGTCAAACAGAGGAGTGTGTGTGAAAGTGCGTGTGTTTGTATGCGTGAATCTTGATAAAAATCCAGAATCAGATTCTTGAATCTCAGATTCATTTTTTTGTCATTTTTTTGAATCTCAGGACGCAAATAGATCATGAAATCTGAGATTTGTCCACTATTTCCCTCTGAGATTCGTCAATAGAAAACGACATTAGTGATGACAGTTTCATTAATGCATACAATTTTTCCGATCAAATAATTTGTTGTTCTTTTATTTCTTAAATGGATTTAAAACTACTTGTGCGAGCTAAATTTAAGCTTTCATACAAAAAATTCTCTCCAAAATCTAAGATCAATAGTTTGAATAGAATTTTGTATGACAGCTAAAATTTAGCTCGAACTCCATTTAAGGCTTTAAGCCTAGTATACAGTTCTTTTTGATAAAAAAAAGTGGTGAAGAAAAAAAAAATTATCTATGGTGAACAGATGGCAGCTGTAAGTTTTTTTTCCGCAAAAACAATGGGCTGCACAATATTTTGCGAGAAAAAACATCGTGGTGAGCATACATTTTTTTTTTTCAATTTTGTTTACAGCTGTGGTGAGTTAAAAAATATTTTTTTTCGGAAAAAATCTAAAAAAAATATCTCCCATAAGAAATACATTTTTTTTTTGCTAGAAGAACTAGTTTTAAGCTTTAGCAGTTTTTTAATATCCCACTTCATCCATACAGATCATTATTTAACACGTATTACAACAACTACATGAGATCTTAATTTCATCAGGATCACGAATCGTGATCTTGCTTTTCATCAGGATCATGGATGGTGATCTTGCTTTTCATCGGGATCACGAATCGTGAAAAAATTTTTTAAATCAAGAATTAATTTATTTAAAAGTTGAAAAAAAAAAACCTTCAACACTGCGTTTGTAGTCAAGAAAAATGAACAGGACAATAAAAAGGAAGTGAAAAATGAGCGAAAACTCTCCAATTTTCCCTAGAGCTGCGAACGAAATTTTTCGTTCAAGATTTCGTTATGCTATTTTTGTATGGAAAATTTCGTGTCGTTTTAGCTGCGTACTAGGCTTTTAAAGGTAAATCCTATTATATTATCCTATTTAGCTGACATTTTCGTCTCCGTTTTTATAACCTTCGCTGAGTTGTGACACATACAAATTAGCTCGGCCAAATTGTATAGACAAATTGAAGTCAATCTGCATACTAGGCTTTAACTGGAGTGATTAATTTTCATTGCAGGATTAACTAGCCCTGATTTAACACCGCACACTAAAAAGCTGATCTTTTTTTTATATTTTTATTGATTTAGGTCCAATTTATTCACACTCCATTAAATTTAAAGTCGCCATTAAAAAAGGGAAATTTTAAAATTTGTATGCGATTTGACAGTTTATAATTTTTAATGGAGCCTTTAAAAATAATGGAGAGTGAATAAATTGGGCCTTGAAAAAATACACTAATTTTATTTTAAATGAATTTTTAGTTTTTTTTTTTTGCAGGATCACTTACAAACGAACGCGGCTACTAACCACTTTGAACAATAGTTTATGTCGTTTTCTATTGACGAATCTCAGAATGAGATTTGTGAATTTGACAGCTGAAAGGGGGGGGTGAAGAGGGGAAATAGTGGACAAATCTCAGATTTCAAGATCTATTTGCGTCCTGAGATTCAAAAAAATGACAAAAAAATGAATCTGAGATTCAAGAATCTGATTCTGGATTTTTATCAAGATTCACGCATACAAACACAAGCACTTTCACATACACTCCTCTGTTTGACATTTGTCTGAACATTTGTTGTTGTTTTATTTTTTTTATACGCACAGATTTCGCACACAATTACAAAACTAGATTTCATATTCTATTTGCAGTGGAAAATCTGAGAATTTTACACAAAAATCTCAAAAGTCAATAGAAAACGACATTAGATTTCATAAACCTGAACAACGCTAAAATGTAACGTAACAACAAAAATGGCGCATCATCCCGTTCACGTTAAGTTTACGTCAGCGTTGTTTGACAGCAAATGCTCTTGTTTCCATTTCCACTTAAAAAAAAAAGTTATATTCGTAATTATAATTCTTGTACATACAGAAATAAAACTTTCTCAGGAATATTTTATTAAAAATAATTATTAAATCTTTTATTAAAATCAATTATTGAAACATAGCCATGGAATTTGATATTGAAAAAATGTGTAGAGTTTGTTTGAAAACCAATTTAGAATCTGTATTGTTGTTTGAAGAGCCAAAGAAAATCGGTGGGGTCAGTATCAGCGATATGATTTCTGAACTAACAATTTACAAGGTATGTTTTTTTTTTTTTTCTTTTAAATTAATTAAATGTGTATGAGAAAGTTTGTAATAATTTATTCCAGGTTCATCGGCATGATGAATTTCCACATCTTATTTGTTATGAATGCATTGAAAGAGTTGAAAATGCTTATGCATTTAAAAAGGACTTTGAGCAGTCCCATCGCAAGCTTGTTACATATTTGGATTCAATCAATAAATATCAGGCAGTTGGTGACATCAAACCCATACCCACGGAGGAAAAATCTACCCAAACCATAGATTCAACATTGTATCCATGTGAAAAGTGTGATCAAAAGTTTATTAAATATGAACGATTGAGGGTAAATAATGAGGGGAAACGGGGGAAAGAGTTAATTAGTTTTGAATTATATTTATAAACTAATTACAGGAACACCGTGCAGTCGCACACAAGGGATCGGCTAATCTATGTCGAATATGCAACAAATCATTTAACCGCTTGGCAGGACTAAAAAGTCACATTAGTGCGGCACATCCAGAAATTGGTTATCACAACTCATCGAATCAATGTTATGTTTGTAATAAAATGTTTACACGTCGAGATCATGTTACACGTCACATTAGAAATGTTCATAAAATTCATACTTCTGGAATGGACTTGGGATTAGAAATGTATATTACAAAGCAGTGGATAATTTGTTTACAGTTTAAATAAACATTTTGGTCTTTTTATATTGCAGAACAAAAACAGACAACAGCGAAGAATGTACAAATCCAATAGTGGAAGAGGGAGAATGTAACGCAGATGGTGTATTGAAATCAGAGATCAAACAGCTAATCGAATGTCTTGTGTGTTATAAAAACTTTTCAAGTCCAAACCGTCTTAATCGGCACATGATGAAAATTCATCAATTGGATTCCACCAACATCCTTAAGCAGGAACAAAATAGTGAAATGTAATTAGTTGATTTATTATTTATACTTGTTTTGGTTATACAGGGTGTTCCATAGTCACCACCGCAAATGAAAACCATGGATTCCTGAGGTCATTTGAAGTGAAAAAACTTAAGAGGTAATTTTCTCGTTTTCGTGCCGTTTTCGAGTTATGATGGTTTTTATGATTTTTGCTCTCTTTTTCCTTAATTGGATTTATCTTTGCCAAACTACGTCCGATTCATAAGATTTTTTTTTTTATAACGAATCAAGAATTTATTAGATACAGTTTTAGTTTGTCCCAAAACTTTTTTTCTGCGGACAACCGTTTTTGCGAAATTTTGCATCAACCCCATTTTGTTCGTTTTTAAAGTTGTTTTTCACTTTCATGAGTATAAATGTTTGTTCACTTATTACACTGCCCAACACACCAGACCGTTGTTTATCATTTCTTACTAAATTTAGGGTGCTGATTCCAAAAAATAACATTAGTTTTTTTCTAGCAGCTCCAGTTTTTAAATTATTCATACATGAAAAGGCATAGAAATACAATTTTTTTTTTTTTTGTTAAAATTTGTTTTTATTAAAAAAAATTTGTTTTGTATTTTTTTTTACTAACTGAACCGAAATAAATAACATTAGAAACAAATTAAAAAAAAAAACTTTAAAAACTCTTTTAATAATAAAATCTAAAAAAAAAATAGTATGAAATTACCCCAAAAATGTGGAAAACTAAAATATTTCAAAAAATAGAGCTCCTAGAAAAAAGTGAATGTGATTTTTAGGTTTACTCACCCCAAATACATTGAGTTTAATATATTTTTCAGCTTACTGAACCCAAATCTATAAAATTTGATATAAATCTTTCTGGAAAATTTTATAAAGTTGAAAATTGTTGGCCAGTGTTATTAAAGCCCAGTTTATTTTCTTAAAAAAACAAATATTTTTTTTTTTATAAAAAAGATACTGAAAGTAATAAAAAAAAAATAAACAAACTGAGTGAATTAAAAAAAAAACTAATTTTTAAATGAATAAGCTGCGATCCTTTGGGAAAATTATCTACTGCTTAGTACTTTTGCTATATTGAAAAAGTACATAGTTCAAAGCAGCTTTAAGTACTAGGCAGTAGAAAAATATTCCCAAAGCAACGCAGCTATAATTAAATTCAAATGAATTTAAAACTTTTTCTGAGCGTTTTCTATTTGTTCTTTTCGTAACCATTTGAATAATTTTGTATTAAAAAATGAGTTTTTTTTGTTTTTAATTCACTCAGTTTGTTTATTATTTTTGTTTAATTACTAACTATCAATATTCTTTTTAATAAAAAAAAATATTTTTTTTTAGAAAATAAACTGGGCTTTAATTATATAAGCTAAAAAAAATTATAACGGTCGTTTAAAATCAAAAGTCCCATGGAAAATTGAACAAAAATAAAAAAACTCATTCGCATACTGGAAGGAAGCATTTATGAGGCAGCTGAACTTTTTCTAAAATTACGATAAAATAACGAAGAACAGTTCTTGATATCCCTATTTTAATTAGTTGATCCGTCTGTGAGATTCACTGGGTTATTCTCAGAAAGCGGAGGCAAGTCTCCCGAGCTTGCATCACTCCATATCCGCGGGCAATACAAAAAACATACAATTATTTATATTTATTGATGTTTGGGCTTAAATGATCAGTTTTGTGGATGCAATTAATTAAATAAAAAATTAATTCATATTTTTACCAACGTTTCGCTAGTATTTTCCAGCTTCTTCATTTAATTATTTATCATTTGAAGGCACTTGGGATAACTTTGCTGAAGATATTATTATAGGACTAGGTGAAGATGGACCAGAAATGTCCAGTTTATATGATAGCAATTCATAACTTAAAATTCTATTCACATCCTTTCATTTGTATAATTGGGCAGTGAATATCTTATTTTTATTTTTCAATTATTTTGGAGGTAATTAACAAATTCAGATTTTTCGTTTCTTTATTTTTTTCTCTAGCATTTCTTTCATTGAAACAAGCATGATTTGTTGTTATTTTTGAGTTGATTTGTTGCAATGAGCCAATAAAATTGAGTATAACAAAAAAATCAATTTTATCGGCTAATTAGGACAAATCAACTCAAAAATAACAACAAATCATGAAAGAAATGCTATAGAAAACAATAAACAAACGAAAACATATGAATTTGTGTATTTATGATTTCTATAGTGATGACTCCAAAATAATTGAAAAATAAAAAGAAGATACATATTTACTCCCCAATTATACAAATAAAAAGAGGTGAAAAGAATATTAAGTTATGAATTGCTGTCATATAAACTGGACATTTCTGATGTATCTTCACCTAGTCCTATAAGAATATCTTCGGCAAAGTTGTCCCAACTGCCTTCAAGCTTCAAATAATAAATAATTAAGTAATTTTATTTTTTTTTGTATTGCCCGCGGATATGGAATGATGCAAGCCCGGGTGCCCTTCTGAGGTTAACCCAGCGAATCTCATAGACGGATTATTTAATTAAAAAAGCGATATCAAGAACTATTTTTTCTTATTTTATCGTTATTTAAAATAAAGTTCAGCTGCGTCAAGACGCGTCATAAATGCTTGCTTCCAGTGAGCGAATGAGTATTTTTTATTTTTGCTCAATTTTCCATGGGACTTTTGATTTGAAACGACCTGTAGTTTGGCAAAGATAAGGCCAGTTAAGGGAAAAGAGAGCAGAAAACAAAAAAACCGTTAAAACTCGAAAACGGGACGAAAACGGAAAATTACCTCTTAAGTTTTTCGACTTAAATGACCCCTGGTATCTATGGTTTTTATTTGATGCGGTGATTGTGGGATACCCTGTATACATTATGTATGTTTTTATTTTATTTTCTAAAAAAAATCTAGGAACACATTTGAAAATGAAGTGGAACTACTAGCTGAGCCTGATGTTTATAGAAATTATTCTAATGAAGATGATGAAGGGCATTATGATAATGAGGATATTGGTGGTAATGATGTGGATGACGATGATGATGATGATGAGGACGAAAGTGACGAGGATGATGAAGATGATGATGATGCTGATGCTGATGACAATGATGGGGATGATAATGAAGCTAATGATAGTAAAAATGATGATGGTTTAAATTCAAGTGGAGATGCAGTCGTTACCAACACTGAATTTGTAGCGGCAAACAGTTTTATTAAATGTGAAGCAGAAACCTTACAAGTTCCACCATCAACTGAAGGTAAATATTTAAGGTTTTTTTTTGAAACTTTTTGCAAACCATACCTAGTCGAATTTATATATGTCTGAGAACAATTGAAAATACAAAATTGACCAAATTTTTGTATGAATTCTGGAATGAATGATGATATTTTTTTAAGATTATATAATGAATGTTTAAATTAAGTTAGTTGAGTTGTGTTTTAAGTAAATAATTGAATTTTAAAGAGAATATGCTAGTCGGTGTCGTGAATTAAGGTATAGGTAGAACGCAATAATATCCTATCAAGTTTGAATAAAATTGCTTAAAATATCTTAACTTACTCTTGAGAAATTTGTTGAGATGAATATAACCCTTACTAAGATTCTAATACTAAATTTAAAAATTATTTTATTTATGTATGAATCAGTTTTTATTGACACAAAATTGTAACGATTTAACTTAAACGGTTTTTAAAATGACTGATCTTTATTGTTAAGCTTATGAAACTATACAAATCTTAAAATAGTTTGCAAAATTTAAAACTGGAAATCTTTAAAAGCAAGAGTAATGTGTGTTTCTTCACACCTTGACATGGTTAGATAGGTGCCATTTATTATATTTTTATTAACATACTTACACATTACATAAACTTAACAACTTGATGCAAAGTTGTGGAGACTAACTAGAAAATGAAAATCGTGATGAAATTGGGCGAAAAAAAAATAAAAAAATCTCATTCGCTCACTGGAAAGAAGCATTTATGACGCAGCTGAACTTTTTCTAAAATAACGTTTTTTAATTAATTGATCCGTCTGTGAGAATCGCTGGGTTAACCTCAGAAAAAGGAAGCAAGTCTCCGGGTTTGCATCGTTCCATATCCGCGGGCAATACAAAAAAGTACAATTATTTTTCATTTGAAGGCAGTTAGGACATCTTTAACGAATATAATGTTTTACGTCTGGGTGAAATAACCAGTTTATATGATAGTAATTCAGTTTCCGATGATGATTACAAAACTTAAAATTCTATTCACATCTTTATATTTGTATAACTGAGCATTAAATATCTTCTTAATATTTTTCAATTATTTTGGAGTCATCACCATAAAATCATTTATAAACAAATTCAGATTTTTCGTTTGTTTATTGTTTTCACTAGCATTTCTTTCATTCAAACAAGCATTATTTGTTTTTATTTTTGAGTTGATTAGCGTATTGATTTTTTTGTTTATTTGTTCTCAATTTTCTTGGAAGGAAAAAAATATGCTCAGACAGGAATTAATATTCATGTAGAATATCACAAATTTCAAAAAAAAAAAAGCAAAACCAAGTCTCAGATAGACATCATTGACAAAATAAACAACAACAAAAAAAAAAAATGTTTTTTTAAGAACACAATATTTCCCCGGCAAATATTTGTAAAGGAAGAGCTGCTGAAAAAATTTGTATCAACAATTTTGTTATAATTGCATTAGATGAAAGGCAGAAATTTAAGAAAATGTTTTATGCATCAAGTTTTTTGGACGAACGAACAATATTCTACCTAGTAGGAACGGCTAATGGGAAAGCACTTCCAATGATACTCTTGGAGGCTTTTTCAGTGGGAACGCTTTGTATGAGGAACGCTGGCCCGAGATGTGGCGAGCAAAGTTGCACCTCAACGAAGTAATTGATGAAACCAAACTTAGATTAATGGTTATAACGTCTACCTACTTTTAAATTCCATAGGTCTTTGGGGGTAAAAGTTTCGTCAAAACAGCCAGTTTTAGGTTAGGAGCGAGGAATGGGATATTTTTTTTTTGCGTGTATTTTGATAGGAAAATGGCAGGATTTTTTATAACCAATTCCAAGCCAAGACTGGGAGTTGTTATTTAATATTTAAGTTTTTGTTTTTTTTAGTTATTCCTGTTGTTTTGGTTTAAGGTTTTGAAATACCCAAATATCAATTCTTAAAAGTTTTAATAATCGTAAACATTTTTTTTTAAACCGTCAAGTTTTCTTTCGTCCTTTGAAAGTCAAGCGAAGGAATATTTCCTTTAGTTTTTTTTTACCATGTGAAAAAAATGTTACCCAATTATTTATTTTTTTGTTGCAGAAATAAAAAAAGTTACAATAAAACAAGAAAAGCCAGACTTCAACATTACCGAAATTATTTATAAACCGCCCAAACAAGAAAAGAATACAAAAAATGAATCGACATTTGATTGTTTCCACAGAATCGAAGATGGGAAATTTGGTTGTAATTTGTGTGAAAAGACTTTCAAATCTTCATATCACGTCAAAAGGCATTTCCTATCACACACACAAGAAAAAGCATTCCCATGCACAATGTGTGAGATGCGCTTTAATAGAGCTGATCATCTAAAAAACCACATGACCAAACATAATCCAGTAAAGCCATTCCAGTGTGATAGTTGCGATGCGAGTTATGGTCGTGCAGATCACCTTAAACGTCACAAAGAAATGCACCATTCCAATGATCCAAATGCTACTCCCATCAAAGGTGAAGTCTGCGAAATTTGTAATAAGTCATACAGTTCAAAATCCTATCTACAAAAGCATATGCTAAAACACACAGAAAAATGTTGGAAATGTAAACTATGTTCAGTTGTGTTTGAAACAAATGAAGCCTTAAAGGAGCATAGCAAAACGCACAGCAAAGATAAACCGTTTTTGTGTTCGGAATGTGGATTGTGTTTCCCGAGGAAAAATTATCTTATTATTCATATGAGAAGGCACAATGGTGAACGACCGTACAAATGTCAATATTGCGATAAGGGTTTTCCACGATCAACCGACTTAAAAGCACATGAAAAGTATAAAAATTAAATATTCTTTTAATTTTGTGAATTTTATATTGAACTTTTTTTGAAATTCTTGTTTTACAGGTGTCACACCGGAGAAAAAACACATTTTTGCAATGTCTGCGGCAAAGGGTTCCCACGACCATACAAATTGTCCGTACATATGCGGATTCATACTGGCGAAAAACCCTATCAATGTATGCATTGTCCAAAGGCTTTTGCTCAGTGCAATGATTTAAAGGCACACATTCGAAGGCACACTGGAGAGCGATTTCGATGCGAGTTATGTGGAGCTGGATTTATACAAAAATACAACTTAACACAACACAAAGCTGATGCCCATGGCATTATAAAAGAATCTCGTTTAGGCAGAGTGGTTAAAGTAAATATATCAGAGCCACCTCATCAGGTATGTATTTTATAATGATTTTCTTGCATAAGTTAATAGGATTTAAGTCCGAAAAAATTTAAAAAAAACTTAAGGAAAAACTGGGCCCAAATAATACGTACATATCGTTTGAATAGCTCTTTTGCAAAGGTCTACTACGCAAGAGCAAATGTTGACTTGAGCAAAATTTTTAGTTGAGTGACGACTCTGAATTCCGCTCTTAGAGTTGTACTTAAGTTATTATGATAACTTTTTCGCTTAGATGAACCCAAGCCGAAAAAAAAATGTAAAACTCACGATCATCTCCGAAAATTTTACATATTTTCCTCAGTAACTTTTTATACAGATACATTACAGAATACGTTTTTCTACAAAACAAGACAAAAAATCCATTTTACAATAAACAGGAGCCGAGAAAATCACAAAAACGCATTTTCAAAATGGCGGCCTGTAGTATTTATTCGTGACTTTGATTGGCACAATTAATTTACATAGTTTAGGCCAGAGACAAAAACTTAAAAAAAATATTTTTGGAAGAATTGACGGGCTATTATCACCTTAAGGGCACTACTGATGTTGGTTTAGCGTGGCCTTAATCCTTCCAATAAGGGAAATCCGCGCCCATGTTTGGATT
Source organism: Episyrphus balteatus (assembly GCF_945859705.1). Lineage (NCBI taxonomy): Eukaryota > Metazoa > Arthropoda > Insecta > Diptera > Syrphidae > Episyrphus > Episyrphus balteatus. Next base: position 79,541,465 of record NC_079135.1, on the reverse strand, counting down.
CTCCCAAGTATATTTATTATTTTTTTGTTTGTCTTGCCGGTTAGTTGTTTTCATAAAGTTGTAAAAGTTTAGGTTTAGATAAACTATCAAATTGATCACCATGGCATATACGTAATAGGAATCTATTAAATTGGGAGTATATAATTCAGTACAACTTAGATTACTTAAAACTTAAAAGTTTTCGAATTTCATAAAAATCGGTTCAGCAATGCAGGTTCATGTGAGAAATTTGAAACTTATATGTATATCTTTACCTAGAATTTTAAAATTAAAATTACTTACTGTTACATTTATTTTTAATTTTAGGTTTTGCCTGAAGTAGTTATGAACGATCCTGACGAAAAATTACAAATGGGCCAAGTAACTATGATGAATCCTGATCCTGTAGACAAATTACAAATGGGTCTTTCAACAATGATGAATAATCCTGAAGAAAAAATGCAAATGGCTCTTGCAACAAGCCTGGTCTTTCGTGGTGTGACGCTTCATTAAATTTTTACAAAAATATGTTTGTATGTGTGTTGTACGTTTTGTTTAATACTTCTTATATTATAATATGTAGCAAATTAAATAAGTAGAATGTAATCTTTCAAATACATATACAAATAAAAAGTAAAGTGAGGGCAGAATTAAAAAAAATGCGTTCACATATTCATGACATGAAATGGGTAAATATTGTAAAATCTTCCGATTTTACTGAATAAACGACCGTGCACCGTGCAGTTTTTGTGTTTTATTTTCAGTCAGTAATATAAACTTGAACTTATTTGCTTTACTTTGTGCCTTAAAAACAACCTTCAATAGACCTTTCGGGCTCGATCTCTAGCTACTCATGTCCAATTTTGCAGTCTTTAGAAATCAACTCCAACCTTCATCGTTTCGTCAGAGATGAGGTCGTCTTCGGTTAAGTTGTTCTTTGGCTTGACGTTGAAGACTACGGGTTGGAGCGCCAATATGTCCAGTTCTTCTTGGGTCTTTTATACTATTTGTAGCTGTGAATATCTGGGAAAAAGTGTTATTTCTAAAGCATTATGCCTCTTAAGTTGACACATAGAATGCAAACTTGTGTGCATATTGGTGAAATGTATGATTCCATCAATATTGAGAACCTGAAATTGTATTTCCAAATGAATATTGATTCTTTATTCACTAGGGTATATTTCCCTCCTTATTTAAAAAGACTCCGAGCGGACTGTAAATTCTTAGATCTTTTCATATTTGATTGCTGTAAGAGCATCTCTATTGGCCTTATCACGAATTCCATTCCTCCTTTTTATTTACATATAGCAATCGGAACGTCCTATTTTTCTTTTAGTCACAATAATCGTGTTTTATTGGTAAATCTGCACTTAGCTCAGCAAGCTAAGGATAAACAAAAGTAATCGGTTTTGTGGTTTACAGAGAAAATTTTTGTCTTGGGAGTATGATGCACTGTGACCTATAAGATCGATTGTGCCATATTTTTAAGCTGGCTGAGTTGGTTCCTCATATTAAAACTCCTTCTCTAACTTAATTCCTGTCAGGAAATTGATTACACGGTGCGACACCGAAAATACACCCGAGAAATAACATAGTGTAGGCTGTTCGTATGGTCGAATAATGCATAAAAATATTTTTGTTATATTTTTGGAACCCTCCATTTTTTTTTAATTTACAAAAAACCATTTTTACAGACCTTACGATGTAATCTATCAATATTTCAGTCATTTTTATAACAACTCTCAATATGTTATATGTTTTTGGAAAGAGGATTTCTAGACCTTTTGAATAATGTATATAAGTCTATTGTTTAAACAAATTAAGTGTAGGTTTTTATCCCACAAATCTTGAAAAAGTGATTTTTTTCCCAATGTTTTCATCTTTACTCAATTTTTTTTGCAAAATAAAACAAACAAAAAAATAAAATAAGGCTATATTCTGAAAGAATATACATTAAGGCACAAATTGGCGTATTTTTTTTATTGAATTTGACCAAAACTGCGGAATCTATGCTATTTTTTCGTAAATAGAAAATGTGGCTTTTCATGATGTGAATTGCAAGGTGCACAATAGGGTGTTCGTTATTTTAAAATAATAAGAATTTCTATGCTCCTAGGATCTTATATGGTTGAAAATAAACTAAAAAAAATATTCCCCAAGTTTCAAGTCTCTCCGCCAAGCGGTTGAAGTTTCTTATGGGAATAACATGGGGTTTCTTGGACCTTGTTCGATCAATTTTAAATTCCAGCCAAACCATTCGTTCAAAAAATTAAAACTTTACAGACTCAAATTTAATAAGTGCAGCTATCATGTGAAAATTTTTCAGATTTTTAATTGTTATAATTTTAGAGATTTAGCTTGGTAAAAAAAGTCATTTTTTCAGACTTTTTCAAAAATCGCTTTTTACCTGTTTAATGCAAAAAATTTTAAAAACATACATTTTTATTCACAAATAAGCATAGCATGTATATTTAAAATGCAAATTCAATTCATAGTTATATAAAAAATTAGTTGTGTATTCATTCTTCAAGTCACATCGATATTCAAAAAACGTGTTCCCTATTTAAGAAAAAGTACTGTAGTAAATAAATAAAAAACTAGTTAATTATATAACTTTGAATTAAATATAAATTTTAAATATACATACAACGCTTATTTGTGAATAAAAATGTATGTTTTTTAATTTTTTGACATTAAACGGGTAAAAAGCGATTTTTGAAAAAGTCTGAAAAAATGACTTTTTTTTACCAAGCTAAATCTCTAAAATTATAACAATTAAAAATCTGAAAAATTTTCACATGATAGCTGCACTTATTAAATTTGAGTCTGTAAAGTTTTAATTTTTTGAACGAATGGTTTGGCTGGAATTTAAAATTGATCGAACAAGGTCCAAGAAACCCCATGTTATTCCCATAAGAAACTTCAACCGCTTGGCGGAGAGACTTGAAACTTGGGGAATATTTTTTTTAGTTTATTTTCAACCATATAAGATCCTAGGAGCATAGAAATTCTTATTATTTTAAAATAACGAACACCCTATTGTGCACCTTGCTATTCACATCATGAAAAGCCACATTTTCTATTTACGAAAAAATAGCATAGATTCCGCAGTTTTGGTCAAATTCAATAAAAAATACGCCAATTTGTGCCTTAATGTATATTCTTTCAGAATATAACCTTATTTTATTTTTTTGTTTGTTTTATTTTGCAAAAAAAATTGGGTAAAGTTGAAAAAATTGGGAAAAAAATCACTTTTTCAAGATTTGTGGGATAAAAACCTACACTTAATTTGTTTTAACAATAGACTTATATACATCATTCAAAAGTTCTGGAAATCCTCTTTCCAAAAACATATAACATATTGAGAGTTATTAGAAAAATGACTGAAATATTGATAGATTACATCGTAAGGTCTGTAAAAATGGTTTTTTGTAAATAAAAAAAAAATGGAGGGTTCCAAAAATATAACAAAAATATTTTTATGCATTATTCGACCATACAATCAGCCTACATTATGTTATTTCTTGGGTGTATTTTTTTTTTTTTTATTTTGTAGCACAGTGTTATTAAGGATATTTTCAAAAAGTGCAAAGGCTGTCACCCCTATTACTATCAATTGATAGTTGATAAAAAATAAATTTCGATCTCTTCTTATCTAATTAGCAAAAAAAATTTAAAACAAAGAATGATGCCAACGGTTATTATTTGAAATGTTATTGAAAAATTCCATTAAAAAATGATCAGTTTTCCCCCAAATTAGATTTTACCATTTAACACCAAATTTCAGTATTTATCAACTATCAATTGATAGTTGACAATCGTAATAGGGGTGTGTATTTGTTCCTCTTCGGCCTTGAAGCTACCCATCTTTATGGTTCATTCTAGATGTGCCGCGAACATTCAGCCACTATTCGGTATTCGGCCTATTTTTCTGGTATTCGGTATTCGGCCGAATAGTTTAACTATTCGGCCGAATACCGAATACCAAATGGAGAAAAAAAAAGACATAAATTATTATACCAAAAAGGGTGTTTGATTAAAAAATTTTAATTTTAGCACTTAAAATCTACTAAAGGCAAGTTGTGGTGTTGTGAAAACTATTTGTTCCGCATTTGTTGGTAGTAAACGATTACGTTTATCTTCGTAGACTATTCCTGCTTCGAAAAATAGTCTTTCACTGTAAACACTTGTCCCAGAAGAAAGGTAGACTTAAGCAAATGAGGAGGTGATTTCTGAAACCAGCTATCTGACCTGAAGGTAGTTTTGAGTAAAATGCCAAAAACCTTTACTTCGTAATACAGAAGATATAGAGCAAAATAATCTTCTACAAATTTATTTTTTACGAAATTTTAATAAAATTAAAGTTTTCAAAATAAATATATCTCAAGTCTTTATATTGAAAATTCCTTATTAAAAAGTCGGTATATCTGCTTTTGGAAGTACGAGTATAATTGCGTTATGTCTTCTTTTGGATACGATGTTGTTGGGAATTTTTTAAGCTACATCTATTCTTGAAACAAATTATAAAATTTTTGAAACTACCAACGTTTTTTTCTTGGCCGAATATTCGGTATTCGGCCGAGGAGCGTGCCCGAATATTCGGTATTCGGCCAAACCAATGTTCGCGGCATCTCTATCTCTAGTTCATTCCTTAGCTATAAGATCTCGTTTCAAAAATAATTTCCCGTTTTTATAGTTAAATAATTTTTTCTGGTTCTCCTTCTTTATACTTACACGTGCATTATAGTGTAACATATCCTAAGTTAAAGTATTCTAGAGGAGTACCTTTGCCAAAATCGAGTGGAATATTATCGATTTTTGGCAATTTCGACCAGCAGGGACAATCAAATGCTTTTGTGCTTTTGGTAAAGACGGGAAAATCATGTGCTACTGAGTATTATGTTCTTCCCAGTTAATAAGCTTGATAAAAGCTTCTTTCCCAATCTTGACATTAAAATGTCACAAGAGAATTTAAATGTTTTTTTTTTTTTCGTTGCATTTGCAATAGCAAGGAGCTACTAGAAGTTTTTTTTTTTTTTTAAGAGGACATCCTTCTCCGGAATCGAGGCAATGTTTTTTGCAAGACATTTGTGATCATTTAGGAACTGGTTCTTTAGAATTAAATCTGATTTTTTGTCCTTACTTCTTGAAAAGATAACTCATGTCTCATGTGAACAATCAATAGGTACTTTGCAATAAAGGTGCTCCCAATCAAAGAATTTCCGTTTACCTTGATTTTGAACCCTTGCTCTTTAAAAATAAAAGTTCCCCAAGATTTTAATATGGAATAAGTCCTACTGTCTTTTTATAATTTTTGTCCCCAATTACAAACTTTTTGCAATAAAATGTAACAAGCTAGAGAGCAAAAGTATCTTTACTTACTTTTGATGATCGGATCGCTGTGTACCAATGCAGAATTCAATACAACAGAAGTTGATATTCCTATTATTTAGTTTATTAATTTTATTCTGAATGGAATTGCTTAAAACTAATATAATTAGCATGCACCGTATTTTCGGTGGTTAGGGCTAAACTCTATCCAATGCCTCTACCATTACTATGCTGTTGCCACGAATAACCTGAAATGAAATTTCAGTTAGATTCGACAGAATATTCGTATTGTAAATTTATCTTACCACCATTCCAATGTTATTTCTTGTACTATCCTTGCACTCCTCAACAGTCTCATCAAGGACTACATTCATAAATGGATCGAAACCACGAAGAATGCCGGCCACAGAACGACCGCCATTTAACTTCAGCAGCATACGTTTATCCATGTACCTAGAAAAAAATGAATAGAAAAACTTGCTTCAATGCATTTTTGTTATTTTTACTAACTTTTTTAACTCTGGTGGATGTGCTTTCGACATTTTAAATAATTATTGTTTTTTTATTAATAAATTAATGCGAATTTTGTACTATTTAATTTTTATTAAGCGTGTTTGATAAGCCCAAAAAAAAAGGTAATGTAAAAAACGCCAAAATTTGACAGTAGAAAATGGTACTGTTCGATTTTGTAGGTAAAAAGAGGAACATAAATACAATCCACAAACTACGTTCAGGTTTTTAATTTACGCTGGCACCACATTGTTCATTTTTTGTAATAAAACTTTGTTGTACGATCGATAATTACCTAAATGTATGCGAAAAGATATTTCTTGGTTTTTAAATTTCTATAATCCACTATTACAAACAGTTGAAGTAACCATTGCCCACAACAATAAAAACGGGTAGGTTTAAGCACTATTTACATGAGCAAGAATAACAAATGAAGGAAAATTCGTTGATTTTGACATATCTTTCACCTGAGAGTTTTTAATTTCTCACGATTGAAGTTTGAATCAACGTTTACCACCAAAACCAAAACAAGAATAATTGTTGAGGTATATTACCTAACTACTGCATAACCACAACTAGCACTTTTTGCAAAAAGTCAAAAACTGAAAAATTTTCAAACTCATTTTGTGATAGTTTTCCGACTCCAAAATGAAAAACAATGATGCAGGAAGCTTATTTTTAGGTTACAAAAACAATTTTTCTACTTTTTGTCAAAATCAGATGGGCCTAGGAAGAAAAAAAATTTACTTTTGGGCCTGGCTACACAGTGTTGTGCCCAATCACGTTCCAATTCACATTTTCAAGGAACAAACGTCAAAAAGAAGAAAATCCTCACCCCTTTGGCCTACAAACTGACTGGTTAGGCGACTGAAAAATCACCGTGTAGCCCGGCACTTTGTCAATTTCCCACTTTTTGCGAAAACTGGCCCTTGTAGTTATACCTGAAAAAGTGAATAAATGTATCAGAAAATTTGTGAGGATATATGGCTTGAAACGCACAGTAAACATAAAAAAGTAATAGGGGTATTCACGATCCGATGCAACTGGTCTTGTATCATTAGCCGTTTTTTATTAGGGGTATTCACGATTCGATGCAAATGGTCTTGTATCGTTGTAAAAGTGCAAAAGTGTAACATTTTCTTAAAATAAAACAACCAAATATACAGACTACAATTTTTTTTACACTTTTACACTTTTGCTATACCCCAACCCTATTGCAAAAATAAAATACAATGGTGCAAAATTTGTCTATTGTGGTTGTAGTAGTAGAAAACAAAATTTTGCATTTTTACACTTTTTTGTTACACCGGATCGTGAATACCCCTATTATCACGTGATCCATATAGATCATTACTTAAAATGTATTACAACAACTACATGAGATCTTGCTTTTCATCAGAAAAACTCGAATCGTGATCTTGCTTTTCATCTGGATCACGAATCGAAATCTTGCAAAATCTCATGTAGTTGTTGTAATACATTTTAATTAATGATCTATATGGATCAACTGATAATAAAAAACGGCTATTGCAGAAGTGCAAAAGTGTAAAATCTTACAACACTACAACAACAAAATATACGGATTAAAATTTTACAACAGTCTTGCACTTTTGCTATACCCTCCCAACAAACATTTCAGCTTTGGTTAAGGTATTACAAAAGCTACATTTCAGCTTCTTTTAAACTTTAGTAAGGTTTTTGGGCATGGAAAAAGGAGAACGTTATACAAGTTTGACCCTCTATAAGAAGTTTAAACGAAGCGTTACCGAAGCTCTACCGAAGCTTTGAGATTTGACAGATAGCTTCGGAAGAGCTTGTATAGCTCTTGAATACATGTCTTATTGAAATTAAAAAAACATCTACAAAAACAAAAAAGAATTTTTTTTTAAAGGCTTGGCCACACCGGAGGGTATGCGGTATAGCGGTAACGATATTTGTACTAAAAAAATTCCACACCCGAACGTTGATGTGTCAGTTTGGAATTTTTTTCATACAAGTACCCTCAGCGCTACCCGTACCGCTACCGCATACCCTCCAGTGTGGCCAAGCCTTAACTGGTTTTTATTTGCTTTTAAATCATGAATTTTATCTTTTGACCTGAAATTATTTATATTATTCCATTAGTTTTTAGTATATCTGTTGATAATAATTTTAAAAGTATACCTATAATTTTTTTGCCACACCCAGGAATCGAACTTCGTACCTACTTGGTGGTAGTCCGCCACTCAACCCACTCGGCCATCCTAGTAAATTTATTAATGAAATCAAAAACTTAATCAGTTCAAATAGCAGAAATGTAAAAAAAAAAATTTCTGAGCTAAATTATTCAATGTCAAAACCAAAAAGTGTCCGAGCTAGATTATTCAATATCAAAAACAAAAATCAAATACTAATCTTGGTAATTTCTGTAAGGCTTCTATAAATTCACTAAGCAGGCTTTTCCGAAAAAAAAAGCTTTTTTCGTTTAAGTTTCTTTAACAGTATTTAAACAACTTATTAGAGGTTGTTAAACAAGTTCGAACTTCTATAAACATTTAAATTCTGAAGAAAGCTCAATACAAGCTGTATAAAAAGTAGTACCTGCGAGATCTCAATTTATAGAAGCTGTTGTGCTAGTTGGGCTAGACCTATTGCAAAATAAAAATACAATAGAGTAAAATTATTTTTGACAGATAGCAGCTCACCGTCGCGTTGCCCATGATAAACAGTTTGTCTTTTTTATTCTGTTTATTATGGTTGTCGGCTTGTCGGTACTCATGTCCCGTAATTTAGTTTCTTTTGATGTAAAATAATTTGTGAAAATTAATTAACCCGAACAAAACAAAGAATTAAATTATAAAAAATGGAAAAAAAGAAGAAGCAACAGTGGAGGAATAACCCTGTTAAAAAAAGAACATCATGGATTTCTTTCATGCTTCAATATTTACTATAGTTAAGAAAAGGGGCGTTCACGATCTATTGTAAAAAAATAAAATTTTACATTTTTACTAGGCCTGTTGCACCAGATCGTGAATACCCCTAATATATTCCGAATTGACATTGGTCGCCAAATTGTCAAAACATGACAAATTGGCGACCAATGTCAGCTACCGAATTCTTAATAGTTTAAATTGCCGACGAAAAATGAACAAAACCCGATAAACCACGCGCACCACTAATTTTTAAACAAATATTGACCATTTTCCGCGTTGAAACACGAAGAAAATTTGTTATTTTTCAATTTATAATTTTTTCAAATGACATTTTATAAATTAAAACAAAAACAAATTTCGTGCTTACTGCGATTGAAAAATAAAAATTAAAGGGCGACCTGCCAGATTGGTGCCCATTTTTGACAAACAAATTTTGACAACGTTCGGAAGATATTACCTTATTATGTGTACAACTGTGCTTGAAAGGTGTATGAACTTTTTTTCATTCATTCGTCGTTCGTTGGTCGCGCTTATGTGAATAGTGCCTTGGAACACAACCTTTTTGGATTTGGTATTTTTTCATGCTATGCGATGTGTTGTCAGCTTTATGTGGAACAAAATCTAAACTTTTTACATCCAAAACAGTTTGACGAGCTCAGCAACTGTCAATTTGACATTCGTTGTGCAAAATTTGCTTTACCCATTTTTGTATACGATCTGGGTAAAATTTTGTTTCGCAATTTTATAACTTTTATGTGAAAAAATAATTTAATTGATTTATATATTTTCGAACGATTACTAAATCAACAATCAAGATTTAACAAAATTTAAATCTAACATTTTGTTTTTATGGCCGGAATCCAAAAATACTCTGCTCTAAAGTATAATTGAATGAAAAAAATAATTGAGAGACCTAAATAGATTTTTTTCAAAACTATAAAAATTCGTTCAGATATTCTGCAGATGAAGAGCGGCAAATGTCAGCTGGCCATGTACCATCAAGGAGAATCATAAATAACAGTGCTTTTCCAAATGATGATGGTTCTGCTGCTTTTCGATATTTAGCACCAGGAGCAGCCGAACGTCCAGAAATGTATCAACTCGATGATCAATATTCATTCATGTAAATTAGTTGTCTTATATGAATTTGTAAATGTCCTTACCTTGAGTTTATTTTTGTTTTTGAATAACACATTCTAGCCATTCGGAAGATGATGATAATAGCTTGAATAACAGACAACATTACTCGAAAAGAGCCGAACGTGGCTCTGGATTGCAAGATAGTTTATGTTCACCGGTCGATAATGATACAAAATACAGATACATAAACACAGAAAGAGATTTATCGTTGTCGCTCGACAGGCATACGGATTTTCGAAATTTCTGCGATACTCCTGAGGATGGTAACTTATTTTTTTTGAATTTGTTTTACTCCAAAAACAAAGAAAAACTTAATTGAAATTTATAGATTTATCTGTACGAAAGTATTTGGCAGTAAGCGTTGGAGTAGTGAGTCTTATTACCGAGAATCTTTTGAGTCATCCTTTCATTGTACTAAGACGACAATGTCAAGTATTTCACGCATCGGAAAAGTAAGTTTCAAAATAAACGTGTTTTATGTTAAGGAAACTTTTTTAGTTAACGTATTTATCGATAGTATTTAATTGACATAAGTTATATAATTTAACGGTCTATATTGTGATGTTTATTAGGACGGTTTCCTTCTTACCGCTACCCCACTTAGGTCTGGTCTCTATTTTGGAGTCACTTTTTATTGCCTAAAGGCTTTTTAGACTATAACCCGTCCTCTACTATAGCCTATAGGATAATATTTAGGTACATAATATCAAAAAAAGTTTATATAAACTACTTGCAACTCCAAATCATGCAAAATATTGAAAATATTAACAATCTCGTATCAAACTATAAGACGACTTGAATTTATTGAAGAACACTCAGAGCCAATAGTCCTCGTAGCTAGACTGTTTACACTATCCATCAGCTAATAAATAATAAATACATAAAACTAAAGATTTACAAATACATACATATTCCATTTTATTTTTGCAAGCCATACAAACAAAGAATATTCAAATTTTGAGTATAATGTTTTTTTTATTATTTAAACCTATTGACACTGCAACCATTATATGGCTCTTATTTGAGTATAATTTTTTGTCAAATGTAATTCATTGCTCATAAATGCATTATTCATGTTTTGTTTTAATTATTGAAGCTCAGATTTGGGCAATAACTCGATTTCTTTCTGTGAATTCGATGCGATGTCTTTTTTTAATTTTTCAATAATCAGAGCTTATTCCTTGAAATATCTCTGTTTTTTATATTGACATTACTTGTTTGATAGCACTGGTCAACAAAAATAGAACTTTTTTTTGCCACAAGATCCAAGATATACTTTTCTAGAAGATTTTGCTGCGCTGAACTCGAATACGAAAAAAATCAGAAAAGTTTGATTGGCCTCCGTTTTTAAAATATTACCGTTATAAAATGCTAAAAAAACGTCATTTTGGCTGTTTTCGAGGTTCTGTTTTTATGTAGGGTAATTCAATATGGCCAATAAAAATTTTCTCACTTCAGATTCGAGTTCAGCACATCAAAAACCTTTAGAAAAGTATATTTTGGTTCTTGTGGCAAAAACCTTATTGACCAGTATAGTCTAATTGGTAATTGAATCAGGGCTTACAGCATACTTGTGCTGAGATCATATATTTTACAAATAGAATTGTAAATTTCTATCCGCATTATATATAAATTATTTTGACTTGTTACGAAATTAAGTTTTTTTTTACATTTATAAGAATGGAATAGCAATAGATTGGATGTTTTAAAAAATATAGAATATTCTCCTTTTTGATTCATGTGAATGTCTTAAATAAAAAGCGTTTAAATGGGAGTCGAAATTAAATTTAAACAAATAGTTTTTCTTGAAAACTTCAAAAATAAGCGGTAGCAATGTATTGCCATCGAAAAATATAATTCCTTCAAGACAATTCGACGTGAATCACAATATAGAAAATAACATTTTCTATCGTTTTGGTGATATTTTGTTGTATTTAAATAAATAAATACAAATGGCAGGCATTTAAAGTCATTTGCATTTTTAACCCTCTGAAAAAAGTTCTACCCACATGAAAAAGTGTAAACCAAATTCGCAAAAAAGAGGTGTGCCTACAGAGGGTTAATATAAAACGAACTCTTTACCACCAAATATGGCGGAAAAAATGATATTTGAACCGTTAATTTTGGCTCTGAAAAAAAAGTTCTCTTTTCTACTAGCGAATCACATTTCACTGCTGCAGAATGAGTTTCTTTTTAACTAAAATTGACGCAAATTTCTTTTATTGCTTTTTCCGAACTTAATTTAGTCCATTGAAATGTTACATTAACCTTGCATTTTGGGTAGGACAAGATTTTTTTGTTTTGATCTGTAGGGGAGGTTAATATGAGTATACAATCTAGTTTTCGGGGTTGAAAGCCCCCCCATTTGGCCGCCATCTTGGAAAAAGTGGTGTAAACTGTTTTTTATCGATATCTTGCGAACCGTAAGTCCCACGAAAAAATCTGTAAAGCGATTTTGTAGATAATTTATTTCTCTACAATTTTGATTAAGGTACTTTTTTCTGTAAAATTGAAAATAAGAAAGTTATACTTGAAAATAGATGTACATTTTCAAGAAAAAATTCTTTGAAGGGCCATAGCTTTTTTTCTACAAGTTTTATTGAAAAAAATACTCATGACCGTTTTTAAAGATCATTTAATTTCCAACAATTTGATGTGCTCGTTTTGCAGATTTCGTTTATATAAAGCTGCTGCAATGGTTTTACAAAAAAAGGTAACAATTTATTTTTGTACTTTTATGTTTATTTTATTTTTTTTACTTCAATACAGACTGATTTAAAAGGATATGTAGGTTAGGTTGAAACAAGACAAAAATCCTAAAGTACGGGGGGTCCATTCCGTATCATTTAGTCAGGAGGGCAATTTTCTAAAAAAAAAAATATCTAACTTTTGAAAAAAATTTACTTTAAATCAACGGTTACACCCATTTTAACGTGTTATATCTTTTTTGTAAAGCCAAAAACCTTTTCTTTTATATAATTTTTAATTAAACCTGTTTTATAGAATAGCTTTTGAAAAAATAAATTTCAAAATAAAAACTTTGAAAAAAAAAAAAAAAATACAAAACTATTTTGAACTAATTTTTTTCAAAATTTTATACAAATTTCAAATTTCAAATTTAGATTTATTGAGACTTATTTTTGATTACAATAAAGTACTTATGTTAGAAATACATTAGTAAATTAAAAAAACTGACTTAGAATTGGTCTAGCTTTAACATTTCAATATTTAAATTAATAGACTTGGTAATTCTATAATATGTTAAGATAGGAAACTTATATAGTAATAGGAACAAATTTTAGTGCTGCTCAAAGGCACTTACAGAGTTTACAAAATGTGTAGGTTTTCTTAAAACTAGATATAAAGACAAACGTATATACAACAAAAACAGAAAACCGGATGAAAAGAGTCTTGTCGTTTTCGAGAAATTAAATTTCTTTAGATCCAGATGTATTTTTTTAACTAGTGAATAATACGGCCGTAAGATATTTTTGCACAAATTTAAACAGATAAACATCGACATTGTGTGCACAAGACATTTTTGATCAATAATGGTTTTGGTTAGTTCAAGTTTCATCGAAAATTGTTTCACTTTATTATAGAAGAAAGGTTAATTTTTCATAAATTAATTAACCAACATATCCAGCCACTTAAAAACAAAAAATAATGGGGGTTCTTATAAAAAAGTAGTTTTGTTTTCTTTTTAATTTCTCGAAAACGACAAGACTCTTGCACCCGGTTTTCTGATTTTGTTGGAAAACACATAACAGCATTGAATTTTGAAAATTTAATTAGTACTTAATTATATAAAATTTTGAAAAAAATTAGTTCGAAATTTTTTTTTGTAATTTTTTTTGGCTTTTATTTTGAAAATTATTTTTTCAAAACCTATTCTATAAAACAGGTTTAATTAAAATAATATAAAAGAAAAGGTTTTTGGCTTTACAAAAAAATATAACACGTTAAAATAGGTGTAACCTTTGATTTTTAGTATTTTTTTTTTTCAAAAGTAAGACAATTTTTTTAGAATATTGCTCTCTTGACCAAACGGTAGGGTATGGACCCCCCTATACTTTATGATTTTTTTCTTGTTTCAACCCAACCTACATATCCTTTTGAATCAGCCTGTATTGAAGTAAAAAAATAATAAAATAAACATATATTGAATTATATACAAGTACGAAAATAAATTGTTACCTTTTTTTGTAAAACCATTGCAGCAGCTTTATATAAACGATATCTGCAAAATGAGCACATCAAATTGTTGGAAATTAAATGATCTTTAAAAACGGTAATGAGTATTTTTTCAATAAAACTTGTAGAAAAAAAGCTATGGTCCTTCAAAGAATTTTTTCTTGGAAATGTACATCTATTTTCAAGTATAACTTTCTTATTTTCAATTTTACAGAAAAAAGTACCTTATTCAAAATTGTAGAGAAATAAATTATCTACAAAATCGCTTTGAACATTTTTTTTGTGGGACTTACGGTTCGCAAGATATCAATAAAAAACAGTTTACACCCCTTTTTCCAATGTGGCGGCCAAATGGGGGGGGGCTTTCAACCCCGAAAACTGGATTGTATACTCACATTAACCTCCCCTACAGATCAAAACAAAAAAAATCTTGTCCTACCCAAAATGCAAGGTTCGGTCAAATTTTTGTAACATTTCAATGGACTTGTATTGAAACATTTTTGCCTGTAGGTACGTCAAGCTATGGCATTATCGGATGGATGGATTTGATAGATACAGATGATTTTTTTCGTTAATTTTAAGATCCGTTGTTTTTTTGAAATTTCATTTAAAACGAATATCTCCCATAAAACAATTTCGAGGTATTAAATTTTCTCAAACCGACTAAATTTAGTGAGAGAAATACTGCAAGTTATTCTAACAAAACTGCGCTTTTAGTTTAACCTCAAAAAATTCAGATAACGCTTATATTTTCAAAAAAGGTTTGGAAATTATTTAAAAAAAATTCTCGGTTTTGTTTTGATAACATAACCCAAAGCTTAAATTTTCAATGGTTAGGCAATTTTTTGACACCCAGTTGTGCATTATATTTATAATTTGCAGAGTGATAGGGAAAGCAAGGAGCTTGTTATGTATATGATTTTACTGGATGGGATCTAGATTTTTAATAAACGGTACAAAAAATTCTGTAGTATTTTTCTTTTTCTTCTTACTAGTCCCATGCAAGTTGCATTAAAAAAAACGTAAGTTATAAAAGCATTAGTTATAATAGTCAACTTGTGTTTAGTATTAAACATTTGCCTAGTTTAAAGTAAAAAGCCCACAGTATTCTTTAATACACCTAAAATAATATTTTAAAACACTTCAATTTATTTCAGATATCATCTTACTCCGATAAGTCTCATACCCAGCATTATTCATCTTCATAAACGACAGGGTGTTACCACGCTATGGAAAGGTTTAGGCAGTTGTCTGCTTGTTCGTGGCATGTCCATGGGAGTCGATGATTTAATTGCAAAACTTACCACATGGCCAAAGTATGTAAATAAAATGTATTCCTTTTATAATTAGTTAGTTAGGTACTTCAAGGTCTATGAAACTAATAAATTTTTTAAAGGGATGTTGATAGCCGCACATCAGTGAAACGCTTCGGACAGCATTTAATTTTAAAATGGTAAGTTTCTAACTAATTTCCTGAACACAGTGAATTAACTTACATTTAAATTTCAGTGTAAGTATTGCTGTTGTGATGCCATTCTATGCAGCTTCTCTTGTGGAAACTGTTCAAAGTGACATAGCCAGTGAAAAACCTGGAATATTTGATGTCTTCCGTGAGGGTGGACAGCGACTTTTGTCCTGGAGCTCTCCACAAAAGGGAAGAATGCTACCTGTTTGGGCACTACTTGGACCAAGTGTGTCCCTTGGCCTTACCAAATATATTTTTAGGTAATACAAAACAGTTTTTAGTAGCTAATTTGAATTGTTAAAATTATTTCTTTTTTATTTTGCAAGTCTCTTTGTAAGAGGAATATCCAGCCATATTATTCGCAGGAGTATTCAAAACAACCAAGAACAAAAAGGAGCAAAAGTGAAAGATGATTCGCTCATCATTCAAAATGTCCAGATCTATTCGAACCTTATATCAATTCTGACATCAGAAATTCTCTTCTATCCATTTGAGACGATTCTCCATCGGTTGCAACTTCAAGGAACCAGGACTATTGTTGATAATTTAGATAGTGGATATTCGGTTGTTGCTATCTTGACAAACTATCAAGGTGCTAGAGATTGCTATAGGACAACCATTGCAACAGAAGGCATAAGTGGGCTATACAAAGGATTTGGAGCAATTGTGCTTCAATTTGCTGCACATATTGCTGTTATTAAAATAACCAAATGGGTTGTTGGTCAAATAACAGAGGTTATATCGAGTAAACCTCCAGCTAAAGTCGTACAATATTATAATTTAGATAGAGCAGCTGCTTCGAGCTCGACAACGATTTCGCGAAGCCTTAGTTCAAGCAGCAATATTGCCGGAAGTGTCGAAAATGTAGAATAAAAAACGAGCTTTTATTATTGTTGTTCAAATAAACTAACAACTTATTTAAAAAAATAAAAATAATCTATTACGCGTTGTGTATAAAAAACCAAATATATCATTAAAAATCTCTTTTTCTTAGTTTAACTGTGATAAAATCAGAATAGAAATACAACACTCAGTTTGAATTTCATTTTTGTTCGTATTTTTCTCTGTCTCTATCAAATTTTCTATACATACATACTTTTGCCTAGTTGATATATTTTTGTTTCGAGATCAAAATTATTTTAAGCTGAGTCGAACTACAATCAACAATGATTTACTCATACCAGCGTTCGAATAGTCATCTTAAAAAGATCAAATTTCAATGAAATATACCGACACTTTTACATGGCAGAAACTTCAGGTAATTTTTTTGTTTCTTATCTTTAATAAAATATTTCGAAACATCATTAGTACAGGTAAAATAGGCATTTAAAAGAAAAAAAATTGTTACACTCATGAAACTTGGCAAAAAGTTTGCTTTTGGGATAAGAACCATGTACAAAAAAAAAGTCTATACAAAATAGTTGGGTGGAAGGGTGTTTTTTCGCGGACAAGAGGGAGGGGGTGAAGGTCAAAAATATACTGAAAAAATTGTTTGTTGAATATCATCATATGACACATGTTTTCAAGGTATTTTTTGATGCTGAATCTAATGACATAAAAATAAAGTCAATACGATTGCTCTAAGAGAAGTTATAGCCGATTGAAAACAAGGGTGCTTGTTTTTTTTTAGGAAATGATGAAATTCGGAATTAATACCACAAAAACTAGGAAAAAATTGTAACACCAATGAAATTTGGTAAAAATGTTTCATTTATAACAGAAATCAAGAACCCGAAAAGTCTATACAAATATTTTAGATTAAAGGGTGTTTTTTTGGGAAATAGGAAAAAATCCGCGATAAGTCCGATAAAATCAATGGTATAAAATGTTACCCTTACGAAATTCATTAAATATGTTCTCTTTTCAATGGGAATTACGAATAATGTAAGTCTATAATTTTTTTTTTATGTGAAAGGGTGTTTTTTTTTTTAGAAGTAAAGAAAATATGGGTATATTTGAAAAAGTGTGTAATACTAGAGTAATATTAGTGGTACCCTATTGAAATTTAGCAATTATGGTACTGTTAAGATAAGAAACAAGAATCTTAAGTGTCTATAAAAATATCATGGTTAACAGGGTGTTTTTTTGAGTGAAAACAAAAATGATGGGTCACCCTAGTGAAATTTGGTAAAAACATTGATTTTGGGATAAAAAGAAAGAATAAAGAGTTTTCATAAAAAAAAATTTTGGTGAAAGGGTGTTTTTTGTCGAAGAGACAGTAAAATCTGTAATTGGTCCCCTGTACCAATTTATACTAAATTTTAAAACTCATTTAAATCCATTATCTGTTTTAAAGAGAAGTGAATTAAGTATTCATTATTTGTCCAAGGTTCAAGTTCAAACTTATCAGACTTTGATTTTGGCTCATGGTCAAAGTATTATCGAATAACATTAATAAATATATACCATTTGGAGAATTTTCCGTTCAAAGTTCAGGAGTCCAACAAGAAGACCAAATAGTGACATCATGACATTCCATGATTTTTAAACTCTTTTAAATTTGGAAAAATCCAAATATTTAATTGATCAATTTTGTATACATATGATGGGTCTAGGGTGGCTTGATTTTCACAACCTACTTAAGGACATCCCAAAGGAAGAGTTTTTGTTCGTGGGCGGAGATTTAAATGGACATGTCGGGAAAACAAACGAAGACTATGAAGATTGCCATGGAGGCCTCGGATACGGCACTAGGAACTCTCCTGGTGAAGACATCCTGAGCTCGTGCAAAACATATGGTCTTATCGTACTAAATACCATGTTCATCAAACAAAGCCGACACCTGGTCACTTACAGCAGTGGTGGAAATGAGACCCAGATTGATTACCATTTGGTATCTAGTTTCATGAAACCTCGGGTCAAGGATTGTAAAGTGATACTGGGAGAAGCGATCGCCCACCAACACCGTCTCCTACTGACAGAATTTTTTATGGAGACAGTGAACGACAACAAACAGACAAAGACTTTTGGGAAGATCAAATGGTATAATCTGGATAAGGAAAAAGGCGAAGCTTTTATTTCGAATATGCAAAACTATCTGTATAACAACACCAACATTTTTCGAAATGAAGAGAGTACAGCACAAAGTATGTGGGACCTCCTACAGCGAACTTGCATAGAAAAAGCCAAAACACTGTTAGGGGTTTCAAAAGGACACAACCAACAAGGCAAAGAAACATGGTGGTGGAATGATGAAGCTAAAGCAGTTGTAAGTAAAAAGAAAATGGCTTTCAAAGCTTGGTCGAAGTGCCCCTCTAATAATACAGAGCAAAAGTCACGCCTCGAAGTGGAATACAGAAACTGCAAGAAAGAAGCGAAGAAGATATGTGCCCAAATTCAAGCCAAGAATACGGAAGACCTATATCGGGAGCTAGATGAAATTTCTACCCCGACTGCTGGTGCTATTCAAGAGCTACGACAAAACGTGAATAAGGGCGCAACCATTTTCAAAATAGCCGCTCAAAGAAGAAGAAATGCTCAGGAGATCTGTTCGCCGAAGTCTATTAACAATGCTCAAGGCCAACTACTTGTGGAAAATGACGAAATCCTCCACAGGTGGCGACAGTACTGTGACGAACTTCTAAATGAACAATTTCCAAGGCTACACTTTCCAATAGCTTCACCTAACTTAAGCGAAGTATCCGATGTCACAGTCGAAGAAGTTAGTGAGGCTGTAAAATACTCCAAAAAGGGAAAAGCTGTTGGGCCAGACGAAATACCCTCAGAGTTTTGGAAAAAGATGGGAGACATCGGGTCTAGATGGCTCATGGTTCTTGTTTCCAAGCTTATACGAGGTGATCGAATGCCTAATCAATGGAGGGAAAGTTACCTTCTTCCAATATACAAAGGAAAGGGTGATACTCGAAGCTGTGATAATTACCGTTCGATTAAGCTGATGTCACACACCATGAAGATCGTTGAGCGAGTCTTGGGTAGCCGACTGCGAAAAATAATAAGGCTATCTGATGACCAGTGCGGGTTTGTTGCGGGTAAATCAACCACAGATGCAATCCAGAGTATAAGAATCATTATGGAAAAACATCGAGATTCCTTGGAGGATTTGCATGTGGTATTGGTTGATTTTGAAAAAGCATTCGATCGACAACCACGAGATCTGATATGGGTGGCCCTCAGACAACGAGGAGTTCCGGAAACCTATGTGCGGATAATTATGGACATGTATGATGGAGCAGTAACTAAAGTAAGATGTGCAGCTGGAGTCACCGAAGAATTCGAAATCACAGTAGGTGTACACCAGGGAAGCGTCTTGAGTCCTCTGCTCTTTATTACCGTTCTTGATTACCTGCTTGAAGGCAAAGTGACGGACCCAAAAGTGCATCAGTTATTCTTTGCTGACGATGGAGCCATCATAAGTGAAGACCCGATATCCCTGCAACGAGCACTTGATGTATGGGTGGATGTTCTAGAAGGTAGTGGGTACCGCATAAGCGCGAAAAAGACAGAATACCTATGCTGCCCATTTTCTGATCCACACAGGCCTATTCCTGACATTTATTTGAATGGTGTAGTGCTTCCCAAGTGTGAAAAGTTTAAATATCTGGGGTCTATGATAAATAACGAAGGTACTTGTGATGACGATATCAATCATCGCGTAAGCGTAGGGTGGATGAAGTGGCGGGAAAATTCTGCCATCTTCTGTGATCGAAAAATGCCCCCTAAGCTGAAAGGAAGACTCTACACCGCAGTTGTGCGTCCAGCACTCACATACGGTTCACAATGTTGGACAATGTACAAAAAGTATGAGAGTAAGTTAACGGCAGCTGAGATGAAGATGCTTCGTATGACAGCAGGAGTAACAAAGCTTGATAGAATTAGAAGTACGAAGATCCGAGGAAGCCTTCATGTTAAAAACACCATCTCCCAAAAAATTGAACACGACCGACTCAGTTGGTATTGCCATGTTCAAAGGAGAGATCCTGAGAACCCCGTCAAAAAAGCAATATCATACAACGTTCCAACACGAAATAGAAAGAAAGGTAGGCCTAAAAACTCCTGGTACAAGCAAATGCAAAACCACCAGCATTCAGTTGGCCTTAGAAATGGAACAATACAAAACCGGGAGGCTTGCCGCCGATTTCTGAGGTCAACCCGGCGAACCCCACAGGCGGATCACTAGTGTGAAGCAGTTACGTGGGATAGTTATGATCCCCTCGACATCGAGATCATAACAGCGCCGAGAAAAAGGAAGAAGAAGATGATGGGTCTAGGGTAAAAAGCACAAGTCCATTCCAACTCATTCCGAGAAAAACCCAATTTAAATTTTGGTTCTCCATACAACTTTGTACTAAAGGCACATCATTTATTTATTTTTTTTTTTAGGAAAGCTTAAATTTGTTTTCTAAGAGTAAGAATGTCATCAGATAGTGCTCAGTAAATACTGCAAGACCTCATCATTAGTCTATTTTTGACCAAAAGTGGAAATGAGGCGTTTTTTCTTCATATTATAATATAGGCATAAATTAAAATATGAAAATATATGAGAGATTTCGAAGTGTGGCAAGATACCTCTCCATAGTTGACTGCATAAATAACATAGATTCTTCAGAATTTCACTACGAGTTTTTTTTTATTTTATTTTTATAAATTGTGGTTGTTTGATATTTCAATTTTAAAAGTGCATATATATGAAGAGGCAAGTGCGTATGAAGAGGCAGTTGTTCCCGATTGATTGCACGGTATAAAATTAAAAAAATGTGTACTTACATGGAGATTTATCACGTTTTGTATAGTTTGTCGCAATCGAAACGGCCTAGATTTAGGATCAAAAATATGTTATTTTTAAGAGAAAAACCATTTTGGAAAAACAAAAAAGATTTCATTCTCACTGCGAAAGTTTCAATTTCAATATAATTTCAAAAACTTTTTTTTAACTGCGTTATAGGTACTTTAAGTCGAGTTATGTAAATAAAATGCATGAGGTCGCACGAACTTGATGTAAGAGGTCAAGTTGCTCAAGTAGTAGTAAAAAAATTAAAAAAAAAAAACAAAACACATAGAAATTGAGGACTAAAAGAGGTAAGCAATATGATTCCATTAATTTCATGATCCATATTAGGAAAAAAATCAAAACCGTTAGAGCCGTTTGTTTTTTATTATTTTTTATACAAAATTTTTGAAAAAGAAAAAAAAAATGGTACGCAATCAATTAATGATCATAAATCATCAAAATTAAAAAAAAAAATTAGGTTCGGTGTAGGTTTTGTTTTTTAAATCAAAAAATGTGTTTTTTTTTTTATTTTGTTGAAATGGAACTACAGTATTTTACGGATATAAGAAACACTTATATAAGAAAAAACTCGCTTATAAGAAATACAACCAAAAACACCGTGTCTTTTCGATATATTTAACTTTAAAAGTAATCTTATATAAGAAACTCTCGTACCTTAGCAATTTAATAGCAAAGATATTGTTTTTATCGTTTTTTTTTTTCTTTTGAAGAATTTATTTAAGTTTTATTTGTTGAAGAAAAGACTTTCATTTTTTTTTTTTGTTATTCATTAAAGTTTCTTACTGTTTAAAAATATATATAAGGGCCAATTTTTCAATATTCAGTTAAACAGTCAGTTAGTAGTTATTGCTAAGGATGGAGAAAAAATCAATTTTTCAACAAGCAGATATACCTTATTCCTATGAATAAAACTATCTGCTTCTTTCAGAGACGAATAAAAGTTATTCTTAGGAATAATCTCAACAAAAATATTGTGTCAGTTGTCAAAGCTTTTTTGAAAGAATTTTGAAAAAAATACAGTGGAACACAAGAAAACAAAAACAATCATGAATAAAAATGACGTTTAATTTTAAATATTTTTGAATTTGACAATTTTTTTTTGTTATTCTGTAGAATAAATTATTCTTAATTGAAAAATTCAATGTTTTTATGTGATTGTTTATGAGCCTAATAACGTTATTCGTCGAACAATTAACTGACTGTTTATTAAACGATTGAAAAATTGGCTCTTAATGAAATTTTGTTTGTATAATTAAGTACGTGGATTAATATTGTGGGTATAAATCTTTGGCGCCAAGTAAAAAGGGGTTAAGTCAGAAAGTTATTTTGCGGAATATGAAATTGATGTTTCAATTTTTGTTTATTAATCCAAATATAATTAATTAAAAAAAGTAATCATGCAGAAACATCACCTAGAAAATCTTTTTTAATATCCATTTGCTGTTGACCAAAAAAATTTAAGTTTTTAAAAAAAGTTGACTTGACCTGTTTAAACAAACTCAGGAAAAATCTTTTTTTTACATTGATAAGAAAGTTTATTTTATAGAAGAAAGCTGGAAATATCAATGTGATTAAAGATTAATTATTACCAAATGTGAGAATGTTTTTTGAGCTAGTATAATACCGTAGAAACATGGATACCTATTCTTTTTTATCTCCCTTTTTAATTATTTAAATAAAAAAATGCATATAAAAAAAAGAGTTAAGTCAACATACATACACCCCACACAATTTTAAAAACTTTCTGATTTAAATCCTTTGGCCCGAATTATTTCTTTAGGAAGGATCTACGCTAGACCTATGGCGATAGGACCAAACGATAGAAAAAAACTGGCTGAAATCCAATGGCAATCCAAAAAACGATTTTTTTTTTATCTAACCCATTTGTACCCGTACCCGGCAGCAAAGAAATATTCTGTGACCGACTTCATTTTCAGGATTTTAACACATCAGATAATCATGAATTTTATATAAGAAATTTTTTTCTTATATGCGTGTTTAATATATAAGAAACTTTCTTTCTTATATCCGAAGTTTTTATATAAGAAAAACTCGGATATAATAAACAAATTTTTTGGGATTTTTAGACTTTCTTTTATCAGTGTTACACTGTAGTCGTTTTGGAATGTCAAAAATTATTAGAAAAAAAAGTTCTATGGGTGGTACCTACCTTTAGTAATGAATGACTTTTAAAAAGAACTTTTTTCATCATTTGATTTTTTTTATCGTTATATAGGAGGTATCCGTTCTTAGTGAGATATTTAAAATACTTATGTTAAAGTCAATATAGAAGGTGTTTTAATTGTACATATACGATTAAGAGGTTTGCTATATGAAAGTCTACGTGTAAAAGTTCAAATTTTCTTAAGTGGTGAGCCTCTCCGCGATAATTTATTTCGGATACGGAACTAACAGATTTTTTCCGCTATTCGATGCTTAATAACTTCAATTTCGTTCTAAAAATCTTCTATTTTTGAAAGCGTTGCTTCTTTTTATTTTTGAAATTTTGAAGAAAAACAATATTTATTAAAGTCTGATTTCAACTAGCTTTTAATAGCAGAATTATGGCAGTAAAAGTTCAAATTTTCAGTCGGGTGTAAAATATTTTCAAAAATAGAAAAAACATGGTGTATAACAAGGTTTTCAATTCAATCCATAGAAACTAAATTTGAGTTCATATTGCTCTTATTTTAAGCTCTACGGTTTTATTGAGTCACTTTATAGAAACCAAATTCAAACACATTTCAACTTACTTATAAAACCACAAATCAGTCATTCAAACACATATGTACACTACATACATCAATATATAATCATCCCTTGTCAAAATATGATTAGATTACACACGTTTAAATTGAAAATCTACAGCAAATTCAAAATACTTGTGTATATTTCCCCCAACCCCAAATCCGCACATGCGAGTATAGTTTGGGACTTTATTTAGTAGAAAGTTATTCGGCCCAATTTCCCTTTTGAATGGATTCACAGATTTATGCGCCCGCATTCAAGGGCTGCAAAAGTTCTCACACATTTTCTCCCCCTCATATGTATGTGGGAGGATGATGGCCATCGCACAGCCAAAGCATGTTATTTTTCTTTGGCGACTTTAAACTAAGATGTCTGTGCGGTGCGCGCGGGAGGCAATTCTTATTCCAATTCGACATTCGCCAATATTCTATCCAACAAGAAAGTACTTTCACATATACTTTACGGCTCACATAGGTTTCAAATACAACGCACGGTCGGTGGTGCCTATATTATATGCAAAGTCAAAGGAAAACCGAGGACGGTTAAAGCAAAATCCTAACACACTTGCCGGCTATGGAGTCTATAGGCAGTATAGCAGTACCTATACCTACCGCTACCATACCCTTTGTGAGCTCGCCCGCCTTGCACAGCCATCGAACAAAAAGCGTCCTGGAAGTTGGGCAAAGGGACAGTAAATTTTACTATAGAAATCTCCAGGGTATTGATTTGTTGCCCGTACGGAAGTTTCCATTCCACCCCTCCATTTTAATCTAATATGTTGGCAAGTGTGACTATATGGATCGGTTTAGATGCGTACATCTACATATTTTATAAAACTCAATTCCTTGTCGTAGTCGAAGTTGAAGTCGTCTTTGTCCTCATCCTCGCCCTCTCGTTCCCGTTTTTTGTTTACACCAGACGAGCACAAAATCTATAGCAATTACTATAGTCCTGTTGGTCCTGAGTCCTGACTATGGGGATGTCCTCGGCCTCGGTCCTCGGAGCCCATATGCGAACAGGCGAACACTTCTATTCATACAACAGAAGCAGGACACACAATATCCTTGCTTGCTACACATATCACAAATATACTATATGTTTATATGTATGTGCGTGCGAATATTTATATATGCACATATTCTAAACAGTGTTCTCGCTCAGAAAGCAGTGTTGTACTTAAATTTATCTTAATATTTTATATGCATACACACGTGTGTGACATACAAATTTTATACGAACATCCTTTTCGTTAGGTAGAATCATGCCCGTCAGCGATTCACATTTGGTTGTTTTGTTGTTGTGGGGATCGGGGACCATTAGAGAGAAAGGGGGAGAGATTTCAACTCCTGCTGGACTTTGGCGACTTGTATTTTAAGAAATATATATTTTGAAAATCTACATATAAAATTGGATTGGATCGATATTTTCCAGTCCAATTTATGGGGCTGATGATATTCTAGGACTATAGGATTCTGTTATAGTGGCATTTTGGATGATATACATATCTATCAGCATATTATGTATAAACGTTTGTTCTATAGTATGCTATGGGGTGGGGATGTACTGTACATATATGATGTGTTCATAGTTATAGACTTTTGCTTTTTAAACTTAATATTTACTTGTGTGGGATGTATTGTTGGTTTTAAAGAAAGCTACAACAAAAAAAAAAAAACAAAACTTTAAATTTTAAAATGAAAATGGAAGTGTTGAACCAAAACGTTTTTAAGTTAAAATGTAGATTTCAACTTCATATGCGTTTCGCCCAGGTATGATAGTGGGCTCATCAGTCAGATGCTGTCATCATACCCTTACTTTTTAATTGAATTATATTCAATCACTCCCCTTAAAAATAAAAATAATTTTCATTATTTTTTTCCTTTCTTAAGTTAAAATGTAGAACCAAATCAAAACATTATGGAACAGGGATTAAAGTTTAGTTTTTTAATTTTATTGACTTCAAAAATATACACATTTTTTAATCTTATATAATAAAGGTATCACATAGTCTTGTGTGGTTTGGCCGAAGCCGTCTACCAGGTTGACATTTAAATTAAATTCATGCATATTTGTAAATGAAAAACTCATGTACAATGTAAAAATATTATCTAATTATTTTTTTTCTGGGTATATTCATAATGAGTTAAAAATTTTCTTGAATAATGCAGTTTCTGTATCGGCTAGCTCTTGAAATGTAGTTGCTTAGAAATATTAATTACTTCTACACCCACCGAAATAATTATAAAGGCAGTCGATTTTATTCGTTTTTAAACCATATAAAGGATATTTAATTTTTACTCCTTGCACGAATAAGATGACAAGTATATACTGGATTGTTTGCCACCCTTTATTTTAGTACACATCGGTTTTTCCATTTTTCATCCCAGAATCTATACTTTTCACCGAGGCGAAGGCGGGAAAGTTTATGCCTTGACAAGAGCTCCGGTTTTCCACATTTTCTTTTGTAGGAATGACTTAATTCCACCTTAATTATTTGCTGCACTTGTCGTACTTCCACTACCAAGTTTATTTTCTCGAAAACTTCTCTTGCTGTCAAATTCTCACGAAAATTACTTCATTTTTTGTCACTTTTGGCTCTCTCTTCGACCAAAGGCTTCCTTCCTGATCGTTTAAGGTAACCATACTTGTCATCTTTGTAAATTAAATTATCAATTACACAATCGGACCTTTCTACTCCTACAGATTTTTCGCGGTTGGACAATCAATTTTCATGGTAAGCCTTGATTTTGCCCATTTCTGCCTGCGTCAAGGGTTTTTCACGCCTTATTTAAAAATAACCGAACAATTTTACTTATAAAATGTTCATAATGGGTTAAATTCATTTTCCAACTGTTTTGCTTACTTTTGGTTACATTTGATCTCGCTAAACCACACTTTTAATGTGAAAATCAGTTGTGCCTTTATAATTATTTCGCACCTGAAATTCAAAAAATAATTTTTAAAATTAAGTTTAATGAATAAAATAAAAATAAAGGGTGGCAAACAATCCATGTACTTGCCATCTTATTCGTTTTTAGTCCCGAAAAAAATTTTCGGGACTTATGTCCCACGTATTTTTTTGCATAAATATACCTATAGAGACTACTAGAGACTACAGCTGACGAAATAATAGAACCGAAATTGTTCTCTCGATTTTTTTTTCGTAGTACCAACTCCAATGTAAGGTACGGTTACAAGCTGTTGAAAAACAAAAGCAAAGTTTGCAAATTTATTGGTTGGTCGCAATTGCATCGCGACAAAATATAAACAAATGTATAAAGTGACAGTTTATTAATTGAAATTTGTGATAACCGATATGAGTTCTTACCAGGGTTAAGCGGAAAAAAATTTCTCAGATTAGAATCTCTTTAATTTGCACAACCCAAACGCGAAGCGGAAAAAAATTTTGTCAACGGGAGAATCCATTTTGAGGTGTGGAAATAAAAATTCGCGCTAATTTTTCGAATTCGAATCTGAGAAATTTTTGTCCGCTTCGCGTTTATCGAGTTATAACACAAGCATATCTGTGGAACAAACATTAAAATGGCAAAATATTCTCTTTGAAGTTTGAGTTCTTTTTTTTTCCTTGGCAAACTGAAGTAAGACAAATAAATAAAACTTATTCTTTGAAAAGTTGGAATGATATAAAAATCATAATGGTATTATTTCGTTTTAATAAACCGAAACTAGGCACATTTGTTTTTTTTTTCTGAAAATAAATTGACGTGAAAGAGAAATAAAGTCAAATCTTGAAAAATGGCTTTATTTCTCTTTTGAAAATTAAAATTATGCCAATTCTCTATGACTTCCTTATTTCACTTGGGATTACTTAGTACCTATATGAACATTTATAGTAAAAATATGTAGGTATATAAAATAGTTTTTACTTTATTCGGGACTTATGGCCCATTTTCGACCAAAAAATTCAGGACTACTGTCTCAGTAGGGTGGGACATAACTCCTGAATTGGATTCGGGACTTATGACCCAGTGAAGTGGGACATTAGTCCCGGAAAAAAATTCGGGACTTGTGTCCCGGGGACTTATGTCCCTGCGCCAGATAAACAAAAGAAAGGCATTTTCCATCCCATACCATGGCAACGTTTTCTTTATAGTTTGCTCTAATGGCAGGGATTAAACCGTGATTAATGTTGCCCAATCGATGAACGTTAGAACTATTTAAATTTGAAAACTTCGTATAATGAATACGGTTCTTTAAAATTAAGTTCTTTGCAATTTTCAAAAATTTCGACAAAGTAAATACATATGTATTCAAAAAATTTAACAACTCGAATATGTATTACCATTTTGTGGTTACCACCTTAGAAGATGAATTTCAGCTAGATACTTGGCATGAGAAGAACGTCTTCAAAAATTAAAAAAAAACTGTAATTGGCCTTCTGCTGCTTACAAAGGAAAAAAATGAGTTTTCATTTGATGCCATTTTCGTTGAATTATTACCAAACATTATAGAGCACTTCTGATTCGTAGTCTCTAAACTTGGTAGAATGGTAGCACTGATAGTTTATACAAATAGCCCACTGAATATAGGAAAATTTAAACTCCGAACAGTTCATAAGAAGTGCTTTAGTGTTTTTTGGATATACTTTGGCACCCTGAATGACTCCTCAAAAGTCTTAAAAAAATCGTGTCCGCATCACAATATATTTAAGTTTAAATGTTGAAAATATTGATTTATAACTTTAAAACGGTTGACGCTATCGAAAGCTTATACAAAACTCGTAAAACAGGTAATATTCAACAAGAAATGCATTGACCCATTTTTTCTAATTTTTATATTTAAAACAAACTTTGTATGAAAGTATTTTTGTTAACATTAACGGCTTATGAAAATTGAACCGACATTTTTGACAATTTGCGTTTTTTGAAATAATGCGATAAAAATATTTTTTTGGGGAAAATTGTGTCTCATACTTTTGGATAGCGCTTACCGCTTTGGACTCGACACACATTATATATATATATGTATATATTTTTTTTTTAATTTAAAATTTCGAGTTATTAGTGTTTTGGTATTAAAAGTTATTTTATTGATGACATCGAAAATGGGCCGAACCATTGAATTTTTTTTCAATCCAAAAAATAATTCTGTAATAATTTTTTTTTTCATCAGGTAAAAAACCCACCAATCCTCCTTTAAAACCAAATCTTTGAACTTTGTGCCCTTTTCTTTCTCAGTGCTTGGCTCCTTTTTAACAATCATGTTCTTGTTAAGATTTTTTTTCTTGATTTCCTCAGGTGAAAAACGAAACATAAATTTAAATTTGATTCAATATAATCATTTGAATCTCAGATTTAAAAATTTAATTTAAATTAAGAATTAATTTCTTGTTTATATGTTTAGCAGTTTTTAACTTTGAGTTTAATAACTTTCTTTTTGTGTTTATCCAGTTGAAGTATGAATACCTTTAAATATAATTGTTCAATTTCAAATTGTTCAGAGACGAATCCTTTGTACAAACATAGATACAGATAGTATCCTTTGAACAGAAAATTTGTTTTAAGTTCACTATGCTTGGTCTTTATTACCTAATCAAAAGACATCGTTCTCCTGTGGGCTTCCTTCCAGACAAATTTAAAAGTCTTTTATTAAAAATATGGACATTTTGAATATGCTTCAAATAGAAGTAAAGGTATGAACTGAACTCAGTCAGAAATACTTGTCTTTTGTTTGTCTATCCATATGCATATGCACGCACATGTTCTGGCTTTTGGAATAATTAAGTTTTTCGATATTTACTTGGGGAATTAAACTTTAAAGAAATTTTATATTATTCTTTAATTAGGAACGTGTGAGTTGTACATATATGTATCTTTAACAGCAGCTATAGTTCTTTGAAGAAAGTTTGCAAGAAATAATCATTGTTAAAAAAAAGTAACGCAATTTTAATATCTTGAGTACTGAATTTCTTCAATGCGAGCTATTAATTTCACCACGGTGAACGAAATTATTAAGATTTTGACAATTGAAACATGCAAACCTATGTAATTCTAGCGTATTGTTCGTCATTATTTAAAAATACAAAAATTACCAAAACCACAAAGTTTAATTTGTTTATAATTTTAACAGTATTTTTCCTGAAATTTTTTTTTGGAGAAGTCAATAACATTTTGGAGGTACATAATTTCATACTATTTTTTTTAAGTTTTTCTTATAACATGCGTTTTTAAAGTTTAGTTTAGTTTTAAAAATTTATAAACAAAAAAAAAAAAATTTAGCAAAAAAATATTGTATGAAATTGTATGCCTTTTTATAAATACAGTAAAACCCGGATAAGTGCCTCTCGCTTAAATGCCTAACCCGCATAAGTACCTTTGTTTTTTTAGAACTAAAATTTTAAGGATTTTTTCATATAAAATTCATCTTTTAAGTACCTTTCGCTTAACTGCCTTCCCCGCTTAATTGCCTGGCTTTTCAAATACATACTTATAATTATTGAATTTACTTGCAAAAAATTCTTTTAAGTAGATACACATTTGAAACAAGTTTAAACTGTAAGAAAAACTTCGTTTCCTGAACCGCTTTGAAATTCAAAAATTCTACTAAAGGTAGAAATTAACTAGTTAGCTATTTTAAACTTTCAAAGTAATTTTGTTTTGTGAAGATTATGTTTTTAGTAATCAAATATGTTTTTTCATTATTAAATAAATACAGAGATAAGTGCCTTTGAGCACTTAAGTGGGTTCTTGTAAGTACCTTATCCGCTTTAGTGCCTAAAATGGGACATTTAAGGTAAGGTACTTATCCGGGTTTTATGTATGTATATGAATAAAATTTAAAAACTAGAAACAAAAAACTAATGTTTTCGGAATCTGCACGCTATATCCAGTAGTGTCCGACCGAAGGTCGATTTTCAGCCGAAGCCTGAGCCTAATTATTAAGCTGAAAGAAAATCTTGGGCTGAAGCCTAAGGTTGAAAAAGTCAAGAATTCTCCTAAAAAATTCAAAAATTGAAATTTTGTTCGGCGGCTACTATGATAGCACAAATGTGTTTTGAAATTTTTGAATACCTACCGAAGAAAAAATTGCAATATTTTCTTCGGTATTCAAAAATTTAAATTTTTTCCGGTGCCTGGTACGATGCTCGATGTAATAAACAGATTCTTCGGCTTCGGCCAAAACTTGTTGTTTTTTTTGGCCGAATTCGGCCGAAGCCGAAGGCCGAATCCGAAGCTTCGGTCGGACACTAACTAGTGTTTTTTTTTTATTTTAACCTGTTTCAAAAATAAGACCTTTTCCCCACAAAAAACTCCATGTTTTTATCTACAGGTTCTTGAATTAATAAGAAAAGTAAGTAATCAAAAGTCGAAAACTTTGAAACTTCATGACTTCCTTTCAAAAAACATCAGATCAGAAATCAAGTTTAGGATGATGAAAATATCTTGATAACTGTTTCTTAGAACTGAAAAAAGCAATTGAAGAATAAAATCTTATCCCGAACAAACATCTGACTAAAAACTACAATGAGGAATTGTACGAGTTTCAATAAACTGAAGCACACGAAGTGACTATGCTAAAATTATCTCAAACGGCATGAGGTCGTAGAAATTAGATGGCTATATTCAGAGATGCTTTGAAAAAGCTCAAAGTACTGTTGTATTATACTGATTCAAAAAAATTTTTTTTTGTTCAAAGTTATACCGAAAATATTGTTGGAAATGACGAAAAAAAAAATACTGGAAAAGTTTTAGCCCTTAATATTAACATTAGGTACCGCCGCATCGCAAATTTCTATTTCCCATATGATTTACATGGAAAAGATTGTGTTTTTGAGTTTGGAATTTTATAACGGTTCATCAAAAAGGCTATAGATTTAATCATTTTCTTGAATAAAATTGAAAATTGAACTCAAATTACCTAGAGTCAAAACTGTTCATTCAAAATCTTCAGTTTGAATTGATTTCATTGGCAGCATAACCGCGCGTATGAAAAAAAGCCATACACAAACCCCTTCTACTCAAACAACTTTTACGGCCAAATCAATATGTATATCAATTCGAGTTTTCCAAAATAGAGTAACTCGCTGAGGGGTGATTTACCATGGCAGGAGTCCTAAAATGACTTCTAATACCCCGCTTTAAAATTGTAAAAATTAAATCAAAAAATTAATATTTAATTAAAAAAAAAATTATTTTGCAACGCACCCTATACATATGTATGTAGATATCTACACATAAAGCCTAAAAATTGTTTTTGTTTTAATTTTGTATTATGGGTCTTTGGTATCTAAAATAATAACAAGTCATGCTTCAACTCTTTGAAAATCTCAACTTTCTAAGTAAACAATATAAATCTTGGACTTTGTTAATTTTCTCTGTCTTCTTCTATCAAAATTTACGACGACATGACGATGGGGTTGGGAGAAAGAGCTACCTATACATATTCACTTATGGTTTAACCTGTATGTTTTTTTTATTGTAACAACAAAATTAACCAAAAGAAGGAGTTGCAAGATTTTCTTCTATAAACTATCATTTATTTGAAAAACAGCAGTAAACCCTCCATTATGAACGAGCAAAGGCAATTTCTAATGAATCTTAATGCTTCACCGGAAAAAGGTGCTTCCACCAAAAGGCTTAGATCAAATTAATATTCACAAGGATCGTAGTAAGAACGACAACCAAAGGCAACGGATATATATGTAGGATGGGATACCCCCCCCCCCCCCCCCAAAAAACAACTAGCACCCCGTGTCCTCTAATTGTATGCATATACACATATCTAAAAGCGTCATCAATTTCGGCCTTAAACTAGATATTTCTTATAACGCGGAAAGGGTGAGAGATGCCGCATGTGGACATGGACACATACAAGTTGTGTCCTTCTCCGGTATCGTATACACAACACATTATTATCCTCATCGTCGTTGTTGTCGTTGTCGCCGTGCTTCGTTTTCGTCCTTGTCCTCGTCCTGGGTAAAGTTCTCTCAATTCAAAATATCCTATACTCCATACGCAGAAGGGATATGTTTGCCTGATGACGATGGGGTGGTAGAAGGGAGTGAGTTAGAAAAAGTGGATGGGGATGGGGATGTGGATGTTGATGGTGGTACAAGAGTTAGATTCACTCTAAAGTACTAGCACTAAAGTCACATACAATACCTATGATGCCGTTGCGAATTGCGAAGAAGAGATAACGCACAATGCCCTAGCCCTAGCCCTGCCCAGCACAGCACAGCAACCCCCGAAAATCTGTTTACCATATTATATTCTATTTGGGCAGCGATGCTGCTACAACTAAAGGATATCGTAGCACAGGAGCTATACGAAGGAAGGATTTGCTGGGCTTGTAACGTGTCCGAGTTTTACATTGAAGTGTGGGCGGGGGCGGTAGTTGGTGCGGTGCGGGGTGAGGCGACGACGACGATAGAAAACTTTAAATCCGTATATCTAAATATATGTATGTAGCTTGTAGCTATAAGTAGGTATGTGTGTATTTTGTGAACTATATGGAATTGGATATATCACTGGCATATTCTAATGCCTGGGATAGATGGGCTTGGGCAGCACAGAGCCACAATGTATAGCTAGAGCGAGCAGCGTTGTGATAAACGTGCGTTTGGGGGAGCCTCACAAAACAGAGTTGGCTAAAAGCAGGGCACAAAAGAAGGACGGACGACGACGAGGAGGACGACGATGACTACGTACGTACATAAAAACACACGCACATACATTTGTATGAATATATAAAGTTTTCATAAACAAACTATAGGCATTGGAGTTTGAAAGTTTACAATATATGCAGGACATAAGGGATTTCAAGAGATTGGTTTTTAGACATAAATTTAAACATACATACATTTATATATATGTATGTATGTGAACACAGAGAGGCATAATGTGTATGGAGAATGTTCACACACTTTTAAACATATAGAAATATATGTATGTAGATATGTAAGTAGAGTAGAGTAGGTATAGTGTAGAATATGTTTGGTCCTGTAATGTGGATGTAATATGCAAACAAAAGTTTCTCAAAAGAAATTTAAATTAGTGGATATACAACATGCTTGGCTTCTATACTATATTTTTGAAGATAGGGAGGGGATACACTCACGCATATTTGCTGTATACATACTTATGCGTATGCAAACTTATAATTTGGCTTAAATACCATATACATATCTACTATAAAACAAATTGGCTTCGTTTAGTTCAATTGAAGTTGTGAAACTTTAAAGGTGAATTTTTACTTTTTAAACTAAATTTTAGTCAAAATGGTTTTGTATATGTTTAAGAAGGTATGCAAAATCATTTTCACTGTTATCTACATAATTGCGAGAACTATGAACTATAGAACTTTCATGAAAATAAAAGTAATATTATTCTGTGATATGATTTACCACATTTGGGCCATCTACTTACTTTTTATTTGTAATTTTAGTTACTAAGTTTCCTATTGCCTTTAGATTCATGATGAACATAAAATGCAACTTAAAAAAGAATTCCATAAATTTAAATTATAATTTATGAAGAGCGAGTGATTTGCGAAAAATAAGTTTATTTCAAATGTCAAAACTTTAGTAAATTCAACTTAGGAAATTTTTTTTATTAACACGCTGTGAAAAGATTAAGATATCTAGCTTAAAAAAGTTAAATATAGTAGGTACGGGCATTAGGAAAATAGTTAAGGCTTTGGAAGAAAATACTGATCAACAATAGTTATGATTTATGAAACTCTGAGTTTTTAAATTGGATGGAAAACTAAAGGCCGCGGTAACGCCTTTTACATTCGTCTAGTGCAATTGTACCTATTACGGTTGAGTTATGTTTGAAGGGGAAGAATGCAACTTGCTATTTTATCAGAGCAATGCTTGTAAAAATAACGATAAAACAATGTAAGATACAAGGCATGGCATATATGTATATTGAATTATTTTTTTTTTCTCAACACTCTTGACTATTAAAACATTTTTGTTTTGAAATTTTGACACTTTCTGAAAATTAAATATGAAATATTAAATTTATTTTTTTTGTTCATTTTAGATTTTTTTTTATTTTGCATAGATATAATAAATGCTTGTACTAAGCAGTCCCAATCTTTGACCTTCCTTTGATATTAAAAAATTTATTAACCTGTGTATGCATGTATGTATGTGCATTTTCCTACTTTTCTTAGTTTTCGCGTTGTACAAAAATTTTACAATTTTCACTTACATCCCTGTTATTTATTTTTTATAAATAAACCAAATAAAGGTTATAAATATTACACATTTTGCCAATCTCCAGCCAAAAAAAAAAAAATAAAATTGTCTAGAAATCAAAATCATTTATCATTTATCATTATTTTGCTCTAGTAGGATTAATAAAATTGGTTTGGATTATGTTGATTATTTTATATGATTTTGTTTGATACACCAATCTTTAAGATCGAAGAAGAACTGTCAACTACATTAAATTATATAAATTAAGTCACTGTGGTGTATACGTAACATTTTTTTCTATGTACAAAACTTAGTTATAACTGCCCAATTTTTCAAACCTATAATTTTAGTCTCCTATAAAATTTTTATGAATGCAATTCGGAACAACCATGAAATTCTAATAAAATGGTTTACAAAACCTACACACATAAAGTACGTAAATTTGATTTCAAGCTTACTTTACTTTGAATAACATTTAAAAATAACATTCATAAAAAAAACTAACTTGATTATTTCTTTATTTCGTCGGCGGAGAGCAAAATTGTTCTAAATCCACTAATTAATTTACTAATTTGAGAGTGCTCTTTCCGAATCTGAAAAGAGTGTTTGTCTAAAAAATTTCTTCAGCATATCGTCGGTGAAACCAGAAAACTGTGTAACTCCATTTTAGCAAATTATATAGGAGAGCAAAAAAAAACAAAATAGTTTTGAAGGCATTTGTATGAGTTTTCATTTTCTAATTTGCTAATAAAATAAAAAATATGAACTTAAAGGGGATTCTGAGTTCAAGGATCGGTAGATATTAGGTTTGTCTAACAGATGGCATTCAAATCTAATTTTCAGAAAATTTGGAGTTACACACTTTTCTGGTTTCACCGACGATATGTATAATATAATTTAATGGGACATCGAAAAATAAAATCAGGTAAGTAGCCTTCTAAAAATTAAACCCGAGTATTCTTGATTGTTCTAAGTCCCGTCATATTTTGTTTAAAGTCCACTTTTTATTTAATGAAAGTGCGTACTTGTATATGAATTGTTCTATGTCCAATTTTGAGTTTTTAGTTTTTAAAGAAATATTAAAAAATAGTATGTGTATTTACTAATGAAGTAAGTTTGCGTGGTTTCTTCAAAAGGAAAGAACAGACTATAAAAAATATAACATAAATTACCGACGAACAAAAAAATAACGCTTTCAATCAATTTGAAACTTAAAAATCGTCCCCTTTAAATTTGCTTTTTGTGACTTAGAACAATTTTGTTTTCCGCCGACGATTTAAACGTTATATTTTTAGGTGAATCAAGAAAACAATATGAATTTGTTATCAATTAAATTTTTGTTATTTCATTAAATTTTAAATATAAACCCACCTTCTTTATTTGTACAATATAAATTAAAATATAAAATGTTGTAATGCTATCACGTATAAGTTTTTTAAATTATTTTTTGAGTATTTCCCATTTCAAAATAAATCATATAATTGACATAACATATACGAGCATCCGCTTTAAAGAAATTTAAATTCGTTAGCAGAAATATTCCAAAGAACATCGGCTATGACCAAATTTATTTGGAATCGAAATAAGAATAGAGGTCGAATTTGACATTAAATCATTAAAATTTCTATTATACCCTTAATAAATAATGATGCAAAAAGAAATATATGTATCATCAAAATAAACCTTTCGTCACGCCAATGACATTTCATCCCCAGCTTTAATTGCATATCCAAATTTTCCCGTAAATACTAATTATTTATTCATTTTCAGTTGTCATCCTCAATTTCATGGTATCAAATAGAATTTTATGGAAGATTTTGAAATGTTGATTTTATTTTGAAAAATCCTTTTGAGTTCTGAGAAATGAAAGTGAAATACCAATTTATATACTAATGTAGGTAGGTACACATTAGATTTAGGATTCTTTTTCAATTTGATCTTATTTATTCGTTTTCATGTGACTAGAAAAGAGTACGGAAATCTTATAGGTAAAATAAATTAATTTTCTATTTTCCCAAGAACTAATTAGGTAAGCATTCCAAGTTTTTTTAAAACTTAATTTCTTTTTTTTTTAGAGTAACGCCCTGAAATAATGAGTATGGTTTGACTCTTGTTTAATATTTTGAGAAAATTGCATAACGTCAAAACACTAGAAAAAACAATGCAATTGCAATTAATCCATGGAAGCTCACATGTGTGTGGTCTTTTTTGATGTTTTTTGTAAACATTGACCGAATTCCTTAACTTTTAACCGTTTTTGATATTTTATCTTTGCCTACTATTTTACACAAAAGAAATGATAGTAACACACTTGAGCGTTAATGAATTTACGTTAAACTAACCCTTTCGAACCCAAGCTATGAAAAACAATATTAAAAAATGTTTTTTTTTTTTTTCAGTATTATCGTGCCAAAAACATCACAACTAAGAAATATAATAATACCTAATAATAATAATTTTAACTATATGCCTGTAAGACCTAAGGTCTTTTAAATGCATACTGCACGGCACTAGTTAGAAGTAATAGAAAGATAGGAAAGATTTTTTGTTGGTACAGTGAATTGAGAATAAGATGATTATTATCTCATATAATCCCACGGGTGGCTTCCAAACTGGGGAATAAGAAAAGAATGCTGACCTCCATTCTAGCAGTCAAGCACTACATCCACTGCACCATTGCCACCCGCATATGAATAGCAAAAAGTTATGTTCCAAAATAATAAATAGCAAAACTTATGTGTTATTCTCATGTAAGTAACATAAACTGCCTATGATCACCAAAAAAAGTCGGGCAACTGAGAAAATAACTTTTTATAGAACAATAATAAATGCTACTTCTTCTAAGCTAAAAAGCAAAACACTTTCTGGATTAACATTTTTTATATCTTTTTTTCAAAATTATAACCATATATCTATAAAAAAAATTTTGTTTGCAAAAAAAAAATATGGATTTCAGTCCCTTTTTCGATAAAAAAAAATTAAAAGTATAATATTTGAATAACTTTTTGTACTAATCCCGTAACTAGGCATTATTATATTTCAATTACCTAAGCCATCGAAACCTAAAAAATTATTTGATGGAATATTTTTTACGAAATTTTAAAGATATGTTACATGAGAGTAACGCTGTTACCGAAAGGGTTAAGAGACTATTGACAGACTGCTTACCATAAACAAAAAATACCAAGACTGGAAACTCGGCGGTCAACTGACGTTTGCCTACAAGCTGGGAGGTGTGGTGAATGTCGTGAACCTTTCGTTGTGTTCGTGTTGGATGTGTGGTGAA
This sequence comes from Episyrphus balteatus, assembly GCF_945859705.1. Lineage (NCBI taxonomy): Eukaryota > Metazoa > Arthropoda > Insecta > Diptera > Syrphidae > Episyrphus > Episyrphus balteatus. The sequence goes on along the minus strand of NC_079135.1, from coordinate 79,502,987 downwards.
TGTCGTGAATCTATAAATGTGTGCGTGTTAACGTCATTTACCAACGTGGTGGCTTTCACATATATTCACAGACAGCACTGTACACAAAAGGGTTTCGGGGGGAAAGACGTACGAAATTTTCCAGTCTTGGTATTTTTTGTTTATGCTGCTTACCCTTTGAGGACAAATTTTGTTTTTATAAAGCCTTACATAGTGGAGTAACTAAAGCAAATTATTAGGGAACCCGGCCGAACAGCTCTGATATGATAGCAAAAGATTCTCTAGGTAATTTAAGGAAAAAAAAATATAATCGAGTAAGGGACAATCTTCCATCGTTTAAGCGATAAATGCCATTTTCCCACAATATGACTTCAAACACAAAAAAAAAAAAATACTTTGAAAACAACGGCAACACCTACAATATTTTAAAATACATTTTTAAAAAGCCAGAAACTCATTCTTATCTCTTAAATTTAAATCCACTAAATTTAATTAAAAGTTTTTGAAAAAATGGTCCTCAAATTCAGAATTAAACAAAAAATGTTATTAAAAAAATTTAAAATTACTTTTTTTCAAACTTTTTTTAATAAAATATGAATTTATTTAAAAAAAAATGTTTGGGCATAAATATTATCAGTTGAATTCCGAAGCAGAAAAGGTAATATATATCACACTTAAAAAAAAAATAAAAAATTGCTTCAATTTCAATGGTTTTTTTTGATAAAAACTGAATTTTTGCATTGAAATAATTGATTTACTCAAAGATTTTGGCAAATAAGAACTTCAAACTTTTGCTATTTAACTTTCAACAATAAGGGCTATTGAATAAATAAAAATAACTTTATATTTAAATGTTGGACTTTAAAAAAAAAATAAGTTAATTTTTTTTTTCAAAACTTCTATTAAAAAAAGTTCTTTGAAAATGAAATACTTTTTAATTTTTTTCATAAACCGCAATACATATTGACATTTCCTTTTATAATTTCAAATCATAATAAATGTGGCCTACAAAAATTTGAAAAATAAATGCATTTTATATTACGAAAAAGTTTTAAAAACGACATGTTAAAATTTTGTCAGTAATTTTGTTTTTCAAAAATCTGAGTTCAATGACCATTCTTTCAAAAGCCCTTAATTCAATTTTCTTAATTTTAATTTTATAAATAAGAAAAAGCTCCTGGCTTTTTAAAAATGTATATTTAAATATTGTAGGTGTTGCCGTTGTGTTCAATTTTTTGTTTTTGAAGTCAATTAATAAGAAAATTGCATCTATCGCTTGAACGATGGAAGACTGTCCCTCACTCCAATATATTTTTTTTCTAGACAATCTTTTGGCATCAATTAATTTATGAAATTTAAGAAAAATTTTTGAAAAAACATTTGTTTTGTTCACAAAAATCTTCAATTAAATTTAAAAAATCAAAATGCAACACCGGCAATTTTTAATCTATAGACTTTAAAGTATTTTTAATTACCGACGTTTGAAAAAAAAAGATCATCAAAATCTAAGCTTTTCGGCCGGGTTCCCTAATAATGCCAATTTTTGAGCTTTGAAACTCTACTAACAAAAGCTACAACTGTTAGTATTAGAAAAATCTTATAGAATCAAAATTTTAGTTGGGTTAGAAGCTTTTTAGGACTTTGGCGCGGATTCCTATAGGGGCACAAAAACACATATCAAAACATTATAGTATATGTAAAAAAATATTTTCGTTGCACCTATAAAGACACTTTAAATAGCTCCAGAGAAAATCCTAAAAAGAATAATTACATATATACATACAGTACCTTGCCATATTATTAGGCCGAAGCGAAAAAAAATACAATTTTTCGGTTCAGTTTTTGCTCAGTTTTAAAGATTTTTCGGTTCAGTTTTTGCTGAGTTTTTCAAGTTTTTGTCGAAATATCTTGAATTTTTTTGTCCCATTTACTTGCACATATCATGTAGATACGGATTGACTTGAAAATAGTTTAAAAATTCATACTTTTTGATAAAAATAACGTACAAAAGGGGATAAGCTCCAAAAAACGTACCCTGTGGAATTCACGCCCGGATAATTACCAAACCGGTCCAATACTTAATTTCTTGTACCGAGGAATAACGTGACATTCTTAACTTTATGGCAAGGACCCAATCTTGCATAAATATAGAAGCTTAGAATGACCAGAGGATGTTTTTTTATTGGAATAATGTACTTTGAATAGCTGTGCTCGTCTGGTCTTATAAAAAAGAAAAAAACTACCCCAAATCTAAGAACATTTTTTACTTTCCAGATGCAAGATTGGGTCCTTGCCATAAAGTTAAGAATGTCACGTTATTCCTCGGAAATTAAGTATTGGACCGGTCTGGTAATTATCCGGGCGTGAATTCCACAGGGTACGTTTTTTGGAGCTTATCCCCTTTTGTACGTTATTTTTATCAAAAAGTATGAATTTTTAAACTATTTTCAAGTCAATCCGTATCTACATGATATGTGCAAGTAAATGGGACAAAAAATTCAAGATATTTCGACAAAAACTTGAAAAACTCAGCAAAAACTGAACCGAAAAATTGTATTTTTTTCGCTTGGGCCTAATAATATGGCAAGGTACTGTATGTATATCAGCGTAGGCAGCATAGGAACATACCAATAGAATTTAAGTTTCAAAATTTGGAAGTAAAATTGTTGTTAAATCTCCATACAATTACTTAAATATAAAAATAAATAGAAAAAAAGGGTCTCCAAGGCAAGACTACATTTGTCTTGTCATGGGGCCCTGTCACCTCAAAGTACGCCACCTATTCCAGTTGTCAAATTCAGATATCTGACTTCGAATTAAAAGTCTTCTTGCTTAATTAAAGCAAGAATGTTTTGAATAGTGTGATTTATATTACTAATTTGTAAACTAAAAACTTTTTCCTTAGTCTATCCTTTTTGATAATTATTATTTCAAAGGTAGTTAGCCTTTCATTATTAAACATAAACTTTTGTGGTCGTAATTATAATGTTTTTTTGTTCAATTTATTTGCAACTCAGTATTTCTTATATTGCCAAACAAAAGTTTAAATAGATAATTATATATTTTTTTATGAATTTATAAATATAGATATAAGAAACTTTAATTTCAGTTTTATTTTTCTGTATTTATAATCATGCAATATTTCCTTAATATCCTGAATGTAATTAGTTTTCGTCATTGGATGACTTCATTCAAAAAACAAGGATAATTAACATTTATGGAGAAATGAGCATTGCATGCAGTAAATATCACGAGAACTAAGTTCAATTATTTCGAAAATGGAGGGAGCTTACTTTTATAAATTGTTCAAGATATATTGGCAAAAAGTAGTATTTGTACATTTAAGTATTTTTGAGAAATGGTGATGATAACAAATCTTCAGAATTTAATTCCTTTTTAGGTATAGTTTATGATTTTTTATTATTATTATTATTATCATTTATTAACAGGTAATTTAAATTAAATTAGCTACGACGAAGTATTAAAATAATCAGCCCTATTCTGAATGAAAACTCTCGGAGAAATTTGTTGAAATTTTACACAGATTCAGAATTTAAAACAACCTCCAAATCATGTTTTAAAACCTTAACAAAGTTAAGTTTGGTCTAGAAAACTCCAAATTACTTTCTTAGGGTATTTGTCAGCCAAAACTCACATGGCGGACAATACTTGCATAAGGAAAAATCTCCGGAATATTAAAAAAAAAAATAAAAGAGCGAAAAAACAACTTAGAAAACCGAGCATGATTGAAAAACTTAATCATTGCTCTCTTTAGTTGTTATTGATAGCTAATATCCCTCTACGGTGCTGTTAAAAATAGACACTTCCAATTCAGTTAAAAGCCTCTATTAATTTTGATTACAATATTAGCCTTGATTTTCTTTAGCAAACGCATTAGATGATTTTCTTCAAGTAACCTTACTATACAAAAGCTTTTTTAACTAAATGACCTAGAAAATATTATAGGTATTGTTCTTCTATTGTTTTGTTTGAAATTACAACAATCGCGTGTCAAAATATTTATATGCTTGGGTGGATTGCACCCAGTCCATGTTTTGTCGAATTAACACCCCGTAGGTACTGAAGACTGAACATATCCTTAATAATGTTTCATGAGGTGATGGCTTCAATTCCTCAGTATACACTTTCTATATCTACATAGTTCCCCATGCACACAATTCTACAATCCTCAAAACAAGGGAAGTCAATAAAAACAAAGCATAAACAAAAACAAAAAAAAAACAACATAAACAGCGAGGAAACTTTCATGGCAGTCGGATAATCGCTGGCAGTAATCTATTTAGCGAAGTTATAATGTGCATTTAACTTGTATGATGGGTAGTATAAAGGCAGAAAATGAACATTTCAAGTGTTACACAAAAATATCTATAATATTCACTTGTTGGAAATCACAGGGTGGTTATGAAGATTTTTTAAAAAAATTCAAGAAACTAAGTAGCGTTGAAACCAAACTAGTTTAGGATTTGTTAAGAGTGGAATTATTTAACTTATTATAACGCTTTATAAAAAAGTAGATGAATTATTTGATATTGGAAAAACATCTAAGATTGAACGATTGGCAGTTTTTTAAGTGCAAAATTATTTTTGCCTCAAATTGCTCCCAATTTGAATCAACAAGTTGCTCGTATTTACATTTTTTTTCATCGAACATTTTAAGCCATTCTTTGAAGAAAAGTTCTACTGGTATTTTAACACCGTTCGTTGGTTCGAAAAAAAAAATATTTTAGACAACTTCATAAATATTGAAGGAATCATCCTGCATATTTTTATATCATGGCACAATATCAAGGATGTATAATTTCCTCCAAAGCTTTTAATATCGACCCCCTTATGGAATTATCATACCTCATATGAGTTATTAATGAATAAAAAAAAAATGTATATAGGACAATATGAAAGGTATAGAGGTTATAATAGTAAGTTGTTGTCTGCCAAAGTTTCTGCCAAGTTGATGCGGTATAGCATGTTAACATTTTTACGTATGTCTTTTATGCATGTCATGAGATACCTTTTGCTACAATAATATGCCAGGAAATTAATGTGAGCTACAGCATTTTGCGTTGGCCTGTATTCCATTCAGTCTATTGTTGTGCTTCTGGTATTCAGGACATTCCAGGTGTTTATTCATAGTAGATTGTTTTTATATTTTGTTTTTTGAGTTTAACTCAAGGAATTAAGCTGAACCTAGCTTAACAAATTTGTGATTAATAATAACAAATTTATGTTGAAGAAGTTCTAGAAACTCAGTGATTAAAATGTGAATTAGCTTAAAATTAATAATTGGGTAAGTTTGTTTACGTTTTTTCATCCACCTACAACTTCAAACACTTGAGTAAACGAATGCTTTCTAAACTAAAAATGTTGGTCCTTTTAATAAGGGCGAGGGCGAAGCTTAGGCCCACTCCACTCTCCATTTTGTTTAAAGTCGCCATTAAAAAATAAAAATCTGTCAAATCACATACAAATTTTAAAATTTCCCGTTTTTAATGGAGACTTAAAATTTAATGGAGTGTGAATAAATTGGGCCTTAGTAAATTAATACTTTTTAAATATTTTCTTAAATTTATGCCAATAAACGGTTCGAATGAAGCGTTTTTTCCCTCAGTGTAAGATTTTATGTAAGTAAGCGAAATTTTGGACCATGCCTCGTTTAATATTTTGGATAAGATATGGTTCTTACTGTTTTCCTTTTTCGTATACTTTGCGGGGAAGATATTCCTACACACAATTTTATTGTTATAAAAAAAATCAGTATAGAAAAAAAAAGTGTGACATTTGTGCGTTTGGAGGTGAAAACGATTTTTAAAAAATATTTTCGAATTTTTATTAATAAGTTAAAAATTTGTTTACATTTTTTATAAAAATAATAAATTGAGGAGTGATAAAAACACTTTTTGTCATTTCTTAGAAAATCGACAAAATTAAAAACTGTTTTCCTAAATTGTTGACCATTATGCTAATCGTCCACACTCTCAGTTAAGTGTGGACGTCTCATTTTGAAAACGTTGTTTAATGTAGACAAGAACCTCATCAAGAAGTTTTGATAGAAGTCTATATCTAAAAAAATGGCCTCCATAAGTCAACACATACCTATTTCAAATGATAAAAAACTTTAACCCTCTTAGGGCGCCATCTAGTGTCAAAATAAAAATCTGAAAAAATTAGATAATTTTTTTTTTTATTACTTAAAAACAGGTTTTCTACTTAGGAACTTGATTTAAAAATAACGAACGCCCAAATGTATACCTATAAATATCTTTGTCTTTAAAAATACCAAACTTTTATTTCAAAACAACCAAAAATTTTCAAATTTAAAGTATATTACTTTTCTTACTTGGTTCTTTGGCACGCACCCAATGTGAAACTGAAAAATAAAAATTTCTTACTAAAATCAATCCACTAACAAGATATCTAATTATATTTCCGTAATATATAACCGATTTAAGAATTTTTGATCGAATTTTTTTTTATTAAAATTTTTAACTGTTATGTACTGTCCTATCAAACTAGTTGTTAAATAAAAGCAAATAAATTGAATAAAAATCTCAGGCTCATTTTATTTTTGAAAAATATATCTATCAATTGGATCCTATTTCTTTTATTTGTTTTTTTAATTTCTGATTCAAGTTCATATAACTCGCATACACTCTTGATAATCTAGTTTTTGTACGTCAGACTAAAAAATTATATACCACAAAAGGCATAATGATTGCATGTGCTTGCCACTCAAAAAAAAAAAAAAAATAAAAAAAGATTTAAATTGACATCTTTGATTTTTCATGCGTCACTGATGCCAACTATTTTCCCATCCCCTTAAACATTTTCTCCGCAATCACTTGTCATTTTGATTTATCTGTTGCATGTTGATGTTGATTGTTCACGCACAAAAGGCAAGTTTCTCTATATAGTTTATGTTGCATTCAGCCCTCCCATGTGAAAAAAAGAAACAATAGGATTATTAAATTCTAGGAAATAAAAAGGATCTCTCAAATGATGTTACATTTTTTTTTTAATTCCATGGCATAGCACGGCTTATGAGTTCGAGTAAACAAGGCACTCGAGATATATTGAGGACTGAGGAGTTTGAGAAAATTGCTACAGTTAATTATGTAGTTTATAGTTTTTTTGAATTTCAGAAGTGGTTTTGCAAAATTTTATATTTCCTAATTTTTTTTTCGTTTTACTTTTAGAAAAAATGCGCATAACTAGGTTGATCCAAGAGGTCCCTTGCTTACTTGAAATTGTTCCAATTTTTTTTAAATTTTTTTTATAGGAAAATGCTGAAGTGTTCACAGCTTAAACTTTCTGAAAGGAGGTCGGTCCCAAAACTGATTCATAGTAACACGGTTGGTGATTCTATAGTTGTACGGCCTTGTACTCAGCGAAATATTACTGAAGTTCCACAAAAGCTATCACACATTCAAAATGTCACAGAAAAAAGGTAACTTGCAGTAAAATTTAGTAAAAAAGATTTATTTATTTTTGACTTACACTGGCCAACGGATTTAGAAATAGTTTTGTTACGTTTTTACAGAAATTTATATATTGTAACACAAAATGTTCATAACGAACCCTAATTATTTAGATCTAGATATTAATAGTTACGTATCTAAACAACTATCATAGGTAAAAACTATGACTGAAAAACAAAAGATCGTATAGTATTCAAAATATCCAAATCATACAAAATTTATCTATACAATGTTGTCAATTAAATAATTATGGTAACCTTCTTCTAATTTATGACACTCTAATTCGAATATCTTTTTTATCTCTGTCAAAACGATCAATAAGTTTTATTAATTTCCCAAGTCATTGTATCTCGCACCCAAAAACCGATACACACTGAATTTCCCATGACTTTGTTTCCAATGGTAAATCATCATCGAAATCAACAAACTACCCAAAAACAACCTACAAACTATACAACAAACTGATGATCGAATCAGTTACAACCCAATGCGACGCGACGCTACAAACGACATTATACGGCTAACACACGTTATAATTAGTCTTGAATATTATTCAGCCTTTTGCATATAAATTGGAACACTACCATGGTGGCATAGGAAATTTATTTAAATTTTGGTCTTTGTGTCTGCCGCGGCAGCTTTTCGAACTCCATGAGTGCGGACACCTATATTTCTTTGTTTGAAAAGAAATATTCATTTGAATAATGCCCAACGAGATATTGGCTTCTTAATGCGCCGCCCAAGCTCGATTATTATCTTTGATATTTTAGAGTTTTATGAATATAGCTTATCGGAAATGAAAAATTGATAAATAATACTATATTCTGGTCATAATAAAATATTATCTTTTTATTTGATTGTTAATGTTAGACTTAAATGTTTTTATTTGCATAATGTTTTAAGTTATGCTTATGGAAGACCATTTGTTTAGAAATTCGCAAGTTTTTAACTATTGCCAATAACTCGTTTTTAAGCTTGTTTAACGATTTAAGGTTGTCTTATTGCGAAAAAGATTTCCCACGCTGTCATTTTTGTTAAAGATGTATCAAAATACAAATTTGTCTAATTTTTGATTTGATGACTTATATGTTATTTTTTTTTTGTTTCATCAGGCTACCACCAGAACTGAGAGTTATTTCATTAAACTTGGAAGACCAACCGAACACCAACAATGATAAGAAGATAACAAGAACTCCCTATAGAATGCCTTTATTTTGTACTCATTTCAAAAGTCTTAAAAAAAATTACCAACGCGATAAGAAGAATATAGATGAAAATTTCATAGTCCGTGGTTTTGAAGTAGGAAGTGCAGCTACACACCTAACCTCATCAAATGTTGAAAGCAATACCGACGATTATGATCCGGATGAAGATGATCTTAATTTCTTACGAAATGGAATACAAATCCAACTGACCGATTGTTGTCAGTGTGTTTGTGATTTGTTCAATAGCAGTTTTCCAATATCACATGATAGTCATGAAATGAGTTATGTCACGATTGAAACTTGTAATTCATTGAGACCGTTTAGACAAAAGGATTTAGTATCTCCAACACCAAGAATTGAAACACAACCAAATAATTTACTTGATCCTGATATTTTGAAAGTTATACGTGTAACAATGAATAATAAAAATTTAACAGATTGTAAATAAAAAATTGAGAGTGTAATGTTTAATGTATATAATTCAAAAAATTAAATATTTTTTGTTAGTAATTGTATCATTTGAAAGTGGGGCGATTTTGATTTTTTTTTTAATTAATATTCGTGAAAACAAAATACTGATCAGCTTTAATTGAAGACAAACTTTTTGATTTCATGCACTTATTGGACAGGTGAATAAGTAAGTGGATTTTTCTTTCCAAAAAAAAAACGAAAACAATCGTTTTTAAATACTCTTTTGTAAATTTAATTTCATTTCTTATACTTGAAATGGGGACTTTTCACGAATCGATTTTAGCCGCACGATATGTCGGTCGACTAGGATTTTCAATGGGGATTGTCACTTTAGTCGCCTGCACCTTACGTTCACACGAGTCGAAAAGCTTCGCCGCACGGCAAAAATCGACTCGTGAAAAGTCTCCATAACACATACAATAACGACATGCAAACGAACAGAATAAACTAGCGGAAAAAATTTGGGGATACAAAAAAAATTCTTCAAGTGACTGTATTTCCCATAAAAAGGAACGCACTGAAATTTTAAAAAGGGGGTCTTAAAGCTCGAACTTTCTAGTTTTGAGAAATTACTATGATTTTTTTTTTCAAGCTACGTGTTTGGCTCAATCCTATTGAACACTGAAAACTAATTTTTCCGTTTTTTTTGTCTAAGAACTTGAACAAATTTTTCCAACTTAATTACTATATAGATCGGAAAAAATGTTCATTCAGCTTAAATTTTCTTTTTTTTTGGGTTCGATGCGAATATTTCGACGCTGAGATATCCAATTTTTTATGCATTACTATTGATAAAAAAAGTCATACATTCAAACATTTGTATCAATAGAAATGCAAACAAAAATTGGAAAAACATTTGTTTTGTTAAATTTCTAAAACAAATTTCGGTATTCCATAAAGGATTAAAAACCGAACACGTACCTATTTTGAAAAAAATGTCATTGTTATTTCTCAAAATTAGAAAGTTCGTGCTTTAAAACCGTTTTTTTTTTTTTTTAATTTCAGTGCGACCATTTTAAAGGGAAAAACCTCAAAAAATTTGAAATTTGCTTTATCCCTTCATTTTTTTTCTGCTAGTGTATATTTTGGCAAAGATCCTTATACATTTTTCGACTTGGATTTCCATGACAATAAACCTTAGATATCGCAAACTACTGCAAATCTCACTCCAAAATGCACCAACTCACTAAATCAGGTTTGTAGTTGAACTCTTTTGTTTAAATGTCTATTAACTGAAAATATTGAGTTTACCTTTTTAAAAAGAAATGAGTTCTGTAAAATTGAATTAAAGTACTCATAGCTGGAGTTGCTTGATTTGGCCAATAAAATGTCACCAGCACTGCCCTATATAAATTAGGGTTTTTTTTTTTTGTTTTGACACAGACAAATTTATTACTTGGCACCTTGGACTAATGGTGTGCCCTCATCATAAGCATGCATTGTAGTACAGGAAAGATAGACTTTTTCGTGGAACGAAATATAGGACGGCTGAATTTTTCAAATCTGAAAGAGATGTATTAGAAAAGCTTAAGTCCTGGTTTTCGGGACGCCACCCCCCTGGCGAAATCCGCCATTTTGGAAAACGCGAATCGCTCTATATCTTCAAAACTATAGGTCCTATAGAAATGGTTATCAGACCAAAGTTCTTGGAAATTTAATTATCTTTTTCTTTGTAATACATTATTTTTCTGAGCGGGTAATAGTTTTGAGGTTATGTTGCTTTAAATTATTTTTTTTCGGTTTTTTTAAGATTTTATCATTCCCGGTTTAAGTTACATAATTCTTTAAACAGTAAAAGTTATAGACCATCAAATTTCCAATAATTTGGTATATTTTTGAAAGTCATGCGATGTATGAGTCAAAAGTTATTTATCTGAAAACTTTAGTCTATAGTACAGTTAAGTTAGTAAAAAAAACAGTAATTTTATGGAACGAAATATAGGGAGGCTGATTTTTTGAAATCTTAAAGAAGGGTAAGAAAAGCTTAAATCCTGGTTTTCGGGACGCCAACCACCTGCCGAAATCCGCCGTTTTGAAAAAAAACGTGAATTGGTCTATATATACTACACTATTGGCTTGATCGAATGAGTTACTCAACCAAAGTTGTAGGCAATGTAAATACCTATCTTTTCTTAGAAATGTACTGTTTTTCAGCAAGGACAACACTTTTGAGGTTATGTTATATTTTTTATTTTTCCGTTTTTTTTTTTAATTTTTCTCAGTCGTAGTTAGTTGTAGAACATCAAATTTCTATTAATTTGGTTTACTTTTGAAAATTATATAACTTTTCAAACCAAATTTACGGAATTTTAAGAGCAATCCCTCTCAATATTTTCAAAAAATATACTAACATGTTTTTGCATAAGGCATGAAAGAAAGGCTAAATCGTGTACGTAATGTAAAAACAAGAAAAATGATATGAGAGGGAGTTATTAAGGTGGGTAATGGTAAAACTTACAATATTATGGTACACATATTTTGTTTTAAGTCAAACATCCAAATTTTATGATGCTAAAAATTATGTTTCTATCATAGAGACTGAGAAAAATTAAAAAAAAAACGGAAAAATAAAAAAATTTAACAACATAACCTCAAAAGTATTGTCCTTGCTGAAAAACAGTGCATTTCTAAGAAAAGATAGGTATTTACATTGCCTACAACTTTGGTTGAGTAACTCATTCGATCAAGCCAATAGTGTAGTATATATAGACCAATTCACGTTTTTTTCAAAACGGCGGATTTCGGCAGGTGGTTGGCGTCCCGAAAACCAGGATTTAAGCTTTTCTAATACCCTTCTTTAATATTTGAAAAAATCAGCCTCCCTATATTTCGTCCCATAAAATTACTGTTTTTTTACTAACTTAACTGTACTATAGACTAAAGTTTTCAGATAAATAACTTTTGACTCATACATCGCATGACTTTCAAAAATATACCAAATTATTGGAAATTTGATGGTCTATAACTTTTACTGTTTAAAGAATTATGTAACTTAAACCGGGAATGATAAAATCTTAAAAAAACCGAAAAAAAATAATTTAAAGCAACATAACCTCAAAACTATTACCCGCTCAGAAAAATAATGTATTACAAAGAAAAAGATAATTAAATTTCCAAGAACTTTGGTCTGATAACCATTTCTATAGGACCTATAGTTTTGAAGATATAGAGCGATTCGCGTTTTCCAAAATGGCGGATTTCGCCAGGGGGGTGGCGTCCCGAAAACCAGGACTTAAGCTTTTCTAATACATCTCTTGCAGATTTGAAAAATTCAGCCGTCCTATATTTCGTTCCACAATATGCCTGTTTTTTTACTAACTTTCCTGTACTATTGAACGAATATTTTCTAAACGCTTAGATGAAGACCACACCAGAAATGTATGGGGTACGAGCAACATTCATGGGTGAAATTTTTTGACACACCCTTATACAAAAATATAACATAATTTTTATATTTTGTTTAACTATTAACTATGTTTTTTAGTGAATTTGCAAAAATATAAGAAATAATCCACTGAAATAGTTCAAAGAAAAGTATGTTTTTTTTTTTTAATAAAATAATATGTATATTCCCAGATTTATGCTAGAGCTTATAATTTTTACTTTCTAGATAGTATTTTTAAACATAATCCCGAACACCTAAAAGAGGTGTTATATTTTTAATGTTATGCGATACGCATGAAGCAGTTAAATCTCTGATAATATATTATAACGTATGGATCAGAAGCCCCAGATAAAAACAAAAACCTTTTTTTTTTCCCATGTCTAAGCTTGACTTCGGTAACAACAAAACAAAAGAAAAACAATTTTATTGCTTCATCGCGTCTTAAAAAAATGAATATAAGTCTGTGGGAAATGTATAAATTATGTATTTATTTTATTTAAAGCTCATTTGTGATGACAGTAGAAGTTTGATATTTTTTAGAAGATTACAAACGACACATTATGATATTTTATGACTATCTAATTGGTATGTGGCCTTAACTATCCCATTTCATTAAATTTTTTGCGTTTAATTTATTTTTGTAAACGAATTCGTTCAATATTTTGATATAGCAGAACTCTTTATTGATGGAAAGATTTGATGCCGTTTTAAATTTTAGTCTACTGGTCTCTAGTTTTTTAAATTTTGTACTTAAATAAATGTTTCCGAATAAAAGAAAGAAAATCGATTGTCGAAAATCGACAAAAATGTATTTGCAATTTTTGTACATAAACGTAGGCCTATTTACTGGGAACTCATATCTTTGAACCAAAACATATTTCGAGAATTTGATCCGAATATGTACATATATCTGCTTCCGAATGTTAGAAAACAAATATTTCGATTGCAAATAACCCAGCAACCAGACCTCAAAGAAACTTTTCGGTTTCAGTCATGAATAGAGCGTAGAGATACCTTTCTTTTGTTATCTCATTCGATGGACTTGGAGAAAATTTTTTTAAATGCATTTTTTTCGGCAAGGGTTAACTTGAATTTTTTTCGAAAGTCCAAAAAAATAGATTTGTAATTTTGGTACCCAAATGCATAGGCCTGTTCCCTATGGACTGGACATATCCTTTTGCCAAAACTTTTTTCAAGACTTTGATCCGAATGAAAGAACAAAACATATTTCGATTGCAAATAACTCAGCATTTAGATCCCAAAGAATCTAGCGTTTCGGTCATGAAGAGAGAAAAATAATGGCAACTTAAATTCCGAAAGGCTGACGATGATTCCTTGCTGCGACCACTATCGGCAGTAACTTCTGACTGACAAAATTATAGACAACAGGTTTTTTTCTGTACAAGCTTTGACGCTCATTATATCTTCATTGCTAGTTTTAGTGTAAGTTTTGGGGTAACATTTTGAATAGTTAATTCCTTTATTGTTGCCGCAAATTAATTTTGCTTGACACACACCACTTTGAGTTATAAATTACTGTTAGTGCACCCGACTCCTGCTGCAGATAATTCTTAAACGTATTTCATGGGAAAGTACAAATCAAAATAAAAATTAAATCTATGTACCATACTTCTATTACAATCAATCTTCTTTCGGATTGAAGGATAATGGTTAATCCATTGCATCCCTTATAACAAACAATGAAATATAATGTCTAATCACATTTCCATGTTACGCATCATATTGTCAAAATTTATAACTTCTATATATAGATATGTACCTATAAAAATATATATATGTATCACATTATTATAGCGGTACTGAATGGGTATTAACCTTTGAATAAATTATTGACATATATTGGATTGGATTAAAATGGGTATCTGATCTCTGATGGAACACGCCTTGAATATGTTCTGTTAATCAATGACAGTGTCAACGCAATACTACATTTTAAATGGCTTTCAGACTCAGACTCTGAACGATGAAACTTTTGTTTCGTTACCTCTATTTATGATTGTCTTTGGAAGAAAAAAAACAATACCATGTGCAGATGTGCTAACAATTTATTTTTGTTTTTGAATTATTTGTTGTTTTTCTCCTTTTAATTCTGTATCCACATAAAAAATGTTAAATGGGATTAAAATGTCAATGTTATAATGTACGTTATTCCCTGGCGGCAAGATATCAAATGAAAAATTATTTCAAATGAAGACGATTGATTAGTACCCAATAATTATTTTGATCTTACTTTTCTGAGAATTTATTTTTTATAATACTAATAATTTTTATGCGTCACAAACGATTTTGTATAAGGTCATTATAGTCGAAGATCAGTTAGGAATTTCAATGTCAAAATTTCAAATTCATGTATTGTCGAACGTGGACAAATGTTTTTAGTATGTAATTGAAGTCGGTTTTGTTTTTATTAAAAAAATATTGTTAAAGAGTACAGTCCTTTTTCGAAACTGCACAGAGTCAAACTTTGAAAAAAATTGATTTAAAAAAAAAAAAAACTTTGAAATATTTTTCAGAAATCCAAAATTGAATTTTTCGACGTTTACGCACAAAAAAATTTCATTGAAATCAATTATGAAAAAGTCAGAAATCAATAAAACCATTAATAACGGTTTTTTTTTGGAAAACATCCTTTTCCATTTTAGTTTTATCGCAACTACCATTAATATTGGTCGTTTTGAACATTTTAAATTTCTCTATCTTAAGGTGGTCATTTTGATATTAATAATTCGATGGATTTGATGACGGAAATGCACTAATCCTGATCCTGCTCCGCACATAAGCGCACACCCATGTCATCATTAATTATTTTCAAATATAAATATAATGCTCGATCATGATGTAGTAAAGATTTCCATTCCATTGACTGACTATATCTTAACGATTGTGCCAATTTAATAGAATTTAACATAAATATCAATTTTTCAGTCCTGATTTTTTAAATTTTTTCGGCTTTTCTTGTCTCATTTCTGTATACACCGCCAGTTCTACGCCTGTCAAATCAATTATTTTCTATATTTACTGTCACCATCTTACAATTACCAAAATATATTTGCGCTGCGTGAGAATTCTTATCTTTAACAACAAAAAAATAATCTCTAAATCCAACAGTCTTCCAAGGATTTCTTTTATATTCTATTCAGGTAGAAAAATGCAACAATAGTTTTTCTAAGGATTGAAAGAAAAAAAAAAATCGAATTCATTTTCTATTTTGAATTACTCACGTGAAATTGAATATCACGTACAGTGTCTTTTTAACAGTGGGACTTAACAACTTAAAAAAACAAAAATAAAAATAGTCAAAAAATATAGAGCAAATTATTTTAACTTTTAGTAAAAAATTAAAACGAAAAATTACATGCGCTGCTTTTTTTTTAACCTTCAAAAATATCAAGATGCTAGAATTTTTTTCATTACTTAACACTATTATTTCCTTTTTTATTTTAAATCACAAACTAAAAGTGAGTAAAGCATTCTTTTTAAAGATAAATAAGCATTTCGCACTTTTAAATTTAACTCTCATATAAAGTGATTTTTTTTTTAAGTAGAATCCCATTTTTAAGTTGATTCGAGGACAGTTTTAAATATTTGAAAACTTTTCGCCAGTATTATTATAATTTATTATTGATTTCTTTTTTGTTTTCATTTTTTTTTTTTTATAGCTGTTCTACTGTAAGTCAGCGTGAGAGAGGAAAAGCAATATAATATATTGAAATTCTTTTCATACAGGACCCTATCCTGCCTATCATCCTTTTGTACCGTTAACCATAGTTTTTTTTTTATACCACCTGTGGTTGTGATCTGACTAAGCCGGCGCCGCCAACGTATTCATGACAATGCATCTATAGATAACCAAGGAATCATACATTAACTGAGCTGAAGTGAAACGGATTCTTTTCGGTCTCGAAAATATTTCATTTTAATTACGACAGGTAGACATGACGAGTAGACGGGGGATTGAAACGAATAACAGTGTGCTGCTAGTAATTAGGGATGTGTCTGAAAGTAAGATTTAAAAATTTAACTTCAATGTTTATAAGCGTTACAAAAACAAAAATATTTGAAATAATTTTTCCTGTCCCAACACTCACATCATACATACATGTGTCTGCGGAAAGCAAAATTGTTCTAACTCCATAGGATTTATTAAGGACTTAGACAATTTTTCTTTCCACCAACAATAATGTATGTAGTTCAATATAAAGCCATGTTTTATTAACTTTGCATGTAGGTTACGGTGCTTCTTATATGGTCGAACATTTTTTTTCTCGATTTTTTAATGGGACACCATATAAGCATAGAATATAGTATTTTTTTTTTTCGATTTTAATATTAAAATTTAGGGGTCGCTACCATTCACTAAAGATTTAAGTAAAAAAAAAAAAGATCAATTTCAACAAAAATTTTTTTGTTACAATACAAAATACGCTTAAGACCCGTATTTTCAATCTTCAACTGTCTGACGAATAAAGATATTAGGCTCAAAAACAATCAGATAAAAACATTGAATTTTTTAATTTAGAAAAATCATTCAGTTAGCTATTCTACAGAATAACACAAAAAAAATTTAAAATTCAAAAATATTCAAAATTAAACGTCATTTTTATTCCACTGTATTTTTATGAAAATTTCTTTCAAAACAGCTAAAGATATAATATAAAGTACCTACTAAATTCTGATTAAAAATTTTAAAATTTTCTGAGAAAAAAAACAAAATTTGGTGTATTTTTCAAAACTTTGAATTGTGGTAGCGACCCCTAGAACGTGTTTAAACTGGACCAAATTCTACCCAATTTATATTTAAGGCAGAAAGAACAAAATGAAAGGGTGTCCCATTAAAATTTCGAAAGTTGATTTTTAAGAAGCAGGGTTAACAAAAATAATAAACCGGAAATAAATTTTGTGTGTTTGACTTAGTAATTTTGTCAGGAAAGTCGAAGCTCATATTCGGACACTGTACAATTTTTACATTAAATGGGGTATCCAAATAAACTCATCCAAGAGGAAACTATTGTGACTTCAACGAACAGGCGGATCGGCTGGACGTAGAAGCATTAACTCAATACAAAGTAGGTATGTAACTAGGAGTCAACAAACGAGCTCCTGATTTCAATCACCTTCAAAACCTGAATTAAAGAAAAAAGGATTAAACCAATCAACCAAACTCTTGATCTTCAAACAGCTTCTGCGACCAGTAATTGTCTACAACTTTTCGATACGGTACAGGTACACCATCTCCAAGACACCCATGAAGGAACTATACATATTCGATAGGTAAAAACTGTGAATCTCCACCGTACTTTTTTTCGACAAGTGTCCAAGATTTCACCTTAGTAGGTACTTACACAAAGTTCAATATTTTGAAGTTTAGCCGAATTTCATTGCTAACCTTATTTCCTTATCCTCTGGGTTCTTATTCTAAAAAGTAAAAATTCATTCTGCTCGTAAAAACCATACGATTGTGAATAATGTAAGTTTAAGCTTTAGACAGCTTCTTGGGAGGTCTTGACGTGCACAAAAAATCTCTTTATCTGTACTTCAAGTTTGAAAAAAAAACATTCAATTCAAATGTCATCGTGCTTATACCACACCATCTCTAGACAAACTCGTTCATATTAACCTACTAACAGAAATTCTGATAAAAAAAGATGTAATAAATTTACACGAACTGTTGTAGTACCGAAACATGTTTTTGATGTATCTAATGAATATGTCAACATTTTTATGTCCGATTCTACGCTTAAAGGCTTGGTTCAACTCAACATTTTTTTGTCTTTTGTTGTTTGTGTTATTTTTTTTGTTTTTATATTTTTGTCATTTAAGATGTCCAACTGATAGCATCACATCACGTTCCGTCAATTTTAATAAGCAAGTGTGTAACGAACGAATCAAAAACACAAGACTATATCCAAATCCAAAAACCACAAAGAGAAAGAAATTCACGGAAATTTAAGTGCTATAATTATGCATACTAAGGAAGGCTTATCTCCGTGACGTAAATATAAAATTATAAACAAAAATTGCCTTTGTTTGAATATATCGGAATAACGTTGTATTATATGAATGAAAAATGTACTCATTGGACCAGCAACAAAAACAAAAAAAAATATGTTTGTGTCAAAAGAATTAATATGGTGTGAATGAAACAGGAACGAGATTTTTTGATGTGTAGTACAAGAACAAAAGAAACTATTCAGACAAGTCAGTTATAGGTACATTTTATTAAATCAAACAAAATCGAAAGCCTTTATGAAACGTCCAAGTGATTTGAAAACACCTTTAAGTGACATAAATAAATCCATGTTGCATAAGCTTTTACTTCCAAGAACTATGTTTCATCGAAGTGTGGACTTAATTCGTACTAAACCTGCTACTTTCTATGCTTTTGAATCCATGGCTTATTATTTTATCAATGCCAAAATAACCATGCCAAAAAAATGTTTAGCAATAGAAAAACAAAATTTTATTAAGCTACAAATTTCTACCAAATAAATAACATTTTGAAACATTACTTTGCATTCATAAAATTGTAGGTATACAACTATCACAAGAACCGCAGTCTTGTTTTTTTTTTAATTCTAACAATGAGCTATTATATCTGTTTGGTTTAATTTATGTGAATGGCATTTTTATTCTCTTTGTTTGATTCGAGTTTCCTTAGTAATCAAAGGCTATTAAATTGTAACGCCTCTATCTCAGGGATCCGTAATTATTTGGGTTTTTTTTTTTTGAAGAAATTCATGAATTAAATTTGTGCATCATAATATTGAGGTCAAATAGTTTTAATTTTTGTGTTGGTTTATTATTATAAGGGGTGTAGTTGATTTGAACCAGTTGACCATGTTATGAAGTGCAAATTATTTAAATCAGAAGATTTTTGTAAATGCTGGTTAAATATCATTAACAAAATTGATGGATATAAGAGTGACGCTCATTTTGGTCATGTTAGATTTTTTTTTCTTATCCGATAATTTTTGCATTTTGATAAATGAAAAATTTTTAAATTGGTGGTTTCTTGGTTTGACTGGACTTCAAACTCTAAATGTTGACACACGAAGTTTAATAAATACTTTCAGACTGATTTTTTTTTACAATCAAAAACGCCTAAATTCTGTAAACAGGTAAGGATTCAACCTCAGAATGAATGATAACACAGTGTTACAAAAATGAGGTTTCAAAATATACGCGGGCGGAGATCTATCACGTTTTGTAGAGCTAGTCGCACTGATTACGAAACGGTTTTTGACAAAGTCCCTAACACCCCCAAAATCTGGAGTTAGGGGCAAAAAACAGTTTTTTTTACCTTCACTTATTGAAACATTGAAAACTTATGTTTCTATGCCTTCTAAGTTTTGAGAAAATTGAAAAATAATTTTATTAGATTTTTCATTTTTCAAACCTACAAGGCATAGAAACATTATAGTTTTCACTGTTTGATAAAAAATCAATTGAGGCAGTTTTCTTCATGAGTCAATTTTTATTAAAATTCACAGTCTGGACAAAAATATAAATTAATGAGTTTTTAAAATTTTTTTTCGCCTATTTTTAACTTTGAAATCGATTATTTCAAAAACTATCGGTTGAAATATATTGATTTTAAAATTACAATTAAATGAACTGATTTTCATAAAAAATACCTCGTTTGATTTTAAAATGAATATAATTTTAAAATATATTTTAAAAACAGCATGTTGTTGTGAAAATATATATTTTAATTTGATGTCGAAGTTGGGTAAATGACGAAAAAAAGGGAATTTTTGAACTTTGACAGCTTATAAATTCTAGGTGGTTTAACCGAGTAACATGTTTTATACATTGTTGAAAAGGTATATTTATCCTATCAGAAACTGTAAAAAAATCGAAAATGGGTAAAAATTTGACGAAGCTAGATTTTTTTCAATGGGTGAAGGTAAAAAAAACTGTTTTTTGCCCCTAACTCCAGATTTTGGGGGTGTTAGGGACTTTTTAAATACCGTTTCGTAATCAGTGCGACTAGCTCTACAAAACGTGATAGGTCTCCGCCCGCGTATATTTTGAGTGATACACCGTGTAATAGAAGTTATTTTGCCCAATATCTTCTTTTTGGCATTCTATAACTTATCTCTAAAGTCTAGAAAAATCTCATAGCTATCCTCAAGTCGCAATTACAATTAAGTTGCGATAATTAAGAGCATATTTTAAGAATTTATACCTGTATTATCTTAGAAGCAAACTTACTACCGAAAACCCATTAAAAGTTATGTAACGGTAACCAAATTTTGCACAAATGTTTAAATATCCATCATTATCACGAATCAAAACAATAATGCAATGAAAAAGAACATATAATTAGAAAAAATCGTATTTTTTGAGTTGTAAGAAATTTAAAGACATGCACTAAAAACAGCCTCTGAATAAGGGATAATAGGCTATTTTTTTGTGTTATCCTTTATTTTTTTTTTCGCAAAACTTAAAAAAAATACCTAGGTAAGTACTTACTTATGAGATGAGGCGATTGTTTTCATTCATGTTAATACATTTAACTGAGACATTAATTTTGTATTTCAAACAATAAGTTGAAGTTTACATTCAATAATGTTACTGCAAAAAGTAACAGAAAAAATAGAGTTAAAGTTAAATTGCAGAATACAGGATTTACCTTCCAAAGGAGTATCCTGTAAAATACAAGATAGATGGGACCCTTTTTTTTAATAAATCTGTAGAAATTGTTCTTACAAAATTTTAAAACGTTTGTGTATACTTCAATTACATCATTTTCAATCATTAATTTTGAAGATTTTAATATGTACAGCAGTTTTTTTGGTTATAACTTTAACTTTAAGATGGTGTAGAAAAATTTAAACCTATTATAGAAAAATACTGTCAAAAACGGAAACAACCCAAAATACGCATTTTTAAAATCAATTTTTTAGTAATGAGGTGTATTAAATATATTTTAATTTCACATCATACAGTCTTAAGTACCTAGTTTTATCAGAAAATATTGTTAAAAACCAAGTCGTTTTTTCACCCCTCCCACTTCTCTGTATCCAGGTGACAGAGAAAACTCAAATGCCGAAATTAGTGCATATTCTGAAACTTTCAGAAATAGGTTTTAATTCGCTCAAAACAAACTTTGAAAGTTTGTAAAAATCGTTAATGTTGTTTTTAACAAACAGAGTCAACTTGTACTGAGTCAAATAATTTTAAATGACTTATAGATCGACATTTTTGTATACAAAAAAACTACAAACACTGTTAATACATTTAAAATATTATGCTATTCGGTTAAAAATGTATAAAAATCTTTATAAATTGCAAATGTCAAATTTTATTAATCGTTGTTCGTAAATTTTATTTCAACCAGACACAAAATCTTTTATTTTGTTCCTTAAAAACCATCAACGATAACAATCGTATAATTAATTTTTTGTTGAGTTCATTATTTATCGTAAAAGAGCCAGCCGTTAAAAAGAAAAAAAAAAAACAAGCAACAAAAAAAAAGACCAAATTCTTAATATTTTTGTCACAGCACACAGGAAGACAGAAACCATTACTAGAAATCTTTAGTGCGAAATTATAAGAATTAGAGCAGTTACTTTACTGGGTGACTACCCTAATGTTTATAATGCTCCCTTCTTATTTGATTCTGTCTGGTGATGGTGATGTTTCATATATACGAACTTGACACACAGGAAGTAAAAACTGTTATTCTACTTGTTGCCATCATCCTGGAAGATTAAGGGAAGATGCGTGTTCGAAGGCGAACCGAGCATCATCATCATCATCCTTAGAGAGATCTCTTTTAAACAGATTGTGGTATAGTGAAGCAAAGGACTTTCAATGTGATGGGAATTTTCTTCCCTATCGAACTAGGAAACGTTTACACATGATGTGCACAATAAGATTGTTCAATGTTCATATTATTGTTGTATCAAAGGGGTCCCAAGGAATTTGTTTTTTTTTTTTTTTTTTTTAATTCTGAGCGAAGAAAATCTTTGTGATTGCAAAACCAAACGAAACAAAAATATTATACTCATGATGAACATAAGAAACGAAAGCAAAAAAAAAAAAATTAAAACGATTAAATTATGCAAATAACTTTGTATTGTTGCTACAGGCGCGTTGAAAAAATCATCTTAATGAATTCGGAGAATAATGCCGCAGCTGGCTTTTGGGAAGACTGAAACTGATGATGAATCGAATAGGTCTTATTTTTGTGATAACTAAAATACCTCTCCTCCTAATCAATTTTATTTACAAACGGGGTTAACAAATAAAAAAAAAAAAACGAAATCGGTTAATATTTTGAAGTGTTATGATTTCTAAGTTTTTTTTTAGTGTTTTAGGATTTTGTTTATAAGCTTACCACTGTTTAAACAGATTTATTTATTTGTTTTATTTGATATTGAAATTTTTGTATGTTGGTTGAGGACGAGATTCACCATGGATTGTAAGAGCTTCCTTAAATATTAAGTCATTTTTTTTTGCAATTTTTAAAATATAGCGTTCGGCACTCGAGTCTGAAAACCTAGCATGTTACTTTCTTTGTTTCACTACAATCAGCAAGTCTGACACAAAACTTTTGGTTTTCAAAAAAGAAAAAAAAAAAATAATCGAAACATCGTAAGTTTTCGAAAATGTTTTTCAAAATTGTTTAAATGACAGTTACAATTTTGAAATTTGGTAATGCTTATGACGTTTTATCTACTGATAAATATCGTCTCGATTTATCAAGCGCAGGCTTATAGACACGGAATATTTTTGGAAACGAAACCGTTATGTAACAATTTGACTTGCAAAGGAGATCTGCAACACACTGCTTGCCGCGACGTAAGTACAAAATATCTGCCACAAGGTTAAAAAAAGGTTTGTAATTTCTTTTATTAAGTTTAAACTCCATACACGCTGTAAGGATTTTAATTTTTTGGATATGTCAAGAAGAGAAATTAACACCATGATTTTGGGACATAATGGAATAAGAAATAAAATTGCGAAAGAATGGGATATTGCCAACATGAATATACTGGTAAAATTTGGTGGTTTTCAAGCTCTCTACTTATTAATAATTTTTTTTTAAACTCAAGCATTGGAGCCGGGAGCTAGAGAAATTGTCGAAATATTTTCTAATAGATTGTCAAGTCAGAAGAGATCCTTGCGATTTCTTGGGTAGGTAAATACATTTTAAATATTTAAACAAGACTTGGGAAAATAAAGCATCAAATAATAATTTTATATTATTGTTATTTCCAGTATTCAAAGACATTACAATTGGTCAGAATGTCTTCTTCTCAAAAGCTTCTCCGGGATCAAGATGGGTTGGAAGAACAATACGTCATTGGTATTCCCAATTAGGTTATGATATTAAAAACTGGGACCAATTTAGAGAAGCTGAGAAGAAAAACATTTCTCTTACAGAGATTACTCAAATGATTTGGCCATCAGTGGAGTTTATTGGATGTGCTGCAGCTAAGTATGTATTTTCCTTTTTCGAAATACTGATTTAAAAAAAATATTCGTACCTTTTACTTGCTAACGACAAAGTTGAATTCTGTTTTTATAGAATGTTTGAAGGCTATATGGTAACATGTTACTATCACCCTTCAATTTCGAAAAATTGGAATGTTTTTTCTCATGGCAAAGGATGTACTAAATGCTCTAGAGAAAGGCTTACTTGTTCGAGGGATTTCACTAAACTTTGTGGATTAGGTAAATAAATAAAAAAAATTTTAAACAAATTTACCATGAGCTTTGGGTTTGTAAGATTAATTTACTTATATTATACTTAATTCCAACGATTGGTGGATTAAATTAGGAAATTAAAAAATTGAAGAAGTTTTAAGTTTATTTCTAAGCCTTTGGTAAATAAGAGTCTTTTTGGAGCCGAATACAATAGAATACCATTTTATAAATTTAAATAAAAGAACATTGATATTCAACTCACATAGCAAAGAAGTTTTTATATTTTTTTTCTGCACAAAACGTTTGAATTTACTTATGGTTTTTAAATCTTAATTTCATTTTTGTTGCCTACAAATATGCTGTGAGAACAAATCCAATTTTTCAATAGTCAGATAAACCTCAGATAGAGCTTATTCCTAGGAATAAAAGTTTTTTTTTATATTGACATTTGGCAGTTTTTATTCATCTGATAGTCTAACTGACGATTGAAAAATCAAGGCTTAAGGAATTTCATAAGTAGTGTAAGAAAATAACAAGTGTTTTTATAATTAACTAAAAAAATGTAGGTCTTGTTTTGATTTTATCTTATCTTCTGTGTCGACGTTTATTGATTTTCGAAATATTTAAGTGAGGCAAAAAAACCTAAAAAAACGTTTTAAATGGTCTTTTACTCAAAACTAAGTATGCAATTTGATTTCTTGTATAAAACAAAATTTTTAGAAAAAAAAATTCGAAAATCATTAGAACCATATTTTTTTATAAAACAAAAATTTTGTAATATTTTTCAAAAAAAAAAGTTGGTAGGTATACCGAAAAAATTAAATTTTCTATTTCCTTTATATGGCAGGTACCGTTAGTTTTGGTTATAAAAGAAAAATTTCAGTTTGTTCTCTAGTTATCTCGAGTTCGATTTTTTTTTTTCGAAAAAATTCGAAAAATCATATACTTGCCCTACATTACCTATAAAGCAAGTACAAATAACCCTTTTGTATTCTTAACTCATAAAATATTCAAATTAACTTCAATATTGTTATTGTTTTTCCATTTCAGATGTTCCCTACAATATTGGACGTGGTCTTGCAAACCAAGCAGTTATTATTTATCTCGTTCAGTTTATAATTGTAAATATTTTCAATTCTTTTTAAATAAATTATTATAATAATAAATTGAAACTTTATCACAATAAATTTAAAACAAATAAATAAAAAGAACCCTGATGCACATAATGTATAGATTTGAACTCCCGGTGGATTTGTCTGAATTCGCTCCGTGTCCGTATTTACAAAAATTCTCGTTAAAAGAAAACACAAGGCCATAAGAATGGAATTTAATTTTTTTGTTTGTCATTATTAGTTTATATGTATTTAAATTTAATCAATCCTTCAAGTTCAGTTAACTTAACAGTTAACTTTTAAAAGTCCAAAACATACCGATTATTACCATTTTATGGCATTTTAAAACATAAACAACTTAATGTTTCTTGCAACCAATGAAAGTAAAAAATAAAGAATAATTATTAATTTTTGAAAGGTCATTTTCAACCACAACAAATAATAACATTAAAATAAGGTGTGTTTCAGCATTAATCAAAACTCAAATCTAACGATTTTTTTAGGAACAGAAATTTTCTCATTAAGCACAAAAAGTTGTGCTTTAGGTATATTAAAAACAACATCAATAAGAACAACGCTTTAAATACCAAAAAACAGCAATAAATTCTGCTCCCATTAGTATTGTTCTGGGCAGTCAAAATTTCGTATTTCTTCCTTCCAACGGTTTCGATTGTTTATTACTTGACGAATTAATATAAGCCAAGACTATTTTTGAAATTAAATACATTGTTCTAAATATCACTTGAAGTCACCTTGTCGAATCTTAAGAGTCGAAACGTTGGTACATTTGTAGAAAGTTAGAATATACTTGAAAAAAATTCTTGGCCAATTTTATACTGTAGAGATTTTATTTTAAGCCTTTAAGGACTTTATTCGTATACACTTCATTTAGAACAATTCCATAGGTAACCTAATAACATTTACAGTGGGCAACATTTCTTTATATTTTATTTAAGTAAAAAAGGCAAAAATATTCACCGCATCTATTGTTCCTCCTCCAATCCAGCAAAAGATAGTTCTGCTGCAATTCAAAATTTTCAAAAATAAAACAAATTTTGCATAATATACTTTTATTTGAACGTTGTATTTTCTACGACATCTTATTTAAATAGAAGTTCTTTTATAATACACATTTAATGTTTTCATTTTTTGTTTTTATTTTTTTTTTTTTTTTTTCTTAATTAACAAATATCATAATGTTTTTTTTTTGTTTTTTGTTTCTTCTTAAATTTCTTTTGTACGTGGTGAGTCTGTATACATGATTTGAAAATTTACAAAAATAAAGTTTGCAATATTTTTATTATGTAGTTAAAATCAAAATTATAAAATAAAAAACAAAAAATAAAATAATTTACTATTTATTTATGATAATTAACTATTTATTCGGATAAGTCGCTGTTTATTTTTTCTTTCATTTTTATTTTTCGTTTCATAAACAAAAATTAAAATTAAACAGTATTTTGCATTCTTTTTATCTTCGATTTAAATTTTTACATTTAGATTTTTTTTTATTTTCTTATATATGTTTTGTTCTTTTTATTTAATTTTTAATATAATCCTGAAATTTGTATATCAAATTAAAGTTTATCTTGGGTTTATTTTTACACAATGAGTTTAAAAATACATATTTATCAAAACTTCTAAACATCTAAAGATGTCAACCTTAGTTGTTAACGTCATTTTTTTTTGTTTTTGTTTTATTTTTAAAAATGAAATTCACAAGATTTTATAAAGTTTTTTTTATATGTTGTTTTTTTTTTGTTTTAAGATTTTTATATATATACTTTAAAGACATTTAAAGTTTTTTTTTTTCTTTTTCAAATATTTATACATACATAGCTAAAGCTAAAACTATCAATATCTCTTGAGTCGCTGAGGTACACGTGTTCCTTTTTTGTTTCATTCGTCAATACTATGTTCAGTATGATGAGAGTGAAAGTTATATATGTAAAGATAATAATTATTCTGTTTTCATATTTATAAATTCAAGATAACATTTATTGCTTCAGAATACAAATTTATTAAAAATGCTTTTATATTTTGTGGACTGTTTTTGTTGCTGTTAAATTATTTGAAGAGTGATACCCTGAATAGTATTTAAATATACATTTAAAGAGTGAATAGAATTGTAAAAGATTGCAATCATTTAAGAATGATAACACCAATTGATTTCATTCGAAAATGATTACACACTTTTTAAACTCCATAGATTACATTCCACATAGTATAAAAACACACAATAATTTATTCATATTTTCTTTGTTTTACTAACATTAGAGTTTAAACTACGTTTTTTATATCGAAGATTCAATAATTGAATTAATTTCCTATCATTTCTTGTTAAATTCACAACTTGCCCGTTTTTATAAGTTTGTAAGTTTTATTTGAGCATTTTACTATCTATTATTTATAATTATTATTTTCATTTTTATATCGTATCTTCAGTTTCGGTGTTGTTATTTTGCAAATAGGGCATTGTGAATTATTTTTTTTTTTGTATACTTTTGAAGTATTGTTTTTTATATTAAATTATTATTTATATACATGTACAACCTTTAAATTAAATGTTTTGTCTTTTTTTTTTTTTAGTTTAGTAGATATGTTTAAATTTGAATTTTATTTTTAAATTAATTTAAAAAAAATTATAAAATATATTGCACATAATTTTTTTAAAGAAAAAAGTTTGATAACTAAATTAAATACAATAAATTTTGATTTTTACAAATAAATTATGCAATTGTTTATTATTCGTTTGTTTTTCTTATTAAGTTTTTTCTTTTCGTTTTGTAAAACACTTTAGAGGTAGTTTTGTTGGTTGATATGAAGTCGTTTTTATGATGAGTTTTCTTTCTTTATGTCTGATGCTGAGGTAGATATGTTTATTTTTTTTTGTTTTTCAAGTCAATTTGAGTAAGTTGAGATTTATAGCAAAATCTTAAATATTTAATTTATTATAGTTTGCTTATCGAAACCAATGGTGTCGACAATTAATAGAGTTTTTCTATTTTGTTGAAAAAGTAACTGATTGATGTCAGAAAAGCATTTCAAAGACTTTTGTAAAAGCTTAGTTACATTGGACACTTTTGGCAAAAGAACAAAAGTTAAAAATTTGTTTTAACATGCACATTTTTTTGGGAAAAAAATTCAACAAATTGTTTTTCAGGCCAAAATCTAAGCTGAATCATTTGTTTTAAGTTTTGCAGCCGAAAAAAAGGTCAGACAACAAGTTTAGTAATCTTGAACTTTTTTACTTTTTAGGCCAATGTAGTTAAGGGTACAGAACAGAAGTTTCTTTGATTAGAGTTTGTATTTGTGATAGACTTAATCAGTGATTTGAAATAGATCTCAACTAACAAATTGACTTTTGCTTTTCTTATTTTTTATATTATTTTTATATTTTATGTTTTGTATAAAAAAAAATAAAATATTCTTGTAAATCTTAGTAAAATTTATTATTGCGTTTGAGATTTTTTTTTGATTATTCATATTATTATCTTTATCTTGTATGTATTATTATATGAAAAATATTTTTTTATTAACTATATAACAATGATATGATTGTATCAACAGGAAAACATAATTAAAAAAAAAAAACAAAATATTTTTTAACAACAAATTAAAATTTAAATATTAATAATATTAATTTTAAAAGAAATTTTTGTGTTTGAATAATATAATCAAAAATTAAGAAGTTATAGTACAATTATAAGTTGGAATCAGTACCTGATTAAATTTAGCTTTTTCTTTCGATTGTTTTTCATTTCGTGTTGTGTTTTAAAGTTGTAGGTTGCAGCAGCTTTGTTGTTTTATTATTTCACTGAAAAAAAAAAAAAAATAAAATTTCAACAATTTTACTAATTAGATACCTACAGGTATTTTTTTTTTATTCATGAAAGTAAGAATAAATAATTTTGTTAAAATAGAGACTCTTTTAAAACGAATTATATGTATATGTAATATGTATACATAATTCGTATAGTGAATAAAGTGATGAACTTTAGAAGGGGTTTTCATTCTCTTTCGTTCTTTAGAAAATTTTGACAATTTTTATTTTTTGTCATTTTATGTACCTA
Organism: Episyrphus balteatus; assembly: GCF_945859705.1. Lineage (NCBI taxonomy): Eukaryota > Metazoa > Arthropoda > Insecta > Diptera > Syrphidae > Episyrphus > Episyrphus balteatus. Next base: position 79,473,590 of record NC_079135.1, on the reverse strand, counting down.
CTCCTTTTCGACAAAAAAATTATTTTAAGAAAATGAAAAAAAATGGATAAGTGAAGACTTAAAACATTGTGTAGCGTCATACTATCCGTTTCTGCTTCCATTTTTCGCAGGAATATTTTGTTTGGGTCACAGAAATATTTCTACTCTTTTCAATAATAGTGTTTTTTCCTCAAATCTGTGTAGTTTTTTTTTTTTCTTTTATAAAAAAAAAACGCTTGCGAAAGAACAAACAAGGTGTTATAGGTATTTTGTTGGAAAAATTCGTACCTACGTTTTATTAAAATTGAGTGTATTTTAGTAATTTATTTATTTTATTTATTTGTTTTATGTTTTCTCAAGAATATTAATTAAATTATAGGCCAGTCACCTAGGACAACAAAAACGGTGGTGGTACAAGAAAAACCGCTAAATTTAGGATTTTTTTCAGTTTTTAGGTTAAAAATCTAAAGGGTCCATCTCCATATTATGTAAAAAAAATTCTAGAAACTAGTACAAGAAGATAAAATTTTGTATAATTTGAGCGTAACCACCGCTCTTAAGGGGTATGAAGCGAAATCCAGCTTTTATTTGACAACGGGCTCATGACTGTATAACTTTCACCCAAAACCCATATAATTTTTTCTTTTCTACTTTGTTGGAAAAATTTTTAAATCTTAAAGCGGAATTCAGAGTCGTTACTCAAGTAAAAATTTTACTCAAGTGAACATTTGGTCTTGCGTTTGGTCCACTTAAACTACTAATTATGTTAAGAAAACCTAGGGGTGCCTTTACTTTAGCTAATGAATTCCAACTGAGGAAATTTTGAAGTAAATACTTGGGCAAATACTCAGAAAATTCATCTCAGACTTGTGCTTGAGAAAAATTTTTACTTGAGTAACGACTCTGAATTCCGCTCTTAGAGTAAGTTATTTCAAGATGTTTTGGAATTTACAGAGAACTCGAGGTGGACAAACGACAGAAATTTGAATTTTTGAAAAAAAGTCATTTTTGGGGATTTTAGGGGACTTTGAATTTTTCAGTACAAAATTTGTTTGTTTTTATAATTTCTTCTAAATGCAGGTTGGACAAATGACGATTTTTGGTATATGTAAAGAACTCGAGGTGGACATTCAAATTTCTGTCGTTTGTCCACCTCGAGTTCTTTACATATACCAAAAATCGTCGTTTGTCCACCCTAATTTTAGAAGATATTAAGAAATCAAAATTTATACTGAAAAATTCAAAGTCCCCTAAAATCCGATGATTTTTGGTATTAGTAAAGAACTCGAGGTGGATAAATGACAGAAATTTTAATTTTTGAAAAAAAAAGTAATTTTTGGGAATTATAGGAACTATGAAAGATGCTTCGTATGACAGCAGGTACAGTAACAAAGCTTGATAGAATTAGAAGTACGAAGATCCGAGGAAGCCTTCATGTTAAAAACACCATCTCCCAAAAAATTGAACACGACCGACTCAGTTGGTATTGCCATGTTCAAAGGAGAGATCCTGAGAACCCCGTCAAAAAAGCAATATCATACAACGTTCCAACACGAAATAGAAAGAAAGGTAGGCCTAAAAACTCCTGGTACAAGCAAATGCAAAACCAACAGCATTCAGTTGGCCTTAGAAATGGAACAATACAAAACCGGGAGGCTTGCCGTCAACCCGGCGAACCCCACAGGCGGATCACTAGTGTGAAGCAGTTACGTGGGATAGTTATGATCCCCTCGACATCGAGATCATAACAGCGCCGAGAAAAAGGAAGAAGAAGAAGATGAAATTTTCAGTAGGTACACTGTGGTGTATACGTACTTTTTTATGGGAATTTTGAAAATTTGTTTTCTGAATATCTCGTAAACGTAGGGTAAATAAACGATGATTTTCGGTATGTATCCATTTTTCGAGGTGGACAAACGATGGCCGTTTGAATTTTTGAAAAAACAAAAAATAATTTTTGGGGATTTTAGAAAAAACGTATGAGAGTTGCTATAAAAAAAATTCTTTTTGGAATATCTCCTAAACGGAGGGTGGACAAACGATGTTTTTTGGTAAAAGTAAAGAGCTCGAGATGGACAAAAGAAAGCAGTTTGAATTTTTGAAAAAAAAATATTTTTGGGGATTTTAGGGGAATTTCAATTTTTCAGTGCAAAAATTGTTTTTTGAATTGCTCCTAAACTGGAGGTGTAAAAACGATAATAATTGCTATGTAAGTAGAATTCAAGGTGGACAAACGATTGCAGTTGGTTTTATACGTCTATCTCAAAATTTGAGCGTTTAAGACTATTTTTCATTTTTCAGACTTATCTACAATAAAAAAAAGAATGCGCTCAAACATTTTTTTGAAGAGTGAACAAATGAAAATTTTAGGTGCACACACATGGGCAAACGGTGGACAAACGAATTAGACAAAGGAGAATGGGCATTTTGGACGTTGAGCGGCCATCAATGAAATTGGTATCAAATGAAAGAATTATAACCTATGAAAAACTTTTACTATGGACGTTTCGCTGTATTGCGTTTAGAATGCAAGATAATGCAATATTAGTATTATTAATGCATGGTTTAATGTATGAAAAACAAATTGATTCATATTTTAATTTCGAACATAAAATATGATGCTCTGTCATTTTCCCTGAGTCTGAAGACATTAATCTTGAAAATACGACCAATACAACTCATAATATAAGATTTTTAAGACAACCACTTCAAGATTTTGTTCGAAAGTTTTCAAACAATTCAAACTAACAAAAAATTAAACAACGAAACTCTCAAAATAGGCTTGAAATTGTTGTTTTAAAATGCTTTTAGTTTGGGTTCTAGTGGTTGGATATTCAAGATAAAGGTCTTCAGACTCAGGGAAAATGACAGAGTATCATATTTTGCACTTAAAATACACAATTAAGTTATAACATTGAGGCAATATATATAAAGTGTTAAATGCAAAAATGCATTTTATTCGTTTTTGAAGTACGTCACAAGGATACAACTTCTGCACAATATTAGTAAACCTTAATTACATCAAAAAATAACAAATTCCTTCCTGGCCGCGAAACGTCCACGTTCCATACAAACTTGCCCATTCTCCTTTGGTTCAAAAATTTTGAGGTCGCATTTCTGACTTCACGGATCTTATCTATTCTTTAGTATCCCAAAAAATCAATGCAGTGTATATTTTTACTACGTAGAGTTACTGAAATGACTGGCTTATTTGAACCTTATCTCGTTTTTAATATTCAAGTTTTTGTCAAAAATTGCATAGTTTTATCAATTTTGATATTCAAATAAATGACAAACGAAGCCTCATTTTTAGTTTTTGCTGCCATTTTAATTTTAACTAAACCTCCAGTTGATGACAGCACTCACTTTTTTAACACTTTTTGTGAAATGTTTCTTTTGTTAATACAATAACGGGAGGTCGGCATCTTGTATGCAAAACTCGTTACGACAACATTTAAAGAATCTCATTTTATAGAATAATTACAACAGGCAACAATTTTCAACTTTTTAAAATTTTCCAGAAAGATTTGCATAGATGAAATTTTATGGGTTTGGATTCATTAAACCTAAAAATCATTATTGGTTTCTTTCTAGCAGCTCTAGTTTTTAAAATATTTAATTTTTCACACATATGTATAAATAATTTAAAAACTAGAGCTGCTAGAGAAAAATTAATGTTGTTTTCAGAATCAGCACATTCAATTTATTTTTTGATCTAGACAAATTCGTTTTTTATTTTTCTTAAAACTCTAAAACAAAGTTTAAATTTTTGCAACGTTACTTTAATAGCTTCATTAGACATATTCGCTTCGACTAACGTCGATAGTTCATAGTCAAAATTCTCCATAAATTGTCGAATTTGACTATTAACTTACTTACTTACCCCATGGATGGAACTTTCAAAATCACTATTTACATTTTCCATTTTAATTTATGTTTTGAAAAAAAAAACACCTTTTACCGTTAGGGAAAAAATCCCTTCTTCAATATAAATTGTTGTTTTGTTACAATATAATTTGTAGTTATTGTAGTTTCAAACTTTGCAAAAGATAAAATATTTTCGCACTCTGACAAGTTTTATTTTCCTTTTTTTTACCAGAGCTGGGTATTACATACTACACTACAATGTTATTTATTTTTTTTTAATATACCTACTCATTAAATACACTTTTTGGTAATTCAGTTTAACTGACAAATTTTGAGAATTTGTTCCTTTTTTCTCATTGACCAAGTTTTAAAATCGTTCTCCTGAATAATTTTGAAATTGTGACCTAGGCTGGTTCTGGATTTGTGCGACGATTATGTACCTACTGTAGAAAAATAAAATAATTTCAATCGACGATATCTACCTAAATTCGGAAACTATTTTTTCAAAGAAATACATAATTCTTTTTGTTCGTTTTAAAGCAATTTAAAAAAAAATCATGTTTTGCCTAGAGATTAGATAGTATCTCGATTCTCGTATAAATATTTTCATATCAAAAAGTTACTTTTCTTTCGTAAAACAACAGCAATATTCCCAAACCGACTTAAAGACAGAATGAAGCAAATAATAACTTAATACAATGTATAAGCAATGAATTTTTTAACCCTTTCGAACCCAAACTATGAATATCAATATTAAAACAAAACAAAAATTCAGTATTATCGTGTCGAAACACATTACAGGCGAAATTCAGAGACGTCCCTCAAGTACAATTTTTTCTCAAGTACAAGTATGAGATAAGATTTCTGAGTGTTTGCTCGCGCATTTTAATTCAAAATTTCCTCAGTTGGTATTTATAAGCTAAAATCAAAGAAACCCTTCAAGTAGCTGAAGTGAGCCAAACGCAAGAGCGAATGTTAACTTGAGTAAAATTTTAACTTCAGTGACGACTCTGAATTCCGCTCTACAAACTACAACTAAGAAATATGAATAGCAAAGTCATTTTTCAAAATAAAAAAAAAATAAAAACTAATGTGTTACTCTCATGTTACATGTAAGTTTCATACACTGTCTATGACACCAAAATAAAAGCCGGACAACTGAGAAAATATTTTTTTATATAATAATTATTATTATAAATTATATTATACACTGCCGCTCATCTGAATAGGTTCACATTTTAGTTAATTTTACATTTGGCCTGTCTTAGTATTTAATGCAATGGCACATCTTTTTTATGTATGTAACGAGAGAACATCTTTATGCGCTTAGTTTAGGAGAAAAAAAATTGTCTTGGGGCTACCGTTCTTCTCACACGGTAGCTAGACCAAATCTAGTCATAAAATCAAGCATATTTTTTGGCTCATCTGAATAGGTTCCAAACCAAAAATGTTAATAAATGATGAGCTGCATGGGTCTGTTGGACTCAAAATTGTGTCTGTCAATAAATCTGATTGTGTATAACCTGTAAGGAGAAAACGGGTCGTGAAAAATCTTTAGGCGCGGAAAAAATGTGGAAAATAACAGAAGCCTTTGAATTAGACCGAAACCAACGATGCATTGGGACAAAAACAAACACACGTTAAAATTTAGTAAGCAGTTATTTGCGCAATATCCAAGGGTATAGAAACAGCATTAAAAGTCGATGTAACTCAGTCACAACACGGGCCGATAGATGTGCAATGATCAGAATAGCATGACTTCGAGCTAAAAATAAAGCTGAAAACCGGTATAAAATGCAGTTTAACGACGGCAAAACGGGTTGTCAGAAGTGGTAAGCATTTGAGAAGAACAAAACTTCGCAAAAATTATCACTTTACAAACCACGAAAAGAAACTCACCTTCAATCGTAAAAAAAAACTGTGTTAGAAATTGCAGATCGAAAGTTTTGTAGAAGGAAACAGCTTTGCACTTAATGACACTGCCTTCACAGTTATGTAGACACCTTAAAATAACGCTTCTCTCTACGAAGCTCATAAAAATAGGAATTTAGCCCTCAGGGCCCACTTAATTCATTTTTTTTCCTTTGAAAAATCATCGGTTGCAAATTCGACTTTCACGACAATTTTTTTTTTTTTTATTGGAGGTGAGTTTCTGTTCGTGGTTTGTAAAGTGATAATTTTTGCGAAGTTTTGTTCTCTTCAAATGTTTACCACTTCTGACAACCCGTTTTTCCGTCGTTAAACTGCATTTTATACCGGTTTTCAGCTTTATTTTAAGCTCGAAGTCATGCTATTCTGATCATTGCACATCTATCGGCCCGTGTTGTGACTGAGTTACATCGACTTTTAATGTTGTTTCTATACCCTTGGATATTGCGCAAATAACTGCTTACTAAATTTTAACGTGTGTTTGTTTTTGTCCCAATGCATCGTTGGTTTCGGTCTAATTCAAAGGCTTCTGTTATTTTCCACATTTTTTCCGCGCTTAAAGATTTTTCACGACCCGTTTTCATCCTTACAGGTTATACACAATCAGATTTATTGACAGACACAATTTTGAGTCCAACAGACCCATGCAACTCAACATTTATTAACATTTTTGCTTTTGAACCTATTCAGATGAGCCAAAAAATATGCTTGATTTTATGACTAGATTTGGTCTAGCTACCGTGTGAGAAGAACGGTAGCCCCAAGACAATTTTTTTTCTCCTAAACTAAGCGCATAAAGATGTTCTCTCGTTACATACATAAAAAAGATGTGCCATTGCATTAAATACCAAGACAGGCCAAATGTAAAATGAACTAAAATGTGAACCTATTCAGATGAGCGGCAGTGTTAATTATAATTTATACTACTTCTTCTAAGCTAAGAAACAAGATACTTTCTGGATTTACATTTTTTATGTCTTTTTTTTCAAAATTATGACCATATAAAAAAAATGTCAGTCCCTTTTTCGATAAAAAAAAATTAAAAGTTTAATATTTGACTAACTTTTTGTAATAATCCAGTAACTAGTAACTAGTAACTGGGTTCGAAAGGGTTAACAATGAACAATATCCAATTTATTGCATTTGATTTTAGTTTCCGTTTACTCGATTATCATGCATTTTTTGAACTAGACAAAAATAATCAGCTTTTTTATTATAGGTATCAATTCGAGAATATTTTCTTGTTCTTTTTTCACTCAATTGAATTATTTAAAACAAAACTCTCAATTTTCAAAATTACCTATGACTAATTTTATGCACCTAATAACCTAACTTTAATAAAAAAAATTGGATCTTATCTTTCATTCAAGTTCAAAAAAATAAAAAAAATTGTTTAACTACCTTCAAACTGATTCTAACTCCACCATATTCATATATTTTATTTAACAGTGGCAAATACTAAAAATGTGTCTGGTTTTTTGGGCAGGTTTTATTTGATAAATTATAACACACCCATATGCATATAGGTACAAAAAAGTAAATAATATATATTATGCACACACTATCTCAAATATCTACCTACAAGAACAACAACAGAAAAAACTAACTTAAATAAAAGGACAAATTTTTACTTCCTTTTCTTTCTCAAACACTAAACAAAAAATGACTGGGTAAAAATTCCACCTTTATTACTTTATTTTCAGTTTTACCTATATATATATATTTTTTTTTGCTTAACGTCCACCCGTATTATCTTATTGTCATCCTCCACACAATAAATATAGGTAACCTGTTTTTATGTTTTCGATTTTCAATTCCTAGTTTTTTTTTGTATGTTGTTTGTTCTTTCTCAAAACTGGTTTTATAATATTTTTTTTTCCAAAATCTTTATCACATATCATGCTAAAAACTCCACACAAAGCAAATCCTAATCTCCAGGAAATACAACCACAACCTAAATGAAAAAAAAAAAATTAAGAAAAAAAAAGATCCTCGCCTTTTAAACCATCAATTCTCTCAAACATGCAACAACAACAAAAAAAAGGAAAAAAACCAACAACAACACAACAGCAATCCAAAGGAAAAAAAATAAAACAGAAAAACCAAATAAAAATCTGAAAAAAAAAACAAAAGAAAAAAAATAAAAAGAAAAAAAATTGTTTTTGGAAGAATCTGTATATTTTCGTTTTTTTTGTTTCATTTTTTTGTTAAATAATTTCAAAATGGCAACTTTACTTTGTTCTGAGTTTCGTTTTTTTTTATCTTTATACATAAAATAATTATATTTTTTTTACAAAACAAAAATAACATAAACATTAATTATTTTGCATTTATAATTTGTATTTGTTTCTTAATTTTTAAAATAATAATTAAAATAAAAAAAAAAAATTAAAATAAAATATAAAAATAGGGAAGCAACATTCCAAATAAAATATATTTTTACGTCTTTTTGTGACTTAAATAAACGAATCAATCAATAATAATAATTAGAAATTAACATTTTTTATAATATCATTTGTGAGGTATATAAGACAAAAAAATTAATTAATAATAAAATTAATATTTACACAAAGCTATAGTTTATTTTTTTTTTCTTATTCTAAGGTTTTTAGGAGTTTTTATTTATAAATCATGCTTTTTTTTATTTGTATCGGATATTACAACCTTCGTTAAGTTTCATTTAATTTTTTTTATTTTAGTAAAAACAATGGTAGTGATTCCTGAGATCATGGTATTTTACTTGAGTTTTTTTTTTTGGAAGATCCTATTATTTTAGTGAGTAATTTTATTATTTAAAGGACGGTTTATGGCTATGGAATATAATGGCTGATCCTGAGTAAACTTAAAAATTAAAAATACTATAATCTATTTTCCCTGAGATGTTCCTATACATATTTTTTTTTTTTTGTTTTTCAAATATTTGTCGTTACAAAATGGCTATCACGGAATATATATATTTGTTTTTAAATACAATTAAATAAAAATAATAATTTATATATAAACAAGATCCTGTCCAGCCATTGAATACGATTCTATTTTAACTATTTCAAACTTTGGCTGCAATAATGTAGTGGTGGTGTTAGAGTTTGTTGTAGAAGAAGAATCTGAATTATTTTCATCAACACTCGAGATAACTTGATGATTTGGAGAATTACTACTCTCCAATGACACCAATTGATTAGCAGCTTCAGCTGCTGCCAATGATTTGGCTGATTTCTTACGACTTACAGGTGCCTTGGGCTTTTTAACAGGCTTCGGACGCAAATGAATGTCACTATGTTTGCGCAAATGATCTTTGCGACAAAAACTCTTATTACACAAATCACAAGTGTGCGCTTTGAAACCAGTATGAATGGCCTCAATATGACGACGCAAATCTGTCTTGTGATGAAATTGTTTGGGACATAAATCGCACTTGTGCGGCTTGTCTTGGGATTTGTGCCTGTCTAAATGGGATTCATAAATTTCTTCAGATTGAAAGCGCTTACCGCATTTTTGGCATCTGTATGGCTGCTCTCCGGAATGGAAGCTCTTGTTGTGCTGCGTCAAGTAGCAAATCTTGGTGAATTCTTTGTTGCATTCTTCACACTTGAGACGTCCTGTGGGCAGAGTTGTGGAAGTGGCATTTGTGGTGGTTTCTCGCTTACGTTTTACAGCTTGTTTTCGAATTGTTGGTTGTTGGGGTGGCGGCTGTTCATCTCCATTAGAGAGTTGATTCGTTGTCGATGAGGACACAGTTGGGGAATAGGGATTTGTTTGATCGGTTTGTTGTGGTGCCGCAGCTGTAGTGTGCATTGGTGGGATATCAGCTTCTTGGGGTGAACTTTGTGAGCCGAAAGGTGACATTCGACCGTAGTATGACTCTGGAACAGCTGGAGACGAAGCTTGCATCAAATTTTCTTTAAACGATGGAAGTCCTCCAGAGAATCGCTGCAAATCCAACATTCCCGGCTGATGTATCAATTGGACAATATGACCATTAGCGTCTAGAGCTACCATTTGCTGTTGCATTTGGTTTTGTTGTGAATTCGATTGAAAGGATGTTGCATTTGCTAACGATGCAATGTCAACGAATGAGTTTAGTTGAATTAGATCCTGTCCATCATTACCAATAATAGTGGGATAATTCTGTTGGTGCTCCGCCACCTGTTGTTGCAGATGTTGGTATGATGGGATGGTGGTGGTGGTGTTGTTGAGTGTGATGGGGGTGGTGGTGTTGATAGCCAAAGGGTTGATGATGTATTGCTGCTGCTGCTGCTGCAGCGGCAGCTGCTGCTGCTGATCCATTATACTGTGGATAGTGGTGGGAGTGTTGAAAATGGTGGTGGGCTCCTGTTGGTGGTGGTGGGTGGGCATGTGGTGGTGGTGGTGGACCTCCCGGTATTGGTGGTGGGAGATAATATGGGGTGATTGAAGCGGCGGCAGCTGCAGCCGCTGCTGCTGCTGATGTAGGCTGCTGATGGTTGTTGACTGATGATAGTCCTCCTCCAGGCTGTTGTTGTTGTTGCTGCTGTGTGGGCTGTTGTTGGGACTGGATTGATCCTCCTCCTCCAATTCCTGATGAAGATATTGTTCCTCCTGCAGTTGGAGGCTGTTGTTGCTGCTGTTGGTGTTGTTGCTGTTGTGAAGTTGTTCCTCCTCCCGATCCATGATGGATACTTCTGTGCTCGAAATGGTCAGCAGGCCCCTCGGTTGGGAGGCTTGGACGGAGGGACCTGCTAGCCCGTTTGGGTGACCGTTTAAATTGCTTTGTTGTGGGTGGTATTGTTGTTGGAATGTTTGTGATTGTTGTTGTTGTTGAGATTGTGATGAAAATCCATTTGGCGATTGAGTTGTGTATTGTGATGAGAAATCTGGACTTCTCGGAGGCTCCGGCGGTATAGGAGGCGGTTGTCTTGCTTGGCTATTCCGATGGTGTTTGGAATTCGGATCGCGGGATGGATGATGATGGGCGCTTATTGGCATTGTTGCTGGATCTGGTTGACCCGATGATTTCACTGCATTTTTATGCAAAGTTGTATTATAATGTCGTTTAAGATGACCCGAACTAGTAAACCACTTATTACAAGCAGTACAATTATATGTCTTCGGACGCCTTGCCTCATTCGACTTCCAAGTAGCACTCTTCGCCGAACCACCGCTGCTTGGCAATGATGATGATGGTGGTTCAAAATTGCGATATTGACTGATATTGTCTTGTGGTGTTGTAGTCGATGGAAACTCCGACGGAGATGATGACACTGGATTTTGGCCTGTTGCCAAATCGGTACTTCCGAATGGCTTGTCATCTGGACGTGTTTGTGGAGCTATTGGTTGGCCATATTCAACACTGGTTATTGATGGTTTTAGTGATGTAATTCCAAAGTTTGTTGGCGATCCGTATTCGGATTTGATGGGATGAAATTCACTCTTGATTATGGGGAATTCTTGTTTAGAGTAATAACCTCCTCCATGTTTGTTGTCGGTTGTAGGAAGATGTGGTGGTCCAGGCATATAAGCTGGATGGAGTTCTTGTGGCCATGTCATTGGACGTTGCATTGGAAGCAAACCCGAATTGACTACTCCAGCAGCTGCTGCTGCTGCTTCATCTTCCGGCTGTGGTGGGTAGACCATTTTCTGAGAGTCTAAATCAAGGATATCCGAACTAGGAGGTTCTTCTTTGATATATGGAGCAAATGGATGATATTGCCCTCTTTCTGATGCCGACGATGCTGAACGTTCTGCAGAGTTTATACAATCCTCACTCGATGGAGCCCCATGAATAGTCGAATAATGTTCATTGAGCTCTGCCTCAGTGGCACATAGTATCCCACATTTATTGCATTGCTTTGATGATGATGGTGTCGGAGTACGATTTGACATACTCTTAACTTCAGCCATTCCATGATTCGCTGAAGAATTCTGTGATGGACTAGACGAACTAACAACTCTCGGACTTAGAGAACTATTCGATACCGAGCTACTTGTATTATTTGCCGTTGGACCTCCACCATTGGCACTTAAAGCTCCAGTATTTACCGAATGCGAGTTATGACTAGCCGCAGCAACTGGCGATAAATGATGTAAACCACCATTGTTTAAATACGGGTGGAATCTTTGAGATGAAGCCATAACTTTATAATCTGTATGACCGCCGGCGGCAGTGCCAGCTAAACTTTGATTTTGCATTTGATAAGACAAAGCTTGATTTTGTTGCAATTGTTGCATGGCACTGCCGTAATCCACACCGGCTGGTGGTGCATGATAAAATTGCTCATAGCCACCCAAATAACCTGCCCCCGGAGGATGATATGAATGCATATCTTGATACATTTGATTGGAATTGGTTAAACTACCAGCTCCTCCGGTACTTCCATAAAGCGGATGATGATGATGAGCTTGCTGCTGTTGTTGTTGCTGATGATGATGGAGTTGTTGAAGTTGTTGCTGCTGTTGCTGATGATGATGATGATGAAGTGTGGATGCTGTTGATGATGACGATGTTGACGAAGTAGCCGTTGGCTGATGTTGATCGGGAGTTGGTGTTGGCGGTTGATTGTCACTTGAATCGGCCGCAGCACTCACCGTGCTATTTGACACCGTATGCAACGGTTGCATTTCGGTTTTAATTCCTGCCATTTCTGCCGAAGTTGGTGGTGTGTCAACATTTGTTGTTAGTAGCGACGGTGAAGGTGATAATAGAGTGCTTATAGTAAATACACTCGAATCGGTTGCTACAACAATTGGCGCTTCACCACATAACACGTTGTTGGCTTTGCCACCTTCTCTCTCTTCGGTGATTCTTTCACTTTCACCGGTATTTATGTTTGTTGATGGAGTAAATTGATTCTCTGTAGATGAACCTTGGAGAGTTTTGATAGAATCTGTGTTACTCCAATTTAGGCTCATTTCATTTTAATACGAAAACGTTAACCGTTTTTTTTTTTTAATTTTTCAATCAAAACAAAGAGGAGAGAAAATTACATACAAAAAAAAAAATAATAAACAACGAACCAAAATTTTGAGGTTAGGTTGAAAAAAAGTCCACACCACGACGTTGCCGTTGTTTTCAGAGCGCAGCACCTTACTAAAACAACGTTAAGTTAAACACATGAACCAACGATGGACAAGAAAAAAATATTGTAGTAATCACTTTCTAAAATCTTTGTGTGTGCTTGGTTTTTCGTTTGTTTTCTCTTTTGCCGCCGCGTTCAAAACAAAAATCTCTCTCATAAAAAAAAGAACCACCAAAATGACAGAGACACGAAAGAAGAAAACACTTGTAGCTGCTGTTGGCGGTGTTTGCTATTTATTATAGTACTGTACTGTGTTGCCCACCTTCACTTATTTTTTGTACTTTTTCTTTACTTCTTGTAGTAGATTTTGTTTTATATTAAACTCACACACATACATGCAAACGCACTAATTGCATTTCACTTTTTTTTTTTGTTGTTGTTGGTTGAGTTGAGTTTTGTTTAGTTAATTAATTTTCTTTTTTGTTTAATATTTGTTTTCTTTTTTTTGTATTTGTTCAAATCACGACCCGAATAAATTTAATTTTGATCGTTATTATTCAAATTCAAATAATCAACTGTTCAAATTACCGATTGCACGTCGTTACTTTATATTCGTTATTTTTAATTATATTTGCTAATTTCTTTTGTATATTTCGAGTTCAGTAAAATAATAAAGAAATCATAAAAATAAAAGTAATTAATTAATAATTAAAATCGTTAATGATTTTTTTTTTTTTTTTAGAATTTTGTATTAATTTTGAGAACAAAAAAGATAATTAATTTTAATTTTTTTTTTTGTTTAAAATTATAATAAAAGAAGAAGAAGAAATAATAAAAAATTAATAAATTTTTTTTTTAATAATTATGCCAACGAGCCGAAATGGGTTATGAAGAAATATAAAAATTTCCAAAAAACAAAAAAAGCGTTTGTCCTGGTCGACGTTGCAAATACAAATGACGATAGATTTCGGTTTTTAGATTCTGTGTTCGCATTTTCTACACACAATACAAAACAAAATTGAACAAAAAAGGGGAAAGAGGAATCACAAAAAAAAAAAAGAAGAAAAATAATCATTTCATATATTTTACAAATACTATGATAGAAAATAGGGGAAATAAAGCAAAAGGCAAAAACTTCAAAATTTCTCCATACTACTTAAATATACACACATAGTGACTTTTTCTTGTGTGTGTAAAATTATATTTGCTTGTTAACACATACACTTTGATAAATTTTGCCTACCTGTTTACCACGCATACATATTTATAGGCACATGGCCAAGCTTAAGAAATGGACATTCCTTCGGAAATAGTCAGCATAATATCCATACAATACACATCTGTGAGATAATTTCTAATATCTATCTAGCTATATGTTATACTTATGATATAAATGTGCATGTGTGTATATTAGTGGAAGTGATGAAGAAGAGTGGTTGTTTTGTGAGTATTCTCCATTCCACACTGTCCTCTATCCAACAAACGGACATTGTGGAAAAAAAAAATAGCAACAACAAAAAAAAAAAAAGAAATTTCGATGGCAAAAATTATGTTTGGATTTTGTGTCATTGTGTGGAGGTGAGTAGTTTTTTTTTTTTTTTTTTTGTTAAACATCGGCTGAATTTCAGAGATACCCAAAAGAGATGAGATTTCTTTTTTGTTTGTTTGAAGAAATGCTTTGGTGTGGTTGCCAAAATGAGAAGAAAATATTAAGAATTGGAGAAAATTACCCCGTTTGTATGACTGATTTAAAGATCGAATTGAAACTGAATCGAAATTTCGATCCAGGTATATGGAAGTACCAGATCGAGGAATCGAATTGAAATAGAATCGAAAACACAATTTTTCTTTTAAATATATTTGCAGTAAAATAGAAAAATCTAACCAAAAACAAAGTGCAAGTAAAACTAGATACAGTGGAATCTCGCTAATTTGAACACGTACGAAACCAGGCCCGTTCAAGTTATTGGATTGTTCAAGTTACTGGAACATATAAAAAGTCTTCGTTTTTGTATGAATTCAATTTGTTTTTATAAATTAATGTAAATAACGCAAAATACAATAATTACAAACGTAGTAACCTACATTGAGCAAATTCAAATATCTGTTTAAATACAATTTAGTTCAAGTTAAAGAGCTTCAAATATTTTAATTATTCAACTTATAGAATCAGCAATAAAAAAGTTCAAGAAAATAGAATGTTCAAGTTATTGGATTGTTCAAGTTATCGTATGTTCAAGTTAGCGAGATTCCACTGTATCATAATACATACATACAGTAAAATTTTCAAATAAGAAGACAATCACACACAATTTCCACCATAAATTATATCTCGAGTATTCAATTCGTTTGGTATATATGCATATTTTCGATTCGATTCAGCTCCCCCAGTCGGATCGGATCGACAAATCCGGATTCAATTCGATTCAGGTATATATAGACCTAAATCCTGATTCAATTCGGATTCAAATCGCCATACAAACGGGGTAAATGATTAGAGGCATATGTATGCATTTAGGAATACAAAAGAATGCATTTCATAATTTTTTGCTGTTAATTAAATTTAACGAACAAAATGCAAGCAAAAGAATAGAAAGCATGACAACAGATTTTTTGTTTGGTTTCTATTTGCTTGAGATGTGTTTTTTTTTTTTTTTTTTTTTGGCAAAGTAAAGTACTGAAGAAGAATAGGGATGCCATATGCACTTTTACAATTTTTTTTTCAAGATCGCTTCATGAAAAGGTGAAATAAATTTTATAAGTAGAATTTTTTATTAAATTTTGTTCGATATTTTTAATGTTAAGCTAATGTCCATTTTATTTACTCTGGATTTTGTTTGGATTAAAGTTAATTTTAAATCCAATCGCTGAAATCCGAATTTCATAAATCCAAGGATTTCATTTTTTGTACTCAAAATAAATTATGTATGTGATTACTCAACAAATACCTATTTTATATTTTGCATTTATCTTTGTCTTTTTCAAAATACTTGAAAAAACAACTGAACACTTTGAATGAGATTTTTACATCTGTACCTACATATTTATAAAGTTAAACAGCCCTCCAGAGAACAGTTTAAGTTTATTTGGATTTAACAAGATTGGATTTGAAAAATTGGATTAAAGTTTGGATTAAAGTATAGTGGATATTATGGATTTGGATTCATTTTATGGATTTAAATTTCCTCACATTCAGATGTATTTTTAAACTAGTGAACAATATAGCCTTAAGATTTACAAGTTTATAATAATAAATCCAATTTTTTCCGTAGAAGTAAAATATGCGCGTGTCTTTGAAAGTCTGATAAGTCTATTTTCATGATTGTGATTATAATCCAAATTTAATACATTTTCGGATCATTGGAAAGTGTACCTACATAGCTAGAAGAATTTCATGACTTGAAAAAAAAAAAAAAAATGGTTAATTACCGCTCATAAAAAAGTAGGTACTTATTTAGAAAAAAATTATATTCAATGCCTAAAAAACTATGGGCCGGAATATTTTTATTTTTTAACTCAATATCAAAAAGGATTTCAAGATCAACATTGTTAAATTTTGTTTGAAAATATAGATAAATGGCGCCGTTATAATGGTCACCACGGAGGTCCTACACACGAAACGCACTGTCCTTGTCCCATCTGGTAATCGGTTTTGGTACATCTAAATAAAACAAAATACAAAATCAAGTTATTTTTAAGTAGTAATGACTACAATGTAGCGTAGCCGATTTCGTTTTGGGACCTTAAGAAAAATTATGGTGAGCCGTCAAACATTTTTTTTTACATTTCATACCAACATTTTTCAAGTAAAAACATTAATAAAAACAAAACAAATCCATCTATTAAAAAAGTATCCTACGCTACATTGAAGATATTTTGTATATTCAAAAGAATATTCAGTAAAAATTTGAAAGCAATCGGACAAGTAGTTTTCGAGATCTCGAAGGTACGAGGTCAAAAAAATGTAGTTTCGAAATAATCGCAAAAGAAATTAAGTCAACCGACCGTAGTGAGTCAATTCCTTTCCAAAAATGCCCGTAATTTGGCCAATTTTGAATGTTTCGATACGCGAGAGTTCTTAATTTGTTCATTACAATATAAGGGATAGTTAAAAATACATTTTAAAGGGCCTTAAATTAATACTACATTTCTAAGTAAATTTTTTTTCTAAGACATTGGTTTTTTCAACTTGATAGAAATGTGGTTCATATGTTTGGTGGATCACTGCAATATACAAATGGAATCAACAAAGCAGGTTCATGTCATTTCTTTGTTTTATTGGAAAGAAAAGTAATCCCGATCAGATCATGGGTTTAATAAATTACGGCTTATTAAAAGTAGGTATTAAGAGAAATCTCTTATTTAATTCCTTAATCCTTTTAATTTTTTAAAATCATATAACGGGACTAATATTAAAGCTATAATTTAACACGTAAGGGAAAACACTGTGTAGCCACCTAAAATATAACTTTATTTTCAATTACATTAAATTTTAATAAATCTTGTATTAGATTAAGAAATATAATGCATTAAAAGTATTAATTTTATATAGAATTTTGGTGTTGCCTCATATGCACCGTATTTCATATGTGGCGTATTTTAGAATTCCCGAGTAAAAATGAAAATTTAACTATTAAAAAATAATCTTGTTTTGAGCGACGAAATACATACGTTTGACATAAAAATTGCGCCACTCATTGCATGCGTTTGTGGTTCGTGTAAGCTTTTTATATAAAATCTATACTATCATGGAGATAAAAAGCGTCACAAAAATGGTAAGCTAATGAACGAACTAAAAAATATGTAAGTTTTCAAATAGAAATGTATTATATCATCTAGTTACTCCTATTATGGGAATGGCTCTAAGTGACCACTCAGCTAACGAACAAACTAAATAAAATGCACGACTTTTTATATAAAAATTGGGAAATGTAGATTTATAAAAAAAAATAAAATTCGTTTTTCAAAAAAAATAAAACAACATCTGAAATCAAATTGTCCCACAAAACTAGTATGCAGTTTTGATTGATATTAACATGCATTTTAAGAAAAAAAAAATTTCAAAAATGTTAGAGCCGTTTTAAAAAAAAAAAATTAATTTTTTATAAATAATTTTTTGGACAAAAATTTTAAATATAAAATTGGTATGCTTTTTTGTAGAAATCACTAATCAACATCTAAAAACGAAATTTCAAAAAATTCAATGTCACGTTTTCGACAATTTGATTTTTCAAAAAAAAAAATTCTAATCTTTTTTTTTTAAATCCAAAAATTATTTTTTTTTTAATTTTATTTTTGGATTATATTTAAATTATATAAATTCTTCTTCATAAAAAGTTTCGTTGAAATCGAATAAGTAGTTTCGGAGAAAACTTATTTAAAAAAAAAAAACGGTTCTATGGCAGGTACCGTTAATAATGGTTTTCAAAAAAAAAAATGTTTCATTTAAAGATACACCTTGTCTGAAAACTTACATTTGATTTTTTTAAACAAAATCGTTGGAGCCGTTTTTGAGCAATTTCAACTTTACTAAAATCGGTATATGACAAGTACCGGCCCAAAAAAATTAATTCCAAAAACCCCTCTGGAGAGTCACCAAATAATGCTACATACCAAGTTTGATATCAATCTGTCCATCCGTTTAGGCTGTAGCTTCGTTTTCAGACAGACAGACTGACAGACAGACAGACAGACAGACAGACAGACGGACTCCCGGGACCCACTTTTATGGCATTCTCCACCATCGTAATGTCATGGAAAAATTGTTATCTCAACTTTTTTTCTGTACGAATGCATAACTTGATATCCCAAGTAAAAATTTCACTTCATGATACTATACTATACATTAGGGTGGGTCAAAAAAAAAATCGAAATTTGTTTTTTTTATTTGGTACCTCGAAAACTTGATTGTTAGACATCTCTAGAATATACTCACCAAATATGAGCTCTTAATCTTAATGGGAAGGTCCTCCGCTTTTCAATTTTCCAATTTTACATCAAGCTTCTACTAAAAAAAAATATTTTTTTTATTAATTGAATTTATAGCCAATTTTTTTACATACTCTTCTAGAAAATTGAACGCTCTACAAAAAAGGTTAAATACACTTTTTTGAATTATCTAACCGTTTAGTAGATATTTGAGATCCAAAAATCGAGAAAATCTTTAAAAATTCGTTTTTTGTTCTTAATTTTGTAACAAATTGAAAAATTATAATAATCAAACGCGCATAACATATTCTTGTAGAAAACAGATTGCTCCACAAAAAAGGTCTTATTAACTTTTTTTGTTAATCTAACCATTTGAAAGATATTCGAGGTCTAAGTTAAACAAAAATATAAAAACTTTTTTTACTTTTCAAAATTTTTTAATTCACTGAACAGTCATTATTATTAAATTAGTAAGATGGATTATTGTAGGGGCTTAAATATTCTACAAAAAAATCCTTGGTCTCAAATAAGTTGCTTTAACCGTTTAGAAGATATTCGCATCCAAACCAATGTAGACTTTTCAATAGTTTTCTTATAAATTAAGAACAAAAAACGAATTTTTAAAGATTTTCTCGATTTTTGGACCTCAAATATCTACTAAATGGTTAGATAATTCAAAAAAGTGTATTTAACCTTTTTTGTAGAGCGTTCAATTTTCTACAAGAATATATGTAAAAAAATTATAATTAAATTTTTTTTTTTTGGTAGAAGCTTGATGTAAAAATGGAAAATTGAAAAGCGGAGGACCTTCCCATTAAGATAAAGAGCTCATATTTGGTGAGTATATACTAGAGGTGTCTAGTAATCGAGTTTTCGAAGTACCAAATCAAAAAACGAATTTCCATTTTTTTGACCCACCCTACTATACATTCTATATACAAAGCGTGTAACAAGTAATTCTTGATCATTGCACGGCTGTGGTTCGGTGGGTTTTTTCTCTTCATTGAAGACTTTTTTGATCTCAATCAATCAACAATGATTCATACATTGTCTTTCCTTGAAACTTTGAAATCTAGCCAGAAAGAACTTAACCGACAGCAAAATCTTCTTGGAAACAAGGTAACTTTAACTGTCATTATCTACTTTTTTTCTTTAACTCAAAATAAGTTGTGAAATATGGTAAAATTTAAAAGAGTTTAAAAATAAAAAAAAATGTAGCGACTGCATGAGAAAAAAAATTTGTGTTAGGTACTTTGCTTAATTCTCACAAAAACACGGCTTTAGTCTTTCTCATGTCCACAAAAATTTAAAAAATATTTATCATGGCAACCCTAACCCGTGGTGGTCCAAAGAAGAAGCAGCAGCAGTAAAAGTGAACAAAAAATGGAGATCAAGATGGACTTGAGTTGAGTCAGACCGGGTAATGTTGTAGTTGTAGCACATGGTCCCGCGTCTTTTTTTTTCCATGATCTAAGAAAGAAAAAAATACGAAAAGAAGATGACAACCAAAGACAATCATCTACGGTAGTATGTAATATATATATAATCTTCCATACTGCATATATACGTATCATACATGCCTACACCATGTAAGTATGTGTAGAAGAGAATGATGAAAATGCAGAAGAAAACAATGAAACCTAGGCTTCTCTCTACACATTCAATTTTTTTTTTTTTATTCTTTTTGAAAATAAACAAACGAAAAATGATTTGAAAAGCAAGCAAAATTCGGATATAGGTAATGTATCCGTCCGAACCATAAACATTTTATCTAGTGAAGGAAAAAGAAAGTTATTTCTTTTTTTTTTTGTTGTTGTTGTTGTTTTTGTTGTATTTTTTCGGAATGTGGGTCCTTCCTTCAATGAATGGAGATGGTGTTTAGATGAGGATATTACGGAGTTGAGGGGGGGCTTCAGGGATTGCTGCTAAATGCACACACGATGAATGAAAAAGTGTCTCCCCCGTACCGCGTCTCTGGAGCCATGGCTTCATTGGCACGCATTTGACCTTGTAAATGCATTCGAAGTGAGTCACCACATGTGGAAAAAGATACCTACACACTGGGAAATCAGACCGAACTGCAAGTGAATCAGGTTTTGGGAGCCTGAAGTTTTGGGGTTTACATGGGGCATTGGGTAGGTAGGTAGCTATGGCTTATAATAGGAACCGGGAGACTTTCTTTTGCATTATGATGACAGTTCAAGTTGAGTGGGACATCATTATTTGCTAAGGGTTGGTTTTATTTTTTTTTGTTTGGTTAAATTGGCTGCTGATAGTGGGGTTGTTGCTAAATGATGAATGATAATGAAGGCATCCCACACATTGGGTTTCGTAATTTGAGATTATGAATCAAGAGTTAATGTAAGGAATGTGCCTTTCTACCTAGCTACTTTGGATTTTTTTGGCGCTCCTTGGGACTTTTTTTGTTCATCATAAAAGAGTGGTGCATGTGGTTGTTGAAATTGACTGGAATAGGTAGGTACCAAGATGCTATAAGATATTGAGATTATTTTCAAGGCGAAGGTGGAAGATTGAATGGTGTTTATAAATTCGTATGAAGGGATACCTAAATTCGTAGGTATATGTAACCACATTTGAGAAATAAAATTTACCTTCCTACCTACATTAAGGATGGTATTTAGGCTCGCTAAACCCATTTTTTTTTTTTATTGTTGACAAAGGGGCTAACTGTTGTGGCACGCTTAAGGATTGGGTCGGTCGTTGACTTCTTGATCCGTAAATATTTTTAATTTTTATTCTCAGGTCATAATTTGTATCCTCTATGTGTATATTCGTTTATCTATAATAATGTGGTAAAGGTTATGTTGTCAAAAAAAAAAGCGAGTTAATTTTTGAATAGGTGGTGTCTATATGCCTACCTCAATCAACTTTAAATAATGTACCTATGTTATCGGGTCCTAGTACTAGCATAGCGATAGCCGTGAAACTCAACACTTGTTTATTTTATTGTTAGAAATGGATAGATAATTTCTTTTATAGATACCTATACATAATTTAGGGACTTTACAAATTAAATCAGTCTGGAACGACTAAGTATCTAACATGTATACCTAGGTCATGGTTCCTTAAACTTATATAGGTAGGATGGTTTTAATTTAGCAACAAAATAGGCTCTACGCTTTTTGATCTTACCATTTCCTATAAGTCAATTAGTTTATTTTATAGTTTTTAGTGGTTTTTAGTGCATGATAAAAGCGTATTTTTAGTATTTTTAAACTATATATTTTATTTTTTACTTTTTAGTCTTATCATAATAATTGAAAGTAGGTTAAATTCGTCTTGGGTTGTATTAGCCTCCGAAGCCCCTCTCTTTCACTCATACCTGCAAGGCTAAAATTGATTTGGGGTGTTTCGACTCCCAATGACTCTCCTTAGGGTTCGGACTACAAAAATATTGTGTTGTCATCCGAACTACATACAAGTACAAAGTTTAAGTTCGATACAACAATAATTGGAAGTAGGCTAAAATTGATTTGGAGTATATCAACCCCCTAATGTTCCTCCCCAGGGTCCGGAATACTAAAATAGTGTGTTGCCGTCCGAACTACATATATGTACGAAGTTTCAGGTCGATATGATTATTAGAAGTGGGTCAAAATTTAGTTCCAAGATTTTATTACATTAATTAATAAAAAAGGAGCCCTCGCATTCTGTCTATTTCATTGCTGTTTATAGTTTATCAAGGAAGCTAGGCTACAGAGTTCAACGGATGGGGGATTAACTTCAAACATGGAACCTTACATTTTTTGAAGACTCTCCTGCTCCTGGGCCCCTGTTCTGTAACTTTATCGCTGGCGATAAACGCTTTTGAATGTCTAAAAAATCCACTTTCTTCTATAAATAAAGCAAAACTTCTTTCAAATTCCAAAATTATGAAGAAAGAAATATGATATTGAACGAAATTTCTTGATGTTATAAAATGGATTTTAGAGTCGTTCAAAAATTTTATCGCCAGTGATAAAAGTTACAGAACAGGGGCACTGGGGTGTTTTTGGAATTAATTTTGTACCAACAAGCAAAAATAACGGTGACTACCAAATAGATAGTTAAATTCGTAGAAAAGAAGACTTCATTTGAAATTTTGTCTGTTTTCACTGAAAGAAAAAGAAAAAGTACCTAATTTGAAAAAGTTTTTTGTCATAATTTTTTAATAAGGGTGGGCTAACGAAAGAAAGTGATGTAATTTGTTGGAATTACCAGGATTAGTTGAGAAAGGCCTAAAAAGTTTTATTCGTGTACTGAAAAATAATCACCTCACCATTTTATATTTGTTGTTACATGTGAAAAATGTTTCGATAGATTTTACTAAGCATGAAGCTTTTCTAGGTGCTTATACGGCAAACCAAAAAAAAAAATCAATGACTTTTACATTTGAAAAAATATTCGTATTTTGTGGTTTTAAGGTGAAATGAAAAAAATTGACTTAAGCTTCTTAACAATAATGTTATATAATGTTATCAATCAAGTAAGAATTCTAAATCTAAATCAAATAAATAACATTTGAGGCACAATGCCCACACCAGTGCATTTAGGTACTTTTTATAAATTATAAATTAAAAAAGGTCACTATGACGTATGCGTATTATTTTTTTTTTTTTTTGTGAGGTGAATAAAAACTAATGCTTCTATAATTTTTAAACTAAGCGCATAGGATATGGAAACTAAAAGTTGGGCTATCCTGAGCTAACCTTGGGCAAACAAACCACGGTTTTAAACTAACAATTTTTGTATAGGAAACAAAAATCATTTTTCGGTTTCAGATATGAAAAAAAGTTTTTTTTTTATCTTTTGAAAAAATAGTGGAATAAAGAAAAAAAAGTTGGACTATCCTGTGTTAAAGTTGGGCAAACGAACCACAGCGCAAAACCAACAATTTTTGCACTGAATAAAAAAAGAATTATTTTTTATTATTTTTGAGATGAAAAAAAAATAATTCCTTTACAATTTTAGAACTAAGGGTGAGCTAGCGAAAAAAATCTCGGGCTATCCTTGGTATAACCTTAAGCAATCGAACCAGACAGGTTTGAAAAAAAAAAAAAAAAATAGGTAGGTATAGCATTTGGGGGTGCCAACTTCACATAGCCAAATCTTGGTTATACCTCCGCTCCCCAAAATTTGGTGCGGGCTCGACATAGACTAAAATCGAAAATCATTCTGGAATCGGTGACGTAAGCAACAGAGTATTTCACCAAAAATCCTTGGCTACAATTCCTGTAGAACGAAATTAAGAAAAATTTGTCAACAATTTAAATATTATATATTTTCGGTAAAAATATTTCAACACTGATAACTCGTGAAAACTTCATGGACCATGAAGCACTAGGGCCAATTTAATTGCTGCAATTATTTTTGTTATATTTTTGTTTACAAATATTTTTCGGCACATAGCAAAAGAGTGCAAACAAAATTTAGTTTTCAAAACAATTTAAAATTATTTATCTGTATTGTCTATATTATTATTATTATAAAATAATATAATAGTTATTTTCTTGAATAATTTATTAAAGCTAGGGCCTAAAATTGCAATTTTGTTTTTATTTGGCTGAAAAATTTCAATTTGCTATTTAGTTAAAAAAAATCAATACCTACATATTCAAGTTCAAATTCGGTTTTGTTTGGAAAACGTTATACAATCCCAAGAATGTATTTATTTTGGTAATAGGTACTAACGATTAAACATTAAAGGCATTAATGTTTATATGTTTATTGATTAATACTAAAATCTTTTTTAAAGTGAATTTAGAAATATTTGACGGAACTACATATAAAACCTCTTTAAAGTAGCAGTTGTTTAAATTTTGCGCCAATAATGTGAGATAAATGGTTAAGATTAAGTAAATATAAGTAAAAATCTTAAAAATCAATTAATTTTTATTCGTCCTTGCCTTAAAAATTCACAATTCAACTCAGAATTTTCATTATTTATTTAGCTTACCATATGCCAATACAGAAGGAATAAGGTCAAATAACATTGACATACATTTGACACAGGTACAAATAAACCACTACAAACATAAAATCCTTTTAAATATAATAAACACACCACCGCAGATCACACAAGACGCAAACATCTCACGCAGCTTCCTGAAAAAAAAAAAAGAAAACAAAATAAAAAACTGTTTTCTAGAAAAAATCCCGCCACATCAAGGATTCTCATGATTGCTTCAATGTATAGGTATCTATGTGTTGTGTGGCACATATTACAATAATGTGCTGCTTGCTGCATCGGTTATCGGTATTCCTGGGTTTATTGAATTTCTGAAATATCAATAAAGTGAAACCCAGATTTTTGTGCACTCATGCATGCATTGGAATTTGAAAAACGCATCTGCAATCGAACAAAAGGAATATCTTTGTTTGCAAGTATTGGTTCTTTACCTATACACCGAACGTACATGGGTATATAAATAGGTATATTATATAGGTTATCTGTTAAGTAAATAGAAGGATAGAAGAATTTTTGTTAGCTGTGCACAACAGAAACATAGACGAGAAAAGGAAAATCGCATGTGCGTTTTGCTAAAAATTTATTGGATTCATGTTTTTTTTTTCTTTTTGTATCTGAACAATGCAGATGCGCGTCGGCGGGTCTCACACTGGAAAATTTATGAACGTAACGTATTATCGAGAGTAACTGCTATCTTTGAAAACCAATAGATACTTAAGATAGCGTCTCTTAAAAAGATAAAAGAAAAAGAATGAATACATCTTCAATAATTCTTCATATATGGAAGCAGATAGAAAATGAAGATAAGGAATGACAATCTTAAATAATCCAATAAATCTAACATCCCAGCCCAGAGTTCATTTTTATACGCACGTAACTTAAAAGTTTCGTGCGACCTATCCCATTTAAAAAGCTCACAGCGCAAAATCTACGCACATAGATAGCTATATGTAAATATTAATTTATATCCACTGAAACATTTCTTATAGAGGAACATTTTAGATTCAGTCATACTATGTTGGGGCTTTTTACATAGATATGTACATTAGGGAGTTCGTTATTTTTGAATCAAGTTCCTAAGTGGAAAAACTGTTTCTAAATAATTAAAAAAAAAATCCCCTGATTTTTTCAGATTTTTATTCTGGCGCTAGATGGCGCCCCAAAAAGGTTAAAGTTTTTTCTTATTTGAAAAAGGTACCTTATGAGGCCATTTTTTTTAGATATAGCCTTAATGTAAAATTTTTTGATGAGGTTCTTGTCTATATTAAATACCCTTTTCAAAAAGGTTTAAACCATTTTTCTAGGATTAGGGGTTTAGTCAGGACATGCATGGCTTTTTTGGGTTTATTGAACCAAGCATATTTTATTAAAACAAGCTTATGATTAGCATGAAAAATAAAATAAAACCCAAAAAAGACATGCATGTCCTGACTAAACCCCTAGCCCTAGAAAAATGGTTTATACCTTTTTGAAAAAGGTATTTAATATAGACAAGAACCTCATCAAAAAAATTTACATTATAAGGCTATAACTAAAAAAATTTTCTCATAAGTCAACATATGTATATCTTTTTCAAATATGAAAAACCTTTAACCTTCTTGGGGCGCCATCTAGCGTCAAAACAAAAATCGGGGATTTTTTAAAAATTATTTATAAACAGTTTCTCCACTTAGGAACTTTATTCCCGAAAAAAACCTAAATAACGAACGCCCTAATGTACATATACATTATAGACGGTATGTTTGGATCACAAACAAATCTGCATTCACAGCAGAATTACATTATTGAAATTTTAAGAGGCCCCAAGTGGAAGGCCGAATTTGTGTTACGGAGCAATACATAAGGTATTCCCAAAAAGATATGACGGTATCGAAATGAGGAAGCGTAACTTATTCCAGTAATGCTGAATCACACCTAATTTTGAGCTTCGGCGACATATTCAGATTTCAGAACACAGGTCTATAAGAAGCGGATATGCCGATTAGTCATTCTTATAGTCTTTCAAGAACCTACAATTTCAGGTTTGGGGCTCCTTCTGCTAGAACAACGCAAAAGTAAGATTCTAGTGATGAAGTATTTATTTACAACCTTTGGATATGGATGATCCCGAATATACTATAACTTATAGAGGGAAGGATTTCTGATATCATTGGAAAAACACTAACAGTTCCGTTTTGTAGTAAAAAAGAAGAAAATAATTGTAAAGATAGAATTTTGAATTTATAATGATCTATTTATTGATCTTGTATGCTAACCTCAAACAGGAGCCTGAAACAAATTTGGGAAAAATACAAAAACACATAGTTTATCGGGTTGATTTTTACCTCCACTTAGAAAATGTCAGGCTGATATAATAACGAAGAAAACAAAAAATAACAAAAACAATAATAAATTATTAAAATTATTTTTATTTACTATAAGTGTCTGAATTTAAACAAATTCCCTTAAAATATTTAAATTCACAGTATATGCATGCTGTGAGTTTTATATAGTGTCGGTAAACATCGACCAAAATAAGGCGTCTTCGTAAGGGTACGACAGATCTAACTGATGAGCCCACTTTCGTAACTGGGCGAAACGCTTTATACATTTTTGGAGTTGAGGTTAGGGATAGCGGTTGTTAGTACAAACCGGTTTTCGATTTTTCCGGTTTTTTTCCTTTCGGTTAAACCGGGCCAAAAAACCGGCTTTTATAAAACCAGTTTTCGGTTTTTTTGTTTGATTTGATAGCCAAAAAAAAAAAATTAACTTAATTTGTCAACCAAAAAAAAAAAAAAACTTTCGAAGAAAATCTTCTTATATCACTTTTTGTAGGGGTTTTGAGGAAATTTTTAAGCTGAATATGAACGAAAATTTATAATAATATAATTAGTTGGTAGAGGGAATGAAAGTTTTGATGGTTTTCAGTTTTTTGTCTCGTCGGGTCTTTATTTTTGTTCGACGTTTTTTTGCAGTCGTTTTTTTCGGGTTTTCGTTTTTTTTCGCAAAAACCGGTTTAAACCGGGAGAACAAAAAAACCGAAAAAACCGGTTGACCGAAGCAAAAAAACCGAAACCGGTTTAAACCGGCCGGTTTTTCCCATCCCTAGTTGAGGTCACTTGAACTTATAAATTTAATTATATTCAATCGCTCCACTTAAAATTAAAATAATTTTTAACTTTTTATTTATTTTTGTTATTTTTTTCTTCGTCAAATTACTAAATCGTTTAAAATTGTAGCCAATAGATTTAACTTTGCATTTTTTACCTCAGTGTATAAATGTGAGTACTATTTATTTTTTAATAAAGTTCTGAAATTTGTAGGTTTACAAAGAAGTTATTTTTCTAAATTAATTAGATACTACAAACGAATTCTCTTGTTTATCCTAATCCTATCGTTTGTTGTTGTTACCCATGTTAAATTGTGACTAGCCTATCTACACAACTACTAATAAAACACGGCTAATACAGCCCGAATATTTTTTTGCGAAGTCGTCAAATGATAAAAAAAAAGTGTAATCTTTGGATTGTTGAGAGAAATAAGAGGACCATATTCCATTTTTATTGCAAAACTAATTCATAAAGACCTAGATCAATTTTCAAGTCTTTGAGGTAGATAATGTACCTTTTTCTATAAAAATAATTGTTTTTTCCTTCTACAATCTAATTATGAATGGCGCCTAACATAAGCTGGTTGGTACTTATCCGCTGTTAATCCATCCCTGATCCAACCTATATATTTATGGATACCTGGTTTGCGGAGCATCGATACCGATAGCCGTTGTGTCCGCGAGAAAAATTGGTATTCTTTTTTGTTGTGCCTTATGTCAGTTTGACATACATAATTGTTACGAATGTGGCCGAGCGGGAGTAAATATGATTTGTTTTTTTTTTTTCATTTTTTTTTTTTTACTAACCAACCAGTCGAGTTCGAGTTGTGTTGAATCGAAAAGATTGAGAGATTCCTTTGGCCTTTTGGTGGCGGAAACTTAATTAAAAATATCAGTTTTTTTTTTTTTTGTTTTTGTTAATTCCTTGCCTCGTCTTTGCCTCAGATTTTATTTGACTATACACAGACATTGTATGGGACTGGGACAGCTAGCTAACTGCTATACAGAACTAATCGTGGATAATTACCTTGGTCAGTATCTTTATCTCTGACAGTTAGTGTGATTGTATGTGTACCATGCTATAAAACTATCATCATGTTGTTGTTGTAAAATAGAGCTATACAGCTTTGATAGATACTTTTTTTGTGTTGTTTCGGTTGTCATAAATGCATTTGAATGTGACAGTTGTTCTGTGGAATTGTTTTTTTCTACCTGAGAGTTTAGTACAGAGATGAGTATTTACTTCATATGTAGCAGATCTACTTCATTAATTTATTTTGATGTATTTGCTACGTAGCAACCTATTTCTACTTCGTTTGACAAATTTTTTCTAAGGAACAAAATTTCATGATGTGTCGTCTTGTTTCATTTTTTGATAATCGAAAAAGTCATTTAAAAAAATGTATTGTTAGTGCACTTTATTTGTGAATTAGCTTACTAGGCTCTGCAAGAATTTCACATCTTATACATCCAAATCAAAGACCCATCCAAGATATCAAATATTTTATGTAACCGCCCAGATCCACATAATGGCTGTGGGCCCGGTCATGCATTTTGCATAAAATAAAGTAGACAGCGGCATTTAAAAAAACAATCTTAGGTTATTTTATGGCAGATGGCACATCTTTGCTCATGGAACTAAGACCAAGTTAATCTGACTTCCCTGAATGAAAATAGTTTTGCAATAAAAAACACTTTATAATTTGAAATTAAAAATCATTATAGCAATTAAGGGGATGGCTTTTTGAGAAAAAAGTTCATATTTGTTATGTACGAGTGATATGCCTTCAAGCCATGTAGGCCTCATTTAAATCGGTGCTGGGCTTTTTTTTTAAATATATTTATTTTTGGGCATTCTCCTTTGTTTTATATGTATATTTTTTTTCATTATCTGCTACATATTTTCCAAATCTACTTCTTTTTTTTGGGCAATATGTTTCACTTTTCGGGCTTAGCATTCTCATCCCTGGTTTAGTATAGGTAAATTGTTGTTGTTGTTTTGTTAGTTGTTAATTTCGAAAACGAAATGTCGAATTCCAAGAATTTTTTTTTTATATAATTAACAAGAGGAAAGATTTAAAATAGATTTGCAAATTTGTAACCTTCAGTTAAGAGAGACAAAAAAAATATAGGTATATGGCTTAGTAAGTATAAATTCGGAGAATTATTGAAAATAAGTCATTGCGAGAACAAAGGAATTTTTATTTTTGCCAAAAAAAAAAGTAGGAGTTTCCCAGTCTATGCATGATTTTTGAACTCTTGCATTTATCTTATACACCTTCGATGGTAGACGTAATTATTGCATCAAATAATGTTTCATAAAGTTGTTTGCATGATATTCATTATAATGTAGTTAAAGTCACATTAAGTGTGGAATATTGGGGGTGGAGGCTGGATTGGATTGGGATAGAAACAATGAACAATCCATTCGTTTCCTTGAAAAGTAAAATAAGCGAAGTACTATCTTATGAAGGAAGTTGTTCCTGTAGCCAGGTAGCAAGATTACAGTCAATTCGATATGATAATTTGAAGGAGTTGAAACTGGTGGCAGGTTAAATGTGAAGTTACTAGAAAGGGGTTTGAGCATAAGCAATTCCCAAAAGTCATTGAAACATCATTACTTTTTCTACAAATCTATAAAAGTTTTTGTTCTTTTTCACGGGTATTAAAGGTGCTTTACCACTTTAAGACTGAAACGGTGCCGAGAAATAACGCAGAGATTCAAAATTATTTATTTCACTTTACCAAAGCGAAAGAATGCGATTTTTCATATTCGGCCTTATTGTACTTTGTCAAAGTGAAATAACGCCAAGTTCCTATTAAATAATATGGCTGAATTTTAGAAAAGTACGAATAAAAGCAGATATAACACTCAGAAAAATAACACTATTTTTTGTTTAATTTAAAAGTTCATTTAGGAATCAATTTGGAAATTAATATACTTTCTTGTTAAAAATACCCATTTTTTACCAAGCAAAGAGACTTAAAAATACAAATAAATCGCGAGTCTTGAATTTTCTGTTGTAAGACAAGGCTATTATAAAATACTCACTAAATATTTAAAATTCAAAATTTGGTTCAAAAAAAAAATTTATAAAAAAGGGAAAAATAAAAAAGGCATTTTTTAACAAAAAAGTATTAACTTTTTTTATTTATAGCGATACAAAAAAAGTTGTAAAGCAGAGTTGAAGAGAATTTTAAGGTGAACAATCTTTTCTCGGAAGATTTTTTTATAATTTTCGTTTTTTTTTAACTTTTTTGGCTTGTAACTTTTTTAATATTCAGAACATAAAAAAAGTGTTCTTAACATAAAAGACGCGAAATCTAATTGTCTTGTTTTTTTGTATTTACCTAGGATAAACAGAATTCAAAATATTTAATAAAAACTAAAATCCAAGATTAATAATTTCACGACTCACGAGTGTGAAAAATGAGGGTTATGATATTCACCCACTCTATCGAATGAGCAAAAAAAAAAAAGTGAGGGTGGTACAAACTGCTGGTTCCAATTATAAATGCACTGGACTATTCTTGAGATTGAACAAAATTCATTATATAGAGTACTAGCTGACCCGATGGACTTCGTTCCGACTTTCCAAGTATTTGTTTTCAAATTTTAGCCCTGTAATGTGTAAAACTTTTTCTGGTTCACTCGGTTCGGTTGATATGTGGGGCACAAATATTTTGGCTATTTAGGAAATTCAATTAGTAGTGAAAGATCAAACAAAATATTTTTTACTATTTTGAAATGATTTCATGTTTAAAATTTCTTTATTTTTATCCAATAAAGCTAGAACTGCATCGAAACACAAAGTCAAACAAAGTATAAAAAGTAAATTAAAGTACAAAATAACAAAAACCATTTTATTGATGTGACATTTAAAAATTTAAATTATATTTGAAAAATTAGAAACTTTTTTGTACTTTTTTCACTTTGTGTTTTTATGTAGTTCCCAAGGCGCTCCCCGACAGAAGATGACTATACAGATCTATTAAATCTTCTTGGGCATAACTTTCTTGTTGGTGGAGACTTCAATGCGAAACACACCCATTGGGGTTCAAGACTTATATCAACAAAAGGCAAAAGACTTTTCCAAGCAGGCCGTAAATACAATTGCGAATTCTATTCCTCCAGGTCGCCTACTTACTGGCCTTCCGATACTAACAAAATACCAGACCTTATTGACTTTTTCGTAGCTAAAGGAATCAAACGAAATCACATTAGTGTCGAAGGTAATTATGACTTGTCATCAGATCATACTCCAGTGATTCTAACACTAAGTGAATCGGAAGTAATAGAAAAAAGTAATCCAAAGCTTGTAAATAAGAAAACAAACTGGAGTGACTTTAGAGAAAGGCTTTTAAGTTTTATAAATTTAAGATCTCCCATGAATACAATCGAGCAAATTGACCATGAAGTGGAACAATTTATTGCTGATGTGCAACAGGCCGCTGAAGAAAGTACTCCAACATTTTCTAATAGAAGACAAAATGAAATAAAATATCCTTTAGAGATAAGAGAGTTGATAATAGAGAAAAGAAGAGCTCGAAGAAAATGGCAAAATACTAGATTTCCAGATGATAAAACAACGTTTAACCGTATAAGCAACAATCTTAAAAAACAAATTTATAAATTCAAAAATGATTCACTCAGTACATTCCTAAAGAATTTAACGACTGATGCTTCAACCGATTTTTCGCTATGGAAAGCAGCCAAGCGCCTGAAAAGACCGCAGTTACTAAACTCTCCCTTGAAATCTCAAGATGGGAAATGGATCGGTAACCCAAAAGAAAAAGCTAACCTTTTCGCGGAGCATCTTGCCAATGTTTTTAAGCCATACCCAACAAACGCGGCTGAAAATAGCTTACAGTTAGTTGATAAGATAGATGAAAGTGAAATACCAATTGTAAGATTAAAAGAAATAAAAAGTATGTGTTTACATCAACTATCAAATAAAAAATCACCAGGTTACGATCTAATTACTGCTCAGGTTATGAAAGAAATGCCTTTGAAAGCCTTCATAAAACTCCAATATATAATAAATGCATGCCTTAAGCAACGGTATGTCCCACACCATTGGAAAATTGCTGAAGTTATTGTCATACCCAAGCAAGGTAAGCCACCTACAGAAGTGACGTCTTACAGACCAATATCGCTTATACCAATTATGGCAAAAGTTTTTGAAAAACTGCTTCTGAAGAGACTTAGCAAAATTATAGAAGAAAGAAGGTTAATCCCAAATCATCAGTTTGGCTTTAGAAATAAACATTCCACGATAGACCAAGTTCATAGAATAACGGATGTAATAGAAAAAGCATTAGAAGAAAAACAAGTATGTTCAGCTATTTTCTTAGATGTTGCTCAAGCCTTTGACAAGGTTTGGCATGAGGGACTTGAGTACAAACTGCAAAGGGATCTTCCCAGACAGTACTATGAAATATTAAAATCGTACATCTCAGACCGATTGTTTAGAGTAAGGTACGATCAAGAATATTCGGAATTGAAGAAAATAGAAGCCGGTGTACCACAAGGAAGTGTCCTAGGTCCTACCCTGTATTTACTATACACAAGGGATATCCCAGTTGGGAATCACACCATAATGGCTACTTTTGCAGATGATACCGCAATTTTGGTACCCGACAAATGTGTCTCTAGGGGAGCAGTAAAGCTGCAATATGCCGTCGACACAGTCAGAGATTGGACCGAAAAATGGCGTATCAAACTCAATGAAACAAAATCTTCACATATAAACTTTACAAATAAAAAGATAAACAATATTCCAATATTCATTAATAATCAAGCTGTACCTTACGCCAATACGGCCAAATACCTTGGAATGACTTTGGATGCAAAGCTAAAGTGGAAAGAGCACATCAAAAAGAAAAGAGAAGAACTAAACTTGAAATATAGAAAAATGTACTGGTTACTTGGTAACAACTCTGATTTATCAACCCAAAACAAAATAATGCTGTATAATCAAGTACTAAAGCCTGTTTGGACCTATGGTATCCAATTATGGGGCTGTACAAAGAAAACAAATACCGAAATCATCCAAAAATTCCAAAACAAAGTCCTTCGTGGAATAGTTAATGCACCTTGGTACATAAGAAATAGCGATCTACATCGTGACTTACAAATAGAAACGGTTACAGAAGTTGTTAAAAAATACGCTGTATCGCATAATCAGAGACTGCAAAGTCATACCAATTCTGAAATGGTGTCCGTCTTGAATACAAGAAACCATGTTCGGAGATTAAGAAGAACCAAGCCTCATGAGCTTATGGTCTAAAAAAACATGGGAAAGTATTAAAAGTTTAAACTTCCCCCAAAGTGATTTTACAAAGTTAAGAAAGAAAAATCTGATGTCGATCTCTCAAGATTGGTCCTGATAAAGAGGTGGTTTTAGTGGTTAAGAGTCCCACACTACTTGGTGTCGAATACTGCCAAGTGTCTTTTGAAGATTTCCTCCCGTCAAAAAAAAAAAAAAAAAAAAAAATGTAGTTCAGGCTTAAAGGCTCTGGTTTATTAAATTTTGTTTTGTCCCAAATTATAGTTTGGTTTGACGTTTTGCAACTGTATATTGTAGTGTGTGTGAAAATGTATGTGAATCCGTCTCAAAAAAAGAGTTTCAGATCGAGTCTTCCGGAATCTTCCGGAAAAATAGCAAATTTTTTTCAATGCAGCCTACGGGGTCCAATTATGAAACAAAACATGTGTCCAATGAACCTTATCACACACACAAAATTTCACAAGTCGATGTCGATCGTTCAAAATATGCAATTTTCCTATAACTTAACAACAGTGCCACCTACTGGGTCCAATTATTAAACAAAATATGTCTCGAATGAACCTTATCATTCACAAACAATTTCACAAAAATCTGTCCATTCATTCCCCAAACATGGAATTTGCCTATAACTTGACTACAGCGCAACCTACAGGGTCCAATTATAACACAAAACCTGTCTGGGGCAAACCTTATTACACACACAAAATTTCACAAAAAATATCCAGTCATTCGACCCCAAACACGGATTTTGAATTAAACTTGACAACAGCGCCACCTACCGGGTCCAATTATAACACAATACCTGTCTCAGATGGACCTTATCGCACACACAAAATTTCAAAAAAATCTATTCAGTCTTTCGACCCCAAGTACGGAATTTGCATATATACATAACTTGACAACAGTGCCACATACTGGGTCCAATTATAACACAAAACCTGTCTCGGATAGACCTTATCGCACACACAAAATTTCACAAAAATCTGTTCAGTCATTCGACCCCAAATACGGAATTTGCATATAACTTGACAACAGCGCCACCTACCGGGTCCAATTATAACACAAAACCTGTCTCGGATAGACCTTATCGCACACACAAAATTTCACAAAAATCTGTTTAGTCATTCGACCCCAAATACGGAATTTGCATATAACTTGACAACAGCGCCACCTACCGGGTCCAATTATAAAACAAAACCTGTCTCGGATAGACCTTATCAACCAAATTTCAGAAACATCTATCAAGTCATTTAGAAGGAATAGGGTCACAAACAAACGCACAGGAGAATTATATATATAAGATTAAATTTTTCATATTATTAATCGACATCAAATGGTTATTCGTAATACTGAACGTCCAGTGTATTAACCCTTTCGAACCCAAGCTATGAAAGTCATTATTAAAAAATGTTTTTTCGGTATTATCGGGTCAAAAACAACACAACTAAGAAATATGTTATTTATGAAAAAAGTTATTTTCCAAAATATTAAATATCAAAACTAATGTGTTATTCTCATGCTACATGTAAGTAACATGCACTGCCTTTGACCACCAAAAAAAGTCGGAGAACTGAGAAAATAACTTTTTATGAAACTATAATGTATGCTACTTCTTCTAAGCAAAAAAAAAAACAAAACACTTTCTGCATTAACATTTTTTAATATCTTTTTTTCAAAATTATGACCATTATAAAAAAAAAATTTTTGCAAAAAAAAAAAAATTTGTGAATTTCAGTCCCTTTTTCGAAACAAAAAAATTAAAGGTATGATATTTGACTAACTTTTTGTAATAATCCCGTAACTATGCATTATTATCTTTAATGATGCATAGTAACCTAAAAAATTGTTTAATTTAATATTTTTTGCGAATTTTTAGAAAAATGTTACATGAGAGTAACGCTGGGTCCGAAAGGGTTAACAAACTTTTATATATGAATTTTACTAAACTTTGACAGTATAGTTATGTATACAGTTGGAAACGAAAATTTGATAATTTAGTTGGGAACTGCATACCTTCCGGTTAATATTTTCAGCAAAATTTTAGCTCGGCTAAAATTTGGAGAGAATGTTGTATGGGAGCTAAAATTAATTAAGGCTTTAAAACAAAATTTGTTTTAGCCCGAAGATAACTGCTTCCGAATGCAAGAAACAAAAGACATATTTGGTGTGCAATAAACTCAAAAACCAGACCTCAAAGAAACTTT
This sequence comes from Episyrphus balteatus, assembly GCF_945859705.1. NCBI lineage: Eukaryota > Metazoa > Arthropoda > Insecta > Diptera > Syrphidae > Episyrphus > Episyrphus balteatus. The sequence goes on along the minus strand of NC_079135.1, from coordinate 79,437,342 downwards.
TGGGTTCCATTCATGAATAGAGGCTAAACATACCTATCTTTTGATGTCTCATACGATGGATTTGGAGGACATTTTTTAAAATGCATTTTTTGTCGGCAAATTTTTCTAAAATTAAAAAAAAAAAATTAAAAAAACTATGAAATTTTGTTATTAAGTTGTAATTGACCAATAATTTAATATCAAAATTCAGAATTATAAGATTAGGGAAGTTTACATTTCGATTTAATTTGAGTTATCTTAAAAACGATGGAAGTTGTTTTATAACATCAATAAATTCAATAAACTTTTGAAAATAATTAAAGTATCAAAGCAAGTCCAATCATATGGTGAACTATACGTCATAAATTGTAGTAAATATTTTGAAAATACCAAATGTTTATCAAAACACTTAACATTATAATTTAATATAGATGTAATCTGCACGCACATGTGTCTTAATCTATAAGAGCCAATTGCAAAAATTCGTCATAAGGTATAGCATATAGATCTACATCAATCAATGAAAAAAAAAATAATAATAACAAAAACGTAAATAAAAGCAAGTATTGCCAGATTCCATAAAAATTGAAAAGTTAAACAAGATCAAAATTAAGTTAACACAGGAAGGTGTACTTTATAAAATTCCAATTCCAAAATGCAGTAATTGGCACTAGTGCTGGAAGTTATTATTTCTGCAAAAGTACTTAAACATGTGAAATTGGTTAAAGAACCTAAAAGCTGAACAAATATAGAGTAATTAATTAATAAAGAAATTACCGTTTTAAAAGCTCTGAAATGAAATCTTGCCTACGGCCTTGTTACAAAGATTAATTTATCAATTGAACTAAAATTTAAAAGCTCTTCAACTTATTTTCAATTTGTTATTCAGCGAATTTCCAAAGATAATTCAATTTATCGACACACGCATAAAGAAACTATAGCAAATTCACGTGCAATTTTTTCATCGCAAAGTCTATTAAGATAACAAAATATAATTAAAGTACCACGCACATTTTCGTATCACGAATTGATAGAATAATTTTTTTTTTGAAATAAAAACACTGAAAATTAATCAGCTTAACATGAGTTTAATTTTGCAAACCTAATCTATCAGAACTATTTGACCACATCGTGTGTGCCATTGCTATGTCTCTTCGGTATCATCTAAAGTTTGCATTTTTGATTTTACTATCCATAATATTGACATTCAGCGATTCGGCGCGTATTCTCGGTTTATTTCCTACACATTCGAAAAGTCATTTAATAGTTCATAGTGCAATCGCAGATGCATTAGCGGAGCGAGGTCATAATGTCACAGTGGTATCAACACTTCCATCAGTGACAAAAAATCCCCAATATCGTTACATTCAACTGGATGTCCAGTATCCGAATTTTTTTACAGAAATGTTAAAAAATCCACTACCATGGTATAAACGGTTTACCGGATTCATAGACTTTGTTAGTGGTTATGCAAATGCAAGTTTAAATCAACCTCAATTGAAAAAGTTAATGGCTGAAGAATCGTTCGATTTAGTCATTCAAGGGTATTTCTTCAATGAATTTCTTTTAGGAGTTGCAGCTCATTTCAAGTGTCCAGTGATTATGTCGTTTACAGTTAGGCCATTTCCTTATGTAAATAAATTGATGGGTAATCCATTGGAATTGTCTTATGTGCCAAGTTTAGTTGGGGGTGGAAAACAGCCTATGGGATTTTTTGATAGACTTAAAAATTTCCTATTTATAGTTTTCTTTGAAAATGGAATCGAAGAAATCTATGGACAGTGGAGGCAATCAGTGTTGTATCGGTAAGGAAATTTTGAAGCTTACATTTTATAAAAAAAAATTCAAAAAAGTTCACCCTTTTCTTTTCGTTGATTTGGTCAGAATCTTGCATAATCGAGACAGTTATTTCAAAATATTATTTTCAATTAACTTTTCAGTGAAAACTTCCCCTCCGAAAAGTATCCATCGTATGAAAATATGAAGAAAAATGTATCGCTCGTCTTTATAAACCACCATTTCAGTCAGAGCCCAATTCGACCAGATGTCCCGACAATGATCGAAATTGGCGGTATTCAAATAAAGGACACTCCCAGCCCATTGCCACAGGTAAAACTTTCATTTTGACATTTTTCAACTTTTAAAGCTTTATTGATAAATTATGTTTCTTGCACTTTTAGGACTTAAAATCAATCCTAGATAATGCAACAGAACATGGAGTTATTTACTTTAGTCTTGGTACAAATATTCAATCCGAAAAACTATGTCAAGACAAAATTAAAATTCTATTCGATGTTCTTTCGAAACTTCCACAAACTATTCTCTGGAAATGGGGTGATTCAAAATTACCTGGCAATTTTGAAAATATAGTTTTCAGAAAATGGCTGCCACAAAACGATATTCTATTTCATCCTAATGTCAAACTATTTATTACCCATGGTGGTTTGGGTAGTGTTGTAGAATCTCAATATCATGGTGTTCCAATGGTTGGTATACCAATACTCGGTGATCAACCTTCGAATATGAAGGTGGTAGAAAAATTGGGCTTTGGATTGTCTGTGGATTTTATTACTTTAACCGAAGCTGATTTCAGTAATAAAATTTCGGAAGTTTTGTCAAACAAAACATATTTTGACAATATTCAAAAATTTGCAAATCGTTTCAAGGATCGCCCAATGACTCCAAGACAAACTGCTTTGTATTGGATTGAATACGTGTTGAGACATCATGGTGCAGCGCATTTGCAAAGTCAGGCATTGCATTTAAATTGGATTCAATTGTTATCACTCGATGTAGTTGGCGTTTTTGTTTTTAGCTGGTTTGTTAGTTTCAAAATGATCAAAATAATTTATGTTAAAACTAAATCTAAAATCAAGAAAGAAAAACCAGAGTAATGTATGTATAGAATTCTTTAGCTTTAAGATGGAATAAATAATAATAATTTTAAAAGAAAAACCATAATTAGTTGAAGTTTTCAAATGAAGAACAATGAATTAATCTTACAAAAGATTTCTAATGCATACTTTTAGATGTTTTGTCAATGCTATAGGGTGGATTTCAACCAAGAACCTTCAGTGTGACAGTTCATTCTACAAATATTTTTTTTTCATTTATTTCAAAAGTGGAAAGAATAGTTATAAAAAAAATATATCCTATCATGCTAAGTCATATAAAAAAGGTCACTATGGTGTATGCGTAACATTTATTTCTATTTACAACGTAAACGGTTTACACAAAATTAGTAACCAATGATGTATATCTTAATAATTGGAAACTAGCAATATATCAATTATCATGTATTGTATTAAAAGGTAACAGAGTTTATAATACAATCCTTGACTTTAATATGATGGATCTTTAAGGAAGATTCATTAAATACGACCATGGTCCAATTGATAAATTGGATGGCTTTAGTGGACCAATTTAATATTTTCAATATTTTTCAGAATCTAGCGAAAAACTCTGCAGGGCAGGGCTTTACTTTATTAGGACCTGCAAAGAGCTGGGTAAATAAGTGTTTCGTTTTTAGGATATCGATAAATATATAAAGTCATTACTATAGTAATTAACTCTTTTTTTTTTCTTCGAATTCACTTTTTGTGACTTGTCCTCCTACAGCTGTAGTGGGAAATCAACCTGAAGAAAGGACGAAATATGTGCACAGGCTTTCATTCGAAGTTATGTGCTTCCAAAATTTGTAAATAACTCAAAAATAAGACCTGTAAAATAACTTTTGAGTCTCAATTGGCACCGAGTACAAAGGTGTTAAGTCATAAAAGCTAGTTTTGAGGAAAATAAAATTGAAGTTTCAATTTTTGTTTGTAAATCTAAATATTATTATTTTTAAAAAGTAATGATGCAGAAACATCATTTATAAGATCTATTTTAATATCCATATGCTCAGTGCCGGTTTAAGCACTACCGGCGCCCCTGGGCAAGATTGCAAGTTACGCCTCTAAAAAAAAATTCATCTAAAAACAATTTTTTAAAAACACGAAAAATCAATAGCAGATTATGTCTTACCTCTCATATACTTGTTAATGCATTTATTAAAAATGTGCAGTGTATTAACTTAAAAAGGTTAACTTGAAAAAAAAAAAATTAATTATTCATGTCATTTAGGCTCAATTGACAAGACTACCTTTATCTCTGACTTTTTTGTTTAAATACATTTAAAGATTAGGTACAGTTGGTTTTATTTGAACAATATTTTTTCAAAAATGATTCACTCATTCTGAAATCCAATAAAAAACTTTGAATCGCTTCCACCCAATTCTAAAATTTAATATCTGTATTGGTGAAAAATCAAATATTTTGTTTTTGTTTTTTCACTAGGAGAATAAAAAACTTGCAGCACGCTTCTTAATGATTCCAGGCGCTTCCGGACGGCCAATCGAAAACAACATACCTTTATAAGTATAAGGTTTGTTCGTTGTGAGCTCTAGGGCACTCTGGGTCGCTCCGAATTCGTTGTCAAGCGTTTTTTGTAGCTCCTTTTTCAACCAGAGTTATTTCCTCTGTGTTCGATGTTCGCTGATGAAACTAAAGCTCTGAGGTGTTCGATGTAAAATGAAAACCCGAGAAACTCTGATTTTTTTCACAGTTAATTGAAATGACTTAGAGTGCCCTGGAGGGGGGAACAACGAATAGACCTATTTTTTTATTCTCACACACAAACGTAGTTTTTATGAGAAATGGAGAAGCTGTCAATTTTTGGCATTTCTGGATTTTGGGTTTTCGGGATTTTGGGATTTTGGGATTGTGGGTTTTCGGGATTTTGTGTTTTCGGAATTAAGGGTTTTCTGGATTTTGGGCTTTCTGGATTTTTAATTTCGGGATTCTGTCCGTCTCCCTTCTCTTTCCTTATTCATTATTATAGGGGCACCTTTGCAAAAATTAAATTGGTAGGAGGAATATTAGGATTGCTTTAGTCTTTCAAAAGAAATTGGGGCGCCTTGTTCTTCAAAGATGAACGAAGATTTTGGACACCATTGTCCTTCCGGAAGCTAAATAAATTAACCCAAAATTGGGGGGCGCCTTCATTCTTCAAAAAGTTTAGGGCAAACAATACGAGCGCCGTTGAAAATGTAAAATAGAAAAAGAAATAAAACATCGATTGGAAAGACTTCGTTATTTATATAACTTTTGTAAAAGTTCGGGGCGCCTGGGGCGCCCCTCAATTCTTGCGCCCCTGGGCGACGGCCCAGGCTGCCCCCCCCCCTAAAACCGGCTCTGCATATGCTATTGACCAGAAAATGACCGTTTTAAAAAAAAATTGTGTTAACTTAACACTTTAGAGCTATTTAGTCTTCAAAAATAAACTTGGTCCAAAGGTGTTAAGTCAAGAAAAATCTTTGTTTACATTGATTACAAGGTTATAAAATAAAGTTGTAAATATTTATGTGATTAATTACCAAATGTGAAAATTCTTTTTGAAATAATATAATACTGTAGAAAAATCGCTTTTCGTTTTTTTTTTCTTCTTCTTGACTTAACGCTTTAGGATTTATTCTTTTTATTTAAAAATTAAAAATGAATGCAAAAACAAAGGAGTTAAGTCAACTTACGCCCTTAGTACCTACCATACAATTTAAAAAAAATTTGACTCAAACCTTTTGTACCGAATCATTTCTAACGGAAAAAGATACGCTAGAGCTATGGCGATAAGACCAAACGAAAGAGAAAAAAAAAATGACTGAAGTCCAATAAAAATCCGAAAATCGATTTTGTTGACTTAACCCTTTTGTACCCGACAGCAAAGATGTGTAGTATGTATTTCGATTGCAAGTATAACTTAGCAACTAGGCCTCAAACAAAATTGTCGTCATCATTTAGAGCTAAAAGAGACCTTTCTTTTGATTTGCATTTTTTTGTAAAGGGATTAACCTTAGATTTTTTTCGAAAATCTAAAAAAAAAATGGTTTTGTAATTTTTGTACCGAATTTTTGTACGTTATACACCCACAAAAATTTTGATCAAAATCGTTAGAGTTTTGGAAAAAAAAACTTTTCTTTTTTCGTTATTAAACAAATACGTTTAGTTTGGTCTCAAAAGACAAATTCCGATTTCTCCAAAACTGTTAACTAACAAGATTTAAAATGGCTCGACCTCGTGCAGCGGTTCAGGCCGTAGCTCGAGGTATATACGCTATATATATATGTATACAGACAGACATTTAGAATTGCGAGAACAACTTTTTTTGAGTTTCTTCATTTTGTTCAATGAATAATGAAAAAAATAAACTACATAGTAGGTAAATTATGAGCAATGTATTTGAATAGTCAGTAAATTAGTCAATAAGCAATATAACATTTTGTAGGAACTGCTTACGTTTTTATAACGAAAAAAAAGTTGCGCATACGCCACAGTGACCATTCAATATGAGTTTGCATAATAGGCTGTATTTTTGTAAATTTTCTTTGATTTTTAAGATCAACGTATCATATTATGAAAAATAAAAGCAATATCCAGTTGCGTACCTATAGGCGCAGTCAAATTAGAAAATGAAATCGAAATTTTCGCATTATAAAACCCAATTTGTTAGGAATTTTTATGAAATTTATCGATTTTTTTTTACTCGCACGGAGCTTATAAAATAAGCTTACCATTTTTAATGAAGATGACAAACAGTGTGACATAAATAAAATTCTGTGAGAAAGTTAATTTGTTTTGAAAAAAATGGTGTCAATAGATGGATATTTTTTAAAGAATAGCACTGAAAGCTTTCAAAATTTGGTAACTTCTACGTGTGCATGTCGAATACCTACGATTAACCTGCATTTAATCAAAAACTATCAGGATTCGTGAGGAACGTGAGAGAACATAAATTTTTCAAGTGTGGTAAGCTTATTTTATAATGTTCTTTCAATTAAATTCCCCTAACTTAAGCTGCTAGATACTGCTTCAAACAACAACCTCATGTTGCCATCAAACATGGTTTGAGTTAATTGGAAACAATCAATTCATTTCTCTATTATTCATTGTTTTGGTTTGTTCTCTTGTGTTGAAAAGAAAACTCAAATTCAAATGTCCACTGAATACAAACACATATCATTTATGTATAATTTGGTATACCAATAATAAGAATTTCAGCTAAAGTAGGTGTAAGACAACAAGTACAGCAACACCAGAGTAATCGAACGCACAGTGTTGCCGGAGAAAAATGTCCGAAAGAAGTATATAAACTAAAAAAAATGTTACACATTTCTGTAAATAAAAAAAATTTTACACATTTCTGTAAATAAAATGCTTGTCTTATCTTTGAGTAAAATAGTAGTACAAATCCAAAAGAAGGAAATACAATAATCGGAAGATGTTTAACGCAGAAGTGTACTACTTAAGTTGTACTTTGGGCAACACTACCATAACAACTAAAAATCAACTCATACAAATTACTCGTACCATGTTAGAATCAATTAACTTGGTCTCATAATTGTGTGTATTAATATGAATAGTCATTCTTTCTTAAACACAATGATATCACTTATTATACTCTATTCAAGAAATTTTTTTTTACCTACACAATTAAGTGAAATAATTAATTGAAAAAATGTTTGAAATTGATAAATATTAAAATAAAAAAAAAAAAAACAAATTATGAGAAGATAAAAAAATCTCATTGCCCAATATCATGAAATTCATTAGGTTATCTTTTATCTGATTTTTCAGATAATGCTGTAGCTTATTCCAAGCATACATACATTCGGTACAACCTAGAGACGAAATTATTATCTTATCACATCAATAATATACTAACACAACCTATTGATTTGTTTGTTTAACAAGTGCATATTGTTAATACTCAAATCATAAAGGTACGCTCACACAATAAAATTTGTAGAAAATGTATTGTTTTTAGGAATGCTCGATTAAATTGGATTAATGCTACATAGAACTCTAGACAAATTTTACTGTTCGGATTTCCATAAGATAAACATTCTGACCTAATACAAAAATCTCAAAGAGGAGAAAAAATGTACTTTTACTGAGAAAGTACAAGGGAAGACACTTTTATTATGTATGCTATAAAGCCTAGTACGCATCTGAAGCAAAACGAAAATTTTCCAAATCTCTAAAGTCGACAACGAAAAAGCTAACGACAAAAATATCATCGAGTATTCTGTCAAAGTCAAAAGAAATAAATGAATTAAAAATTAATCTTGGAATCAAGAAAAATGCACAAGGCAATAAAAAGTTAATGACAAATGAGTGAAAACTTTCCAATTTTTCCCTGAAAACTGAAAAACGAAAAGCAAAACGAAATTTTTCGTTCAAGATTTAGTTATGCTATTTTTGTATGGAAAATTTCGTTTCGCTGCAGCTGTGTACTAGGCTTAGACAGCAGATAGAAAAAATCTTCATAAAACCGACATTTGCATTAGATGTTATTCAAGGTCAAGTGTCGAAAATGTCAGTTTTTTATTCTTAACTCTCAGAATATTAGAAGTACAAGCTTTATAAATGTAGAGGTTGCAAATCTAACAATACAATTTTTTTTTAATATTTAAAAATGTCAAAAATATAAGTTTTTCTCATTGAACCCTTAAACAATGAGGAAATAAATAAGAGTTTTTATAATTATTCATATAAAACCATCAGCATTTGCCAATTATCCAAATCAACGTAAATGTTCCCATCGCTTAAAATATCGAATTACATTATGATGATATAGTAAATGAGAAAAAAATTGTGAAAAGTATCTGTCATAGAATGGTTTTACGTATTCTGGGGTCGAATTACGGCACACGATTACGATCATACGTTAACGTTTTTACTATTTCTGTCTCTATTTAATTAGAAGATAGGGACACATAGTGACCATACGTTAACGAATGTGTGTCGAAATTCGGCCCTTGACTTTCTAATAAACCATTTAACTGTTTTCAACGAAATATTTTCTTTAATTTTTTAGTTATGTAAGATAAATTTCAAAAATTCAATTTTTTAATGTGTGGATAAATATGTCATTCAGAACAGCATACATAACAATTTTTTTTTTTGAAAATCAAATGGCAGTGGTATTTCTAGCTTCTTCAAATGTGACTTACAAAGAAATATCTCAAGTTTTGTTTTAACTCATTGAACGACATTTCTATTAATTTCGATTTAAAAAATAACTAGGTAATACTTGAAGGCTTTTTCAATTCCTAGGAAAAGGCAGTAAACCTGAAGAAAATGTCTTTGTGAAATCCATAGCTCTTTTCGTCTGACTCTTTCAAAGTTGTCTTATTTTAAAAATTTATTTTTGTACACAGGTATAGTCTCCAAGAAGCGAATGTCACATACAAGCAAACCTCAACTTCTTCGCAGGTTTTTAAATTTCCTTACTCTGTCTTGTCGAGATATTTCTTTACTATCCCTTACTAACGTTTTTTCTTCGGTTTGCGACAGGATGAAGCTCTAATTCAGGATTTATTTGGTGAATTTTAATTTTCCAATACCTTTCCACCAACGCAACGCAAGTTTGTTTTAATTTCCAATTTTTGGTCCGTTGATATTGATAGTAAAACTATTGTACTTTTGATTTTTTTTTTCATTAAACTAATACTTTACCCCTTACGAACCTATTTAGTTGTATCCACGATAACAGCGAGTACAAGCGCTTTAGCTTTATATATTTAATTTATTCTTGGCCTTCCCTATATAAGCGTCTACTTTAATAGCTACGGAATCAATTTAGATTTTAGTCCCAAACTAGACGTTGCTCTTGAAGCTTATCGAACATGTTGCCTGCTTTGAAAATTATTTTCGTTTCTCTTATCATAACGTCAACAATAGCATTAAGCAATTCTGCGCATATTCTTGGCTTATTTCCAACTCCATTCAAAAGTCATCTTATCATTCACAGTGCAATAGCTGATGCACTTGTTGAACGTGGTCATGATGTAACCGTTGTTTCAACATTGCCAAAAATCAACAAAAATTCTAAATTTCGTCACATTCAATTGGATATTAAAGAATTTTCACCGGCACTTCTGGCAGATTACATCAATGATCCACCACCTTTCTACAAACGATACACATATTTTATGGAAGAAATTAATAGATACGCCAATGATAGTCTACATCATTGGGCCATGCAAAAGCTTATGAGGGAGGAGTCCTTTGATCTGGTGATTCAAGGATTTTTCTTGAATGAATTTCTATTGGGAGTTGCAGCACATTTTAAATGCCCTGTAGTGGTTTCGTTCATGATTCGGACAGGGCCGAGGATAAATAGTCTCGTAGGGAATCCTCAGGAGATAGCGTATGTTCCGAGTTATATGAGTGGAGGGAAACAGCCGATGGGATTTTTTGACAGAGTAAATCATTTTATATGTATGAATTTATTGGAGAATGGTTTGGTGAGATATATTGAGCAGTCGAACCAGAAACATTTTTACAAGTGAGTAGTGAGAGTTTTATGAATGAAAACAATATTAAGGTCACTTCAAAATTAAAAAAAAAAAAATAATTTATAATAATCATTATTTTGGGGAACTTTCGTGTGTAATTGTAATTGTAATTGTAATTGTAATTGTAATTGTAATTGTAATTGTAATTGTAATTGTAATTGTAATTGTAATTGTAATTGTAATTGTAATTGTAATTGTAATTGTAATTGTAATTGTAATTGTAATTGTAATTGTAATTGTAATTGTAATTGTAATTGTAATTGTAATTGTAATTGTAATTGTAATTGTAATTGTAATTGTAATTGTAATTGTAATTGTAATTGTAATTGTAATTGTAATTGTAATTGTAATTGTAATTGTAATTGTAATTGTAATTGTAATTGTAATTGTAATTGTAATTGTAATTGTAATTGTAATTGTAATTGTAATTGTAATTGTAATTGTAATTGTAATTGTAATTGTAATTGTAATTGTAATTGTAATTGTAATTGTAATTGTAATTGTAATTGTAATTGTAATTGTAATTGTAATTGTAATTGTAATTGTAATTGTAATTGTAATTGTAATTGTAATTGTAATTGTAATTGTAATTGTAATTGTAATTGTAATTGTAATTGTAATTGTAATTGTAATTGTAATTGTAATTGTAATTGTAATTGTAATTGTAATTGTAATTGTAATTGTAATTGTAATTGTAATTGTAATTGTAATTGTAATTGTAATTGTAATTGTAATTGTAATTGTAATTGTAATTGTAATTGTAATTGTAATTGTAATTGTAATTGTAATTGTAATTGTAATTGTAATTGTAATTGTAATTGTAATTGTAATTGTAATTGTAATTGTAATTGTAATTGTAATTGTAATTGTAATTGTAATTGTAATTGTAATTGTAATTGTAATTGTAATTGTAATTGTAATTGTAATTGTAATTGTAATTGTAATTGTAATTGTAATTGTAATTGTAATTGTAATTGTAATTGTAATTGTAATTGTAATTGTAATTGTAATTGTAATTGTAATTGTAATTGTAATTGTAATTGTAATTGTAATTGTAATTGTAATTGTAATTGTAATTGTAATTGTAATTGTAATTGTAATTGTAATTGTAATTGTAATTGTAATTGTAATTGTAATTGTAATTGTAATTGTAATTGTAATTGTAATTGTAATTGTAATTGTAATTGTAATTGTAATTGTAATTGTAATTGTAATTGTAATTGTAATTGTAATTGTAATTGTAATTGTAATTGTAATTGTAATTGTAATTGTAATTGTAATTGTAATTGTAATTGTAATTGTAATTGTAATTGTAATTGTAATTGTAATTGTAATTGTAATTGTAATTGTAATTGTAATTGTAATTGTAATTGTAATTGTAATTGTAATTGTAATTGTAATTGTAATTGTAATTGTAATTGTAATTGTAATTGTAATTGTAATTGTAATT